>NC_047170.1:18402644-18705144 GCF_009819705.1 Hippoglossus hippoglossus | reverse complement strand
CAAAGCCGTGTGGAAACGAGGCGACATTAATGAAAAGAGAGTTTCACCTCCAACTTCCTTTAATTTCTAAAATGAATGCAGACGTCACGGGGGGGTCACAAGGTCACTGTGGGTCATAAATAATCCTTTAACGACTCACGGTTTGATTTCCTCTCCTGACTGTCAACACCTACTGGAACAGACTCAGCACCAACTTCGTCTGATCAATCGTCAGCCGCAAATTATTTTAATGATCAGCTCAAATTTCCTCGAAGGTCAAAGGAGGACGAGGAGCTCGGGGAAGAAGCCGGTCGAGGTGGTTTGAGTTCAGCTGCCTCTCAGGGTTATTCCATGTGTGTTTATGGAAGGAAACTCAGATCCAGAACAAACTGGAAGGATTAACTATCTGTAGCTGGAGGACGTGTCTGAGGAGAAGCCGCTCTGGGAAGGAGCTGGTTCTCAGAGTGAGACACCACCTGCAGCTGATGTGCACCTCCTCCTCCTCCTCCTCCTCCTCCTCCTCCCTGCGGCTCTATATCACCTCCCTGAATCAACGCTTCCTGCCATTTGGCCTCTGAGCTGTCTGCTGGTGTTGATAAAATCCGGAGCTCTTTCTCTTTCTGTTTGATTCACGGACGTTTTATCTTTATGAATCTCCTTTGTTTACTTTCCACGGTTTTGTTTAATTGACTCTCTAATTGTATTTCCCTGAAAACTTCGCACACTGAAGGGGAAAATAAAGTTCCCATGTCCCTGAAATCTAAACCTCCTGCTCGCTATCGACAGTTTGTCGTGCAGCCAATCGTGAGTAACGACAATATTTCGGACGCAGCATTAAAAAAAGATGCTGAGTGAGAATTTAGCATCAAACTCGATCACCGTGTCGTCTACGTCCGTTTCCTGTGTTCGAACCCTAATGGCGGCTGTAAAACACTGACAGCGTGGACGGGGCCGCGGCTCGAGCCACGAGAAACCCTCCTCTCCTGATTCCTCCTGATGATTAACGGCCTAATTAAAGTCTTTATGTCTAATTAGTTCGTGAGCAGAGCCGTGTGGACGGTCGACCCCAGCACACGACAGCTGCTCTGCTCAAACACAAGAGATTCTCCACCATAAACCAGGACGTCTCCAGCTTCCCTGTGTTGACTAATCGTTGGATGTTGAACCTTATTCATGTTTGTTCTCTTCTTCATCAGCATCAGGCCACAAGCTCAGTGATGCTGCTGCACTGCAGTCATGATGTGGGGCTGCCCCCTGCTGGTGGCAGCGTATCATCACACCAGCAAAACCAGAAAGAAAAACCCAGTCAGCAAACTGACGGTTCTGCATCAATATTCAAATCATTTGAATCACCACATTTATCCTGGATTAGTCATTGACTATGTTTTTATTATATAACGTAGGAAATTCAGCTAGTTTTTTTATAATGTATTAAAAATTATAGGTCTTATAATATAAATAAATATAAAGTATATTATACATTTCAATGCAAACATGCACCTGTCACCTTTTGTAGTAATTGCACCTTTTTTTCCCCTGTAAATATTTCTATCATACTACAACTTCTGCTATTTACTACATCCTGTGATTTTACATTACTTTACTTCCCATAAAGTATTTTTGGGAGTATTTTACTCTCATATCCACTGTCTGCCACATGACTGCATAATATATTTGACTGTGTACTATGTTTTGAGTAGTTAATATGTTGTGTACTTATATGTTTACACCGGGGATCAGAGAGAAACGTCTTTGTACTGTACATGTGGCAGAACTGACTTTGATAAACAACACGTTTATATTTCTAGTACAGAAACCCACATTATTTCATTTTCCAGGATCTTACTTCTACTGAAACTTTTGATTTGGTTTAAAATGACTTTTCAACACATTTGTATGAATTCAAAAAACTGGTTCAGATGCAATGTGCAGTGAGCCTTGTAGGACTAAATTATTAAATACATCTTTATTCCTCAAGCACACTTGCTCTTAGTACTTCTGCACTTTTCACTTCATTTAGATAACTTTTGCTTGTAATGCAGTATTTTTTCATCATTGTATTAATAGTTTCTGCTGAAATAAACTTTATGAAACTACTTCCACTGCAGCAGCACATGCTTTGGAGAAAGACTCAATGTCATTCTGTTAAGTTCTGTTAGATATTACTGAATGAATCATGTTATACAATGCACATATTATAGGGATGTGGTCGAGAGGTTGTTATTTCTACATTGATCAGCTAAATTATAATCAGCAGCTTAATGGCAATGCTTTATTTTGAAAGAGTTGTCAAACCCATGAGACCCTCTCCTGATGTCCTTGTGACTTATTCAGATTGTTCATGTGAAGGCAGGGTTGTCTCATCGTGGTCCTCACCTCACAGTGTTGTTGGCAGCATCGGGATCTCTGGCAGACACCGTCTTCACCAACGTCCCAATGTCAGCGTCCTCTGGAAGCTCGACGAAGTAGGACGGCAGGTCGAACAGCGGCGGCTCGTCCGCGTCCTCCACGCTCACGTGCACGATGGTGACGTCCTTGAAGGGCCCGCGGTGCCGGAGGGCCGGGTCCAGGTTGGTGTTGGCGCCCTCCACCTTCAGGGTGTAACTGGGTTTGGTCTCAAAGTCCAGGGGCTGGAGGGAGAAGACACACAAGGCCATGAAACACACCACACTTCTCTGATGGGTCATGAACTTCAGACACAAGATCCATTACCTGTGAGGTGACTAAAGGTTTGATCCATTTACCTTTTTCACGGTGATGATGCCGAACAGGTTGGTGGGGTCGGTGCTGATGTCGAACGTGTCTCTTCCGTCTCCATCGATGATGCTGTACTTCATCTCAGCGTTGACCCCGGTGTCCCTGTCCTTGGCCCAGATGCGTCCCACCACTGACCCCACAGGAGCCGACTCGGGGACGCTCATCTGGTACAACCCTGAGGAGACAAACGACCACGGTGACCATCCTGCGGCTCTATTGGTTTCCCTCATCTGTCCTCCAGAGGGAGCCAAACATCTTCCATCACCATCTCTGGTGAGGCTGCCTGAAACGAATGGCTCTATAAACACCTCACCACTGGGTTATATACACTCTCCTGGGCTGGCTTGGATTTCATCTACTGTTTAACCTCAAAGACGAGGTGACAGCTGCCCAATTTGAGTCGCTCCCTGCAGTCCACAGTGAGATGCCTGCACATTGTGCCTGACAGAGGGGGAATCCCTGAAGCTCCTCATAACCCATCAAAGTTCCTACAAAGTGATGGCGTTAATTGGGGGGGGGGGCTGGTGAGGGGAGTGGAAGGGGGCCGGTGGCTTTGTCTTTGTCTCGCAGTGAAGCCACCCGTCGACCCGGCTGAGGTGACCACGGACAGATCGACAACCCCTGACCCCGGCAGGACGGTAATGAGACGGGCAGGAGAGGGGATAATGAAAGTGACAGCGTGAGGCGCCTGGTGGTCGAGAGGAGGAGGAGGAGGAGGAGGAGGAGGGGAGGGGAAGAGGAGGAGGCCAGGGGGTAATGATGGAGGACTGGTGGGCAGAGGGGCTAACGGCTCCGATGCTCCAGAGAAACGAGGTGAGTAGATGTGGAGATGTGTGCGGGGACTGATTCTCACTGGAGACCCCCTCAGTTAAACTCTATTAGCGTCCACACGTGTCAAACAGCTGCTGCAGCAACATTTTATCACACACGTGTTAAAATGCACCACAAACCAACACTGAGAGCATCAAGCATCAACACTAACACAAATCAGTTTGACATCAAAGTGAACTTTGGGGTTTTTGGAGGGTTTCAGCAACAATTATCTCCATAAAGTGAAGATTTATGGATCTTTTCATGCTCACAATATAAAACAAAGCAGAATAAAAGCTTTGGTTTCGTGCACAATGTAGGATTAGATGTAAACTCATGATTTTAGGTGAATACTTATCACAAAGTTGTAATCACTGGCTGTACAGAATTGTGTAAAATAAAAGAGTAAAAAAAATAAAGCGGCAACATTACCTTAAAACTGAATAATATATGATATAAGCTTTGACAGTTGCCATGGTAATCGACGTCCAAATCTATATTCGTTACCACGAAAATCCAAATAGCCCATGAAATTAGAAGGCAATTCAATATTCTTCATTATGCATCACCATTACTTATTAATATTATTCTCAGACAAGGACGTTTTTAATGTGAGTGATCGTTTTTTTCGTCTCGACTAAAGTGCAGAGTGAGATTCAAGTGATATGATCGATTTCAGAAATGATGTAATTTGTATTATTTTGTATCCCTGCTCGGTTTCTGCTCCTTTTGTGAGTGAAACTTTCCAGAACATTACATTTATCAGAAGGGATTAGAAAAAGCTGATGTGGGATCAGGTAGAATCAAGAAAAACAAAGTGATCTTCTACTGATGCTTACTCTGGTCAAACATGGGCGGGTTGTCGTTGACGTCGCTCAGCGTGATGTTGACCGTGGTGGTGCCGGCGAGCCCCCCCAGCTGGCCGCCCATGTCCTTGGCCTGGATGACCACGTGGTACTGTTCTCTGGTCTCGCGGTCCATGTCTGCCAGGGACACGCGGACCACACCTGAGGAGAAAAACACCGGGAGTCAAAGGCAAGGGGAGACACGGGAGGTGAAGTAAAGGTCAGCGGCAGAGAACTGGTGACACAGATTAGGGTCATGTGTCCAGGCGATGTTTTCCTGGAATGTCGACGCTCTCCATGGGCCAAGAAGCTGCACAAGGGTTTTTATTCAACCGTCGTTTCTACTCTAGTAATGATTTAGTTTCTTATTAAGAGCTTGGAAGCGGCACAAGTGAATAAAGCATTTACTGTCTGTAAGATATTGATTATATTCTATATAGTCTATTTTGGTACTTTCTCCACACACACACTGACACATGCTCATTCCTGTTGGTCAAAGACAAGAAAGGGAATCAAACCGCTGACGCTCCGACGACCGCTCAGCCCACAGAGCCCAATTTCCCTTCAGGGGATTTCTGCAGCTAAAACCTTGGTCACAGTGACTTCTAAGCGAGTTTCCCCCCCCCCCCCCCTCGTGTGCATGATGAAGATTTAAGATAGGGGAGGAATCTCTGTGACAGCAGCGAGGCAGGATAAAGGGAGGGATCAATACTTGTGGCTGTGCATCCTCGCATCCAAAACAAGTAAATCCAAACTTCCACTGAAAGTAAGTAAAAGGAGTAAATATGTGAGTTTCCAGGTTTGGACGTCCGGACGTACTCGTTTGATTCAGTTTACTGTGACTGCACCGACAGAGCATTATCAACCAAGACGTCCGTACAGGCTGCAGAACCCAACCAAGGTCAAGTTAGGATTCAAGTAAGAAAACACATTCACGTAACGAGCCTGCAGACTTGGAGCTTGAGGGTTTCACACCAACACGAGCTGGACTGCTTCTGAGTCCGGGCGTCTGATTGATGGCTGTAGAGCCGCTGGTGTTTGGGTGATGGATGAACCTCCAGCGGCAGCAGCCTGACTGGCAGCTGATGGGCCTGAGAGGGCAACAGATTCCACTGCTGACAAACAAGGAGCTGAGGCAGCTGTGGTAAACAATGGCCGGTGACTGTCTGCGTTTAGCAAACTAATGGGTTTTTTGGATGTGGAGGCTCAAGTGGACAAAGCTGTTACCATGTCCTGCAATGTGGCAGCTGGATATTAAAGCCTAAAGACTTTTAGCTGAGTATTCACGGGACTTTATGGCCCAAAGTCTGCACGGTCATTATTGTGCACCGGTTGTTGGACCAGGCTGCAGGTTTGTTCCCATTCAGCCACGAAAACATTTAATAATGAGGTGACACGGGCTGAAACAGCTGAGCTCACAGTCCGTGTCCCAGCTCATCCCGAAGACGGGGACACTGTCACGAAATGGGGACGGACACACAAACTGATGCCACACACATGGAAGCACAAGAAAATATAATTACGGCCGTCAACATTGACAATAAATGTTATTTGACCTTTTTGGGAATCTTTATGCGAAGCTAATGTAAATTTAAAGCCACAATATCAAAACATCAAATCTAATTTAATGAGAATATCACACAAATGAGATGAGATGTTCTCACTGTGACAGATTCAACATCTCGGAAAACAAACTAATAACAGATTTTCATAAACGATAAAGTGAGTCAATGCTGCCTGAGAATAAGGAAATTATATTCAAATCACATCAGCATCGTTTGCTAAGTGATTTATAGTAAACAGACTGAAAGTAGCTTCTCTCAAAGCTCGATCACTTCAGTACGAGGGGCTGCTGGTTTGATTCTGCCCCCGACTTTGTGGAGTTGCAGGAGTTTGAGATTCTGCAAGTTGCACCAGAATGAGCGCAGTGTTTCAGACGAGTGTTTGGTCGTCTCATGGCAACAACAGGAGCCGGGCTGCGACTCCCTCATTCAGCGGCGACACAAAGGAAGTGGACGGCTGAAATCCCACCGTGGTGCAGTTAGCGGTAATTTGTCGACTTTATCACGAAGCTCATGAAATAGTTAGAGTGTCTGAAGACTGAAATCCACCAGAAATGCTGGTTTCCCTGGTTACTGTGCAGTCGTACCCGTCTTGGCGTCCACGGAGAAGTAGGGCTGCCCCTCCAGGATGCTGTAGACCACACGAGCGCTGTTGCCATACGTGGGGTCGTCAGCGTCTGTGGCCGTCAGCTGGATCACAGATGTTCCTGGGTACAAACAGAGGGACATGTTAGGGGGGGGGGGGAAGGGAAAACTGGGTTCAGAGGAGAACGGAAGCTGGCGTGATCAGCTTCGCCAATATTAACATATTAATGAAAGAAATAACTTTGAGTTTTTCCATCTGTGGCTGGAGCAGCTCCAGGAATTAACGATGCTTATTGACTTCAAAGTGAACACAACAGTGTTTATGAACGCTGGTGGTGAGGCAGACGGAGACGAGCCTGTGAGAGCGAGTGGCTGTGATTACCCTGCAGGGTTATTATGCACTTTGCTATTGTTTATCACGGTAGAGGAACTTCCAGCAGCAGCCACAAACACCACAAACAAGCACAACGGTTAGTTCACCCATCTGTCTACCTATTTGGGACATCTCCGGCACGGTGGCCTGGTAGGGTCCGTCCAGGAACCTCGGCTCGTTGTCGTTGATGTCCTGGATCTTGACGATGAACTCGGACTCCGGCTCCAGAGGCCTGTCGGTCAGGCGGCTGCGGGCCTGGGCGCGGAGGGCGTACTGGGCCTTCACCTCGCGGTCCAGCCTCTGGATGGCGTGGATGTCTCCTGTGCTGTCGTCGATGGTGAAGGTAGAGCCGGCACCCTCGCCCGACAGGATGTACTTAATGGAGCCGTCGCCTTTGTCCATGTCCGAGTGAAGCTGTGGAGACATTGGGAGTCGGTGAAAATGTTGAACAACACAGTACAAGTACAGATTTACTGGAGGGAAGTAGCACGGGACAAGGAGAATGTTCCCATATGGTCCAGATTGTGGCTAAATGTCAAAAACCTGGAAGAGGATCAGTCCAAGAAATCATGACAGCATTTCCCAAACACGGAGAAAACCGCATCAATAAAATGTGGTCGCAAGTTGAAGCTGAAAGGAATCCGACCGACATGTGGTGCGGTCGGGACAGTGGCTGCTTTTGAGGATGATTAATCGGGTCATGATCCCCCGGTTTGAAAATAGAGACGCAAGAGAAAGACTTTATTGTCCCGGTACAAGAGAAGGCAGCGCGACGAAATGAGACGAAACTGGTTTAACATCCGACGAAAGACACAAACAATAAATACAAGGCTAAAAATCTACTTTAGAAGAGAAGAGTAGTTGCCCATTTATTATTGCACAGAAAGAATATTGCACATAAAACTGATTGATTTCAGAACGAGGCAGCAGCAGCAGCACAGTGATCCTAAACACACGGACTAGACAATCAAAGGATCTAGTTCTCGTTCGTCCATCTCAGCCACATAATCTCACAGATATGAGAATCAGATTCCCCAGAGAACAATATCAAGGGCATTCAAATCATTCGTTAAAATGTAAAAGTTTTAACTTCTGTCTGAAGATTGGCTTTATTCTTTTTCACATCTTTATATATTCAATATCGCTAAATCAGTAAAGTAACGAACAGAAACTGAATTTCATTTAGTGTTTTCAGCCCCACGGAAGTCATTGATATCAAAGGCTGTGAAACCAGTTACTAATTATGACAACAAGCGTTTATCTGTCACACACTTTCCATCCAACCTTATAGATAAATCATATTCACATCAAATGCATATAGATGACAATACTGTTACCAATGACCCGTCCTAATTGTGGATGAACTGTAGAGCTCGGGGGTGCGGGGGGGGGGGGGGGGGGGGGGGGGGGTGAACACACCTTTAATACTGCACTATAAGTAGGAATCTAATCACAGCTCACGGCCTGTTTGTTGCCGTGGGCCCTGCGGTGCAATCAGAAGTCTTTTGTGGCAAATGCCAGACTGTTGATGTGCAATCACGCCTCACTTTGCAGTTAGAGGGTCTCGGCTTACGAGTGCTCACACCGCCGTCGCACTGGCAGAGCGGAATTAAATGCCCCCATTGATGTCTGCTTCGTATAATCAACAGGCGAGCCCCCCCCCCCCCCCCCCACACAGCACTCCTTCCTGTTGACTCTTCTGGGGTCACTTCATGAAATCACCACGCCCGAGGTTGTCAAACCGCCAAAGGTTTGCAGCCACGGCGCTCGTTGTTATTCTGCTGATAGTTCGGCAGCAATCTTCACAATGCCTATGATTCCCCCGGCGGGCAGACAATGCAGCTTTCCCTATCTCCCCCCCGGACAACGTGCCCACCTGCACTTTCTCCCGGCAAAGCCCCCGTGCAGCCCGGCTCGGCCCAGAATAGATTTTTTTAATCAACACCCCATTGTGGGCCTCAGCCCCGCGTCGCGTGGTGATATATCTCCGGGCCGGTGCCTTTCCCTCGCCTCATCCGCCTTCTCCTGCACTGATCCCTCCTTTCCACCCAGGCCAGTGAAAGGAGGGAGTTTGACACCCAGGCTATCAATTACCTGCTCCATCTCAGCCCCGGCCTAAAGCCCAAGTACTCCGACATCCTAACGCCTCTGAATACTAAGTTACTGAACAGAGGAGAGGCGAGGTGGGTTGATGATAGAAACCCTGAGGGGGGGGGGGGGGGGGAGGCTGCGTTACATCTTTCTCCTGCTCTGTCATACTCCACAATGCCGTCCTGCCGTGAGTGGCTCTCTGGGTAGAAGCCCAGCCTGTCACATTCACTTATTTCCTTCAGCTTAGGAAAGATTAGGGTGTGCGACATGAAAAGAATCAGTGAAGAAATGCTAAACGGCAGAAGGAGAACGGGACGGTGGTGAACACTGTACGCAGACCGGGAGGAATCTTTCACTCCACACGAGCAGATGCAGAACTTCTTGGCGGGTTCTCTCTCAGGACTTGTTACTCCTCCACCCGGTCGGAGCACGTGACTCCTTCAAAACCCAACATTTGCCTTGGTATTCCCGAGCGGTGGTGGTGAATTATTCCAGAACACTAATTAGGCAGGTTTGCATCATTCCCTGAGGGATATTTCAGAGGATGAGTGGTTAGTACTGCCGTGTTTTTTTTTTTAAAAAGCTGATGAGGAGTGCTGGCAAATTCAATCAAAGGTCTGGAATCTAGATTTAACGGTTTTAAGATCAGGGGAGCGTTTTTTTATCTCAGGAATTTGGAAAGATAAAGCATTTTAATAGCTCTACACATGGGGTCTGAGTTCATCCTCTTATTCATCTGATTTATTAAGTTCCATTCGGTGCCAGGTAACAGGTAAAGTAAACACATGGATTTGTGTGTTTGAGCGAGGGTTTATCTAAACGGGTTCCAAGTAGGTTCATTGGTCTTTTAGTCTAAATCCTAAGGGACAAAATGAGCATTAAAACAAGAACTGCAAAGCTCAGTGCTACGGAATATTATATCAGACCTCAAATGTTAAATTGAAATACACCGAAGAAATCTGAATTAAAAACATGGATCGGCTAAACAGCTATTTATCTTTATATTCACATACATAATCATTACAATCAGATGGATGGTAAATGCTGCTGCTCAGTTCATCTCAGTTAAGTTGATCGAAATGTTAAGTTGAATATTGTTTGATTCAGTAGCTGTTTGTTTGTTCTAAATAGAATCAGTTCATAATATCTGCTCACGGTAGTTGTTAATAAGCAGTTAGCTTGACAACCACAGCTACTCCTACTTAATTGTTTTTTTCTTTTTCCAGCGTCCTCACGTTGATTATGAAACTAAATGTCTGAATGTGTTGTTGTGACAATTAAAAGCAGGCGATACTTGTTTATCTGCTGACGGGTGCATTTCACATGTTCGGAGGATAATTTCATTCAGCGGCTCCGATTCAAACGACGTCTGTCATGAAAAGCTCGTCCAAGAAAAGAAGCGCTTAATGGCAATTTTCATTTGGGTTTGCGAGATTGTTGTCTCTCAACCGCTGATGACTGGCCTTACAACTATTGATCAAATGTTCAATTCACTTTAGCAAGTGATCGATCAAAGTGCTCCTTTGTGAGCACCCGTCGTCTGCTCTTTTCAGAGCATGTCCGCTGTGTTGCAGACGTGTGTCGAGCACTTCTGTGGAGCGGAGCCAACTGAGCGCGGCCTCGGTTCGACTCAATTAACTCAATCACGGCTGTCGGGCTGCGGCGCAAAGGGACAGAAGTACAGAAGTGAATCCCGGCATTAAATTGGGTTTCTCTTTCTCCTCTTTTTTGCCTCTGCCTGCCCGGGGATCTTCTCTTCTGCAGGAAGTCTCTGCAGCACCGAGGCAGCTCAGACGTCGGGTGTAGCTCCTGGAAAGGTCGTGCAGGAAACTGTGCACTCGGCATTTCTTCATGTGTGTGCACGTGTGCATATTCATACAGGCGTCGGCACTGACCTTTCCGATGTAGAGCGGTTCCAGTCCGGTGTACTCCTCCAGGACGAAGAACTGGTTCCACACCCAGCCTCGTTTGACCCTCTGGAGCAGTGCGGAGCTGCCTGCGTTGTCCTTTCCCAGAAGGCCGTGGGGCAGAAGGGTCAAAACGCAGAGGGCCACAGGGAGCAAAGTCCTGGCAACTGCCGGAAGAGGCAATCGGTCTCCCATTGTGAAGCACAGAGGCAGATCTGAAAGGACTTTCTCCTCTTTCTTCGAGAGGGCACTCGTTTCCTGGTTCCCTTATTTCTGGTCGCTGTCCTGGAAAAGAGAAGAAAAAGACGAGTCTTAGATTTATGTCCTTTTGGACAGAGACAGAGTCGCAGTCTGTCTTACACAGTTGGAGGGTTGACCCACATTTGCTGTCTTTTCTTCTGCGTTACTGAGTTTTTGTTGAGTCGTAATGAGGTTTGTGTGTGTGTGTGTGTGTGTGTGTGTGTGTGTGTGTGTGTGTCTGTGTGTGTGTGTGTGTGTGTGTGTGTGTGTGTGTGTCTGTGTGTCTGTGGCCTCTCACAGCTGAATGATGCTGACGTAGAGGAGAGGACGTAATGTGAGAGACGAAGCCGATAGGTACAGAACATGTTCACCATCTTTCATCCGAATTTTCAGTTTCCACATTTAAAGAAAATGGTGGAAAATCCAGAACTTGAAAAGAAAATTGAACATTGTGAAAAAGTTTTTAGTCTCAGTTGGCATGTTTAAAAACAGATTCTGGCAAGTGATCTCAAAACTTTGCAGATGGCTCTGTATCTAAACTGATGAACAACTTTTTCATCATACGTCTGTAAAAAGTTTCAACGTGTGACTTCTTCTACAGATATTCAACTTCAGAGTTTTTTCACCTGCTCAAAGTCACTTTGCTAAGTTAAGCATCTACAACACAAAAACCCAATGAGCACCTTTATTCCCCCAAATGTTCATTGCTTCTTCTCACAACCCCTTGAATATATTCATATAAGGGGAGTCGATGAAAAGCCGGCTCCAATCCACGTTTCTTTTTGCTCGAATCCCAGAAACTTGGTAAAAACTTTTAATGGAAAGCTAACGTCACTTTGTCTGGAGCCTGGAGGTGAACTCAGCCTCAGCTGCTTTCACTTTGCTCCAACTCAACTAAAACCAGGTATTTTTGACATCCTGGAGGAAAAAGAAAATCGTTTCCCTTCCTTCCTCCTCTTCCTGTCATGAGGAGAGGTGATCTCCTTCACACTTCCTGTAAAAGGCCCGGGGGTGCGATGTTCTGAGATTGTTGTGTTTCTGTTCACACACCTGCGCAGCTTTACTCACTCCATGTTCTACAAGTTCCCTTCAGCGCTGCACACTGCTCATTACGAGTGAAGTTTTTCCTCCACATCTCAGGTCTTGAAGGCCCCTTTGGTGCCGGGTATCGCCTGGATGCAGAATTCAATGCCTCTAAATACCGTCTCCCTCTGCATCGCTCTTTTTTGATACAGACATCACGGGAATCTATAAGATCAGCGAGGTCAACTCGGTGAGTTTCTTGCAGGAGATGCGTTTTAAGGTTACGCATCGACTCGGCTTAATCAATACCTTTTCACATGCAGCTCATGGCACCGACGCTGCCTCTTCCTATCTGCATCTTGTTTTTATGTATTAGGAGGACGGACGCATTTGCCCGCTCTTCCTGCATTAACAAGGCAGATTTATGGTCAAAAGGCAGCGAGTAAAGCCGAGAGCGACGGGGAGGGCGGGGCGGGGGGGGGGGGGGAAGTGAAGCACAGAGGCTGTCAGCAGCGGGAGATGGAAAGTTTGAGCCCAAAGAGGAAAAGAAAACAGCGGAAGAAAGAGCGACTGTTTGACTCGTGGTTGGACTCCATTATGTTTTGTAAGAGAGAGCATTGTGCTGCTGCAGACTCCCTGAAAAACCAAACGCAGTTAATCATTGTTGAAGAGGCACAAAAGGCCGGGGAAGGTGGGGGGCGTGGCTGCATTGTCAGCAGGAGGCCGGGGCCGAGTGTGTGTGTGTGTGTGTGTGTGCGCGTGCATTTGTGTGTGTTGTGTTCCCGCAGAGGCAAACCCTGCGAGGGCCGCTTGGCAGGACGGCTGACACTTGACCCCGGCTGCTCCCGTCTTTTCGGTCTATTCACGCCGCCTGCTCGCCATTATGAAGTAAAATTAGCTCCCTGTTCTTTCGCTCACAAGCCGCCCCCCCCCCCCCCCGCCCTCCCCTCTCAGCTCCGCCCCTCGAAAGGTCACAGCTTGCACCCGAGCATTTTGTTCCATTTTGTCGTGCCTAATGAGGTGACATGCCACGTAAATTGTGCTGGCAAAACATCTCACACATCTTTCTCCTGCTAATCTTATGGCATCTCACTTGTTTAAAAGGAAGAGCAGCTGGCGTTTGCCACACAGGCGAGATGGAGGGGCCCGGGAGGATGAAGGGACGAGGAGCGAGGCGGAGGGCAGACGAGCAATCATATGAAAAAAGCTTTGCCAGACTTAACGCGAGGAAGACATTCTTGTATTCACAGAGACTCAATTTGAAATCGGTATTTTGTAAAAAAGAGATATTGGAACACAAATGTTTTTTTTGTTTGTTTGTCTCTGAAAAGCGAAACCTAAAAAGGAAATGTGTTTGCCGAGAGTGAGGGAGAAATTGAGTGACGGGGGAAAGAGACGGTGATTGTCAGGGGGAGCAGCTGCTGCGGCAAAATGATCGGCCATATTGTTATATCATGTTACTGCGAGTCCACCTGCGGCTCCATTTAACTGGGATCTGACAACAGACTTTATCAAACCGCTTCTGCATGAGAGAGACGGATGTTTCCTTCCAACGGAGGAAAACAACCGGCTGCAGGACGGCTGACCGAACCGCCACTGGGCCGAGTCCGAGTACATCATCAACTACACCTGTTCAAATCCATCAGACACCCAAAGTCAATGAAAGGAAGTCGGAACATTCGGTTATAAGACTTTCTCAAACGTTAATGTTTGTAGGGTACAGAGCGAAATGTATGAAAACAGAGATAAAGTTTTGTTTAGTTCGCATAGAATAAAAAAATTCTACATTTGAGAAGTTTGCCTGTTTTTGTTTTGTCCAACCAACTGATTATTGTCCAATCTTGAGCTGAAAGAACCGATCAAAAACTTGTTCAAGTTATTTTTCGAGGAAAAACACTGAACATTACCTCATTTTAACTTCCTAAATATCCAGGTTGGCTGCCGATGTGATAGTAGTTTAAATCTGCTGAAGTCACCTTGACCTGTAAAACATTTCCATACGTTTTAAAGGCCTCGTGATTAAGGGGTTGATTGTTTAATCAGGGAAATAAGCATTAGTTCCACTTATCAGAAACCTCACCCAGACCAAACTCCACTTCTCTGCGTGAGGTCACCGGGGGCCAACTCAGTGTGTGGTGCATTAGTGCGGGTCGGCCCTGGTTAAGTGCTATGTGGAGCATTATTAAGTGTTAATTTCACAGTGGCCGTGTCGGTGCTCCGCTCACCTCAGCTCTAAAAAGAGGCCTCCCAGACTGTGGAAAAGGTCCTTTTAAAAACTGGGTGGACCCGTGAAGAAGTGAACCACCCACCCCGGCAGTGCAAAACGTCACGGCCAATTTGTTAACCACAATTGATTTTGCATGGTGGAAGGCGACGGCTGCGGCGGAGGCTCTGTATATCTCGGGCCCGGGCGATGGGGCCGTAATAGATGCACTTTTTCTTAAGATGCAGAAGCCGCCGCATGAGAAAACAGCTTTCAATAAGTCCAGCACAATAAACTGAGCGGGGGGCTCTTGCAAAATGTAGAAGGGTTTTTCCTAAATACAGAAAGTAGTTTCACTTTCTGAATGCTGAGGGTGACGAGCTGCATCCCTCAACCCAGCGTGGATTTAAAAACGTCTGAATGCTAATGTTTATTTACTTATTTACACATAATTAAATTCTGACTCTGCTGCTACACTAACTTTTAATAAACAAGCCGACCCAGCAGAATGGCTGCCGGTGTGTGTTCTATGTGTGTGTGTGTGTGTTCTATGTGTGTGTGTGTGTGTGTGGGCTGAATGAAATGCCCAGGTCTGCCTTCTCAAAGCAAAGGGTCTATATACTATCACCGCCTGCAGCAAGGACCCAGTTTCCTCAGCCGGTTCACAGGGAGCGATGGCAGCCTTCAAAGTCCGGGCCGGGCAAAGGGAGGTGTATATTCTGGCTGAACTCTCTCAAGATCACACAGTTGTTTGTGTTTGGGTATGAATATGAGTTCTCTGTGGATGCACAGCGCGCCCGTGTGTGTGTCGGGCTGCTACCCTCTACTCGTCCTCACTCCTCTAACCCCAGCGCCCCCAGGACAGGGGCGCTGGCATGGGGCAGGCTTTGAACCTGCCTTTGCCGTGCTCTCTAATTGTGGGAAGCTCCCCCGGCCTCGCTCGGTGCAGCTGTGCGTGCCGCCACCGCTGCGCCGTGACGAGCGACTCCCTCCCTGTGGCTCGTTTAGCCACTGGAAGGTGCTTTTAATTACTCCCCTCTCCCTCCACCCTCGACTTGCCTTCGTGTGCCGACCGAGCTTCTGAAGTTTCTGCTATTTCTGCCAGTTCTCATTTCATCCCTCCTCCACTTCTTGTCTTTCTCCACCTGCGCTACATCTGTGTTACTGTGTCATTTGAACGTAGTCTCAGTTTTCCCTCAGTCCCTTTCTCTTCTCCTCTCCGCCCCTCCCCAGTGCACATTTAGTTCATTCATTGCTTGGTGGAGCCATAAAAGGAGCCTTGTCATTTATGGAGAAATTAAATCACACAAACTGGCATTCATCCCAGGCACTGGTGCATGGAAATGATGTCACCCTGCATAAACGTCACCCGGAAAAATGTGCAATCAGTGTGACTCTGTTGCAAATTAACTGGTGGCGTCTTGAGGACAGATCCTCTCAGAGTAATATTGAACTCATGATCTCTTTGGAAATTTGAGAGTTTTGTTATGCGGAGAAACTTCCGCCACGTGTCTGCAGCTGGAGAACACTCCTCTGCATCCGACCACTTCCTGTGTCGGGGTATGAGGTTAACGTACAGGATCCTTCTCCACCTCTCGTCAACACTGAGGACAAGAGGGAAAAACCTTTCTGCACCAACAAGTGCGCACACGCCAATCGAGAGTCTTACGGGTGATAGATTCATATTTTTCTCTATCAAAGCCATTAAGCTGTCTTCAACCTGAGGAACCTTGAGAGAGGAGGTCTGAATGCCAAACAGAAGTCCGTAAAAAGCAGGGAGGCATTCCTCTCCTTCAGCACGACTTGTTTGAAGTAACGACAGTGCAGACGTGCAGAGAATTGGAGCCACGCTCTGAACCTATGCTCGTGTTCATAAAAGTTTTTTAATGTGCCACCAAACCCCCCCCCCCCCCTCCCTCCAGTCTGAGG
Organism: Hippoglossus hippoglossus; assembly: GCF_009819705.1. NCBI lineage: Eukaryota > Metazoa > Chordata > Actinopteri > Pleuronectiformes > Pleuronectidae > Hippoglossus > Hippoglossus hippoglossus. The sequence goes on along the minus strand of NC_047170.1, from coordinate 18,688,840 downwards.
CAAGGCTCTCTGAATAGTCACCGCGACCTAGTTTCTGACAGCCAGAAAAACAATATATATATTACATTGTTTAATAATTAACACACACACAGAAGAAGATGGTCGCTCAGGTGCAGGAGGATACACGGCTCCCACATCAGGTTTTTAATCTCTGAACTCTCCAGTTTGCAGCTGACAAATCCCAAGTCCTCCTTAAATCAGATGCACCACCACTCCCTGCACCTCACCACTGTGTTTCAAAACGTGACCGCAGAAAGTCAATGATTATTAGTTTTTCCACCTTACCTTATTCCTTTTCAACTCTGCTCCTCTCTCAGTCCTTCTCCTGTGAAAGAGTCTCGTCTTTCCTCTTCTTCTTGTCTCTTTGTTCTTCTTTTCCCTGCACGCTGGCTAAATTTCCCTTGTAAAAGTTGTGAGAGCTCCTGCCTGCAGTGCATCAGCTTCCCTAAAGTCACCTTGAGTCCACTGTCTCTCTCTCTCTCTCTCTCTCTGTCTCTCTGTCCTCTTTGTAAAGTTTCTCTTCTCTCCATCTATCCCAGTATAAATATATACATCTTCTCTATGTATAAATATCCTCTCTGGCTGCCTCTGTTCAGTCACCGCTGAGTTCTGCTTCTCGTAACTCGTCTGCACACTCTCATCCCTCGTGTTGCCCTTCTGGGGACCCAATCAGACTAAAGGACCAATTGTCCCTCTCTTAACAATCAGTGGGACAGCCCCCCCCCCCCCAGCTCCAGTGTAATCCAGCAATCTACAACCTCCGGCATGGGAAGGAGCAGTGGAGGGAGGAGAGGAGGAGGAGGAGAAGGAGGAGGGAGGAAGAGTCATAGGGGAGTAGATTGACAGCAGGATGGGGTGAAATTGTAGTGGGGGCTGGGGGCAGTGAAATCAGGAATGGAAGGGATGGTGGAATGAGAAGTCGGAGACATGAGGTGGTCGAAATAGTGAGCATGGGAGCAAAATGCTCCTGCACGCACCACAAAGGCAACTCATTTCATGTCGGGGTATTTGCAATTGAATAAAGTGACCAGCAAGGGGGGAACTCGGGAGCGTGTGCAGAGATTGCCTGGGGGGGGGGGGGGGGGGGGGGGGGTGCAGGGTCCTTGGATCGCTGGACCAGTGAAGAAGAAAACGCAAAAGATGAGGGGGAGAAGAAGAAAATCCACCTTCCCTCTCATGCCGGCGAAGTTGCCCTAATGCATTTTAATGAGCCGGTGTTGTACACTGCTGGATCTGTGGAGGGATTTACGGGCACAGAAGATGAAGCTTTAAAGTGTATTATATTCCACTGCTTGCCCAGTCAGAGTCAAAGCAATTAGTTTTCCAAATTGGCAAAAAAGATTCTGAAAAATTAGGTGCCCGCCAATACACACAAAAAGCGCAGCGAAAGATTAGTCATGGTCACGGAGATCTGATCCCTGTTTAGCACGGAGCGAGGAAATAGCAGTGTTTCATTTAAGCAATCATGGAATTAATGCAGCAAAAAGAGGTTTTCAGAGTTGAGTCCTCAGGAGTCGAAGGACTGGGAGAAAGAAATCATATTGGAGATGTTCTCAACCATGTTTAAACAGAAATGAGAATATATTACACGGAAACAAGAAGTGTTCTAGCCTGCTGCTCGGCTCCTTATTTAGTATTTTTTTTCTTACATCGTCTGAGCGGTTTCCATATTACATTTAGAGTTGAAATGAAATGATGGAGCTGCAGATATGAGCTTGCAAAGTTTTGAAATCCTCCACTATTCATAGCCCAATGGGGCATATTTGCTCTTTCTCTCCCCACTCGACGGGCCTTTGACTCTCCTTAATCTTCCTGACAGAGTAATCTGGTGAGTTGTGCGGCTCTAAAAATACAGATGAAGGCTGGTGTCACCCACGGAGCCAGATGGTCAAAAGGTTGTACTTCTCTATCGGCTCAATATGTTTTTTCTTTCTGCCTCTCTGTCCCTTTCACTATGTCTTCTTTCTCATTTGGCAGGTCATTCTTCTTCACCACTGGGCCCCCCCCCCCCCCCCCCCCCCCCCCCCCCCCTCCCCTCGCCGCTGCCCTCCCCTCCCTCTTTGTCTCTTTGAAGACCTGACTGGTTAGCGCCCCAGCCAATCTGTCAGCGGAGGCTTGACTGGACCCGCAGACAAACAAAAAGGCAGGGGCTCTCTCTTTGTTGGGGGCGGGCAGGAGAGATGGTGGCATTCAGGCCCATTGAGCAGCACCTTCCATCACTGTGGCAGGGCCCGGGACAGTAATTGGCAGAACAAATTGGACCTATAGGGCTTATGGACGCGCCTCAGTCTGTTTTAAAAGTCTGTTATAGTGGTAGACGTCTGGAAAACAAGTCCCTCCGGGCCCCCTCACAAAGGCCCAGATCCGCCGTAGAAATAGATTGGATACAGTTATGTTCTGCATGTTGCCGGACTTTGGTTCAGCGGTAACGTGCAGGATGCGATTCGGACACGGTGCTTTCACGGATCAGATCCAGAACGCCTACTCTTCAGGTTTTAGAGCTGTAGGTTTGTAAAGGCCATGATTCTAGTGTCACCTCACTGGTACCTTCAAGTCAGACGCTTAACAGACTCATCAGGTCTTTCATTAGGAAGCAGATTTCATGGCTGTTGAAGTTGCGTAACCTCTCTGGACAAGGATCATCTCCATTACCACTCCATTAACCAGTCTCCCATTGTTGTCGTGTTAAGCCCCGAACATTCAGTCTGCACGTGGGCAGAGTCACAGTCTGTAGATATACAGACGATCACACTGATGTTCACACAAAGTATTATTTAGTTGATTCTACTTGTGGAGGAGCTTTTTAACTAAATGCCTCCAGCACTTTGCAACAACTGTTTTTAAATGTGCTGCACAAATAAAGTTGCCTTGAATCTACATTACAAATTAAACGACTATTTACGGTCAAAAGACAGTTTTTATAAAATGGTATTTTTGCTCATTTGTGCAACTCAATCGATTTGAGACTGAGTAGAAAACAAGTCAGTCACTCGTCTTCGCAATGGCTTGTGGGAAAAGTGAGTTCTGGGTAATGACACATTCCTGTGCTACGAGTCAGTGTCGCTGTTGGTTTCGACTCTTACTCCCTCTTTTAAAACCAGTGGTGTCGCCCTCTGCTGGTCATTGGAGAGAATGCAGGTTTCAGGCACTTCACTGTTGGCTTCACTTTCTGGACCTGGAGTCTACGTACATTTGTTTATGTCGCATTTAGCTATAGAAACGAATTCAACTTTTATCTTGTTTGCATCACAACCTGAGCGAACAGCCACTAATCGGAGTTACATGTCACATTTCAAAGACTCTGGTACCAGAGAAAACTGGTAAATCCTCAACTAAATAAACACTGAAAGTTAAATAAGCTTTTAACAATGTGCTGCATCCGATAGGAGATGAAAAGTATTAACAACCGTTACTGTACGTGCACCAGAGTTGATGAAAAGCGCGGCCCAGTGAGGATAAAACCCAACTTGTCGACTCCCTTTCTTTACGCTCACTTATCATGTTGCAGCCTTCAGATGGAATAAACCTAAACAAAATTCAGCCGGTCTCATTCCATGTATCACTTCGCCGCCACCACCGCCAATAGGGGAGAGCATGAAAGGGGGCTAGGTTTCAGAAGGAGGAGATGAGAGCGAGCGCCAGGGAGAGGGAGCAAAGCCTCCATGTCATCTAAGATAAGACGAGCGGCTCTCTTCCCTTCTGCCCAAGATTAAAAATGGCATGGAGCAGAACAAGCCCGAGTACAAAGAGCTCTTCTGTGTCTTTGGGGGTGCGGCGCAGTCAAGCCTTCTCATGTCTGATTTTGGCTACAGGTCGAAACAAAGGGAAATTAGTGGAGGAAGTCCTCACGTCTTTGTCGGGGGAGATGCACGAGCGTCCGGAGGATTTGTACACACGAGCTCACGACTGAAGCAGTAACCTTTACAGTAATTGGTGGAAAAGACAAAAAATAAGATGTTTGGCCTTAATTGTGAGACATCAGAATCGGCACAGGGGTCGAAAGTGAACCGTGACATTAACTGCCTGCCTGGCATCATCTGGCTTCCTGCTTCGTGTCTTTCAAGATCCCCCCCCTTTTTTCCCGGTGACCTTTTCACCGTGTCTGAGCTGCGCTACCTCGGCAGGGTATTGACTTTCACTCCGCTGTGTTAAACTTTGCCATCCATGTGTGGCTTGCTGCCGAGCCTCCGCTGTGACAAGAGGCGGCATTCAGTTTGGGATAAAAGGCTCCCCGGGCTGTTTGATGCGTATTCCAGCGGGGAGAGGCAGGGACTTGGCCTTGATGAGCTGACAGAAGCTGAGGAGACGTGGGGCCTCGGAGCAGCGGGACCACAAACCTCAGGAACAGCGTGCCATGCTCTGATATTTACTCCTCCCTGTTCTGTCATTCCCTATAACCCCTACTCCCTGCTCCGTCCCCGCGACCCTGTCACTGCCACTGAACCTGACATGAAAGACTGGAGTAACTTCTGAAGTAGAAATTAAGGGCGCCGGTCGGTTGGGGGGGGACACACATACGTTGTGACTCATGTAAGAAACAAACACAAATGCACGCACAACATGAGATGCTTTAATTATGAATGTATTCTGTCTGCAATGTTATTCCTGCTAAATTATTTACGTGGAGCCAACTAAAATAAGTGGAGGGAGAAGAAAGGAAAACATGTTTCTCCAAATGAAAAATAACGTCCCTTTCCACAGTATTTTGACTCACTGAGCTGCAGCATCTGGGAAGGTCTTCTTTTTTTTTTTTGTAAACTTAAGCGTAAAAGCTGAACTGAATTAACCTAAACTAAACTAACACACACTTTATCTTTGGCTGAAAAGGGCTCACGTCCTGGCAGCGAGCGCACGCGTCTCGTATCAGCAGGTTTCTGACGGAGACTATCTCCCTACCCCCACTTCCCAGAGTCAATAGAATAACAAGTGCGCACGCTCCATTACACATTTGGTATGCGGGGGGTGTATGCACAGGGAGCCACGTCGAAACCAGAAACAAACACACACAGGATAAATGTCTCTTTGATGATTTCTCTGTGTTTGTACTTCCACACTGATCCAGTGATCAGAGGAAGAAATAGTTCAGAGGGGGTTTAAACAACACCGACCGCCGCTCTGCCTCCACCTCCAAACAAACCTGGCTTATCACAGCGGAGAAAACTGCTGCTTCCTTTCAAATCAACGTGGGTGAAAAGTTTCCTTTTTCTTCCAGGTAAACATTGTAAATCTAACAACAGCAGTGGGAGGAGACCGGGATGAAAAACGTTTTCCCCTTGTAATCATCTTCTTCTAAGAACTTGAGCAGATTAAGCTGTTGCCTTGTCATGGCCGAATGCTCCTGCATGAAAAACATCCATTAGGAAAGTTATGCGGTTTTCCTTCGACCTGGAGTCGTACTCCCAAGGTCGATGACACCACTCGGTCACATTGTGCGAGGGAAGATGAGTTTTATTTTCTGTTGTCTGGCAACTAAAAGCTTTAAAAGGACCCGTTTGTCCCCGAAGGTTCTAGATCCACAAAACCTTTGCTTTGCCACTGGTTTTATTCTTATGAACACACAATCAGTGGGGTCAGGGAGTCACAATGAACCTTTTACCATGGAACATGACTTTCTCCTGCACCCACAGTGATTATTCTGGAGATTCCCCTGTGACGAGGTGCAGCCGGATAAAAGGTGGAGCATGTGTTTGTGGCTTTGAGAACCACAGCGTCTGAAGCCTCATGTGAGAATTAACTTTACACGTCCTGTATATATCATGAGAAAGGAAGAGGTAGAGGGAAGGCTACAACAAAGTGATGGTACTGTAAACAAATGCATCATGGAGCTGAACCTGTTATGCTCTCAAAAATGTCCTTTGAATACAATTCATCCTCTGGGGACCATGAATGTCTTCAATTAGAAAGGTGTTCTATAGAAGACTATGACAAAATGACTTCTCACTAGATTTATAATGTCAGTAAACATTTTCCTAAGGAGTTTATGTCTTAATCTCTAGTTTCACGTCTGCTTCAGTACAACATGATGGTCATTTTGTTAATTATGGTCCATTTAGATTCAAATAGACCATAATGCACCATGTGAAATGGGGCATGGGCACCATGATCGACAGCTAGCACCGTGAAAAGGGTGCAGTTCTCAGGCTCCACCCCCTGCTCCTCCAAATATGGTTATGGACTGATAAACAAACTTTTATTTTTACTCTCCTGGCAAAAAGTTATCTTTGTCCTAGTCAGAAATGAACTTTAAATAGTTTTTTGTGACTCTAGACACATGGATAGAAATGCAGGTTATTTTTATTCATATGAGCACAGTGCACCCAACCCTCATAAAAGCTCAAATGGTGCAACTTTAAATCACATTCCTCACACACATGATCCCTATGAAGGAATTTTAAAAGGATTTGCTACAGTTTGTTTTCATTCCAACAAAATATCACATGTATTGATCTATAAAATCTATATCTTGAATCTTATCAAATCATGAGGTGACTGTATTATTACACTGTGATTGGAGAGTAAATGAAACTGAGGGGGGGGGAAAGAAATGACGCTTTAAGAGGCTACTTGACTCAGAGGAAAATATGTCACCTGTTTTTCAGGCTGATTTAATAACGTTCCCTTAAAGCTTTGGTTGCAGCCCAGGGGTTAGTGACAGACTGATCTGAAATCAGCTCTAATGACTGCACCGCTCACTGCGCTCAGTCCCACGGCGAAGCAGGAGTCTGGGCGGCTGAACCCGTCGTCAGTCACTTCTAAAGAGAGTCATTTGTGTGCAGGATAGACGGCCGCAGAAAGCAAAGGAGAATTATAATACCTCATTTACAGAGATGTCAAAACTATCCAGAGAATGTGGAAACATTGGGTTTTGACAAAAGTAAAAGAAAACAGTGGAATCAAGTTGGAATTAATTGCCATCATCGCCGCTGGTGCTGCGTTTGAATCGGCTTTTGAAGATGTGACACTTCTGCGACTGATCTGTCGCAGAAGTGTAGGAAAGTTAAACCAGAATTTATTCGCCGTGCACAAAATGGGATAATACGACATCTCCGCATTCACAGAATTGACATCTGAACATTTTGTTCAGATGCCGGAGCCGGAAAGTCACATGAGATGCGTTCAGCCGACAGCTGATGGGCTCGGAGGTTGATCTGGTTCACGTGATTGTGGCCCACACGTCAAAAAACTGACAAAATCCCTCAATTAAATTTGGTCCAAGGACAATAGGAGCCGACAGACTATGAAATGTATGAAATAAAAACTTCTGTGAGCTTTTGAGATTCAAGGACTTCTGATTCTTGAAGCAGCAAAATATTGCAAACCCGTCAAAATTATATAAGTAGTTGAACATGTGTGTCACTAAAAAATGAAGCGTCACGAATCTAAAATGTGTATAAATCCAATATGAGAACCTTAGAGACTCAGTGGAGGTGAAAACAGATGAAGCTACTTTTTAAGTGCTCTGCTGCCAACTGGATAAAAAAAGTTATATCCCTGAAAAATCCGACTTTCTTCTGTGAGTAACCTGAACACACTGTGAAACACTGTGGTTCTTCAGCTCTGCCCGCTGAGGTTTAACTTAATCAATGAAATTATTTCCACCTCCGGAGCAGCTCTGCCTCTGAGAAACGTTTGCAGCCAGAACTCAGATCTGCTCGCAGGTTCACTTCTCTCTGCAGCCGGCGTACGTCCATCAACGGCCATGTGCGCTGTCAAAGTGCCCTTGAGCGAGACGCCAAATCCCAACCTGCTCATTCATGCAATATAAATCACTATGAGCACTGAAGGATTTGATTATCTCCATCGCCGATATTATGAGGCTGAAAACAAAAGAGTGCTGGTTCCTGTCTCAGAGGTGCAGCGGGAGTTTTTAGCTGAGTGGATGTGAGGACGGCTGAACCTTAGCTAGCAGCCTTGTGTACAGAGCACGCCAGACTGAGCTTTGTGCCATAATGCCAGGCGACGCGCCAGCGGAGATGTGAGGAGAAACAATCGACAGAGCTTTTGTTACATCTTTAATTACAGGCCTTGTATTTGTCTTGTTCACATGCGGGGCCTTAGGGAGAGGCAGCGCTCTCAGGCTGATCTGCTCTTGTTCCTGTGAAATGAAAGGCCTGACCTCACATCCCATCCTCCTCTAACGTAACACATGGATGGAGAGAAGGTGTTGAATACAGGAGTGAGCGTATGTGCTGCAGCCGATGAAGATGAGGATGATGATAAGCGCCTGCTTCAGTGCATTCTGCATGAAACAAACCTGCCATCCATCACGTGCACAGAGAGAGAATGTCCTCCATGTCTGTGGGGAGTTAAGTGAACCTGGGAAGGGAGGATGTAAAAGGCGCTCGCTGCCCGCTGCTCAAACATACCCGCCCACCTCCCCCCCGCTCTGAGTACAGATATGCCTGGCAGGTACAGGTATGGGCTCGGCGCTGCCGCCGCCAGCGAGATCGGCCGTTGTGTCAAAGGAGATGATCCACAGCTAATATGCAGCTGTCTGACCCTATTACCTTTAGTGGCAGGGCCAGGCTGCTGCATCCCAGGAGAGCTCCCCCAGTCCTTCAGAAGCAATTTAGTCAAGCTTCACATCGCTCTGCATCTCCGCAGACGCTCACCGTGTTCTGTATCTGTTTGTACGTACATGTGGCCTTGACAGGGAGAAGCTGAGAGCATGGATTTGATCTATCTGTTGAGTCAAGTCACATCAATGAGCTCATGTATGTGTTGCCCCCCCCGGTCCATCAGCCTCCATCAGAAGATGAGGCTTTCTCTCTGGTCAGGGCGGCCGGCTGCTACGGTCATTAGCTGCACTGCTCGCAGGTGAGAACAAAATGTCCCTGCAATTTAACACGGAGACGCAGGAAGGCGTGAGTGCAGGTGGACTACAGATGAAGGTGAGAAACGCTAGTTGGTTAAAGGTTTGGTTGAACTAAGCTGAATCTGCGTCTCATGGTATCTGGTTATTCAAGTAGTGTTGGTTTTATTTACCTGGTTTGGAAAGATTTCTGTCAAAGCCTCAATAAAACAGATCAACTTCAAAAATGACATTAAAAAACTAGCGTGTCATTTTATCAATCTGTACAAAAACGTCTCACTTTTACAATGTTACATATTCACATAGTTCTTTTATATATTTTTTAAAGTAAACAAAGACGAGAGGAGAATTGTTCCACTGATCCAATCACAGCAGACGGGTACCATTAGTCCCCGCCTCCTCCAGAGAGCCAGTAGGATGAGTGAATGTGGTATTTTTACTTGACATTTGTCTATATGTACTTTTACGTAAGAACAATGTGTAAGTACTTCCTCCACCTCTGCTTTAAAATGACTCACTTCAGATGTTCTCTCGGCATCAGCTTTTCTTTTTAGAGCACAATAAACCATACGAACAACACGAACATTATAGCAGACGGTGGGTTTTTACACGAACAACACCTTTAATATTTCATGTGGTGTTGACTCGTTGATACAAAGCTATTGGTTAGAGCAGCTTTAAAAGTGTAAACCCCCCCAAATAAAATTTCTATTATATACGTTCAAACTTATTTCATTTAAAAAACCACAGTAGCTAAAAAGCAATGTCCCTGTGACTGTCGATAATCCACAGAACAAGCCAGTGACCGTTTTCATTCAAACCAGACATATAGGAAATAAAATGGGATTAGCAAACACAACCTCTGCTCACTTCTCAGTGTATTCAGTGTATCTCAGAGATATATAAAGTTTCTGCATAACTGGAGGAAAGAAAAAGTATTTTTTTTTGTATTTTGGCTGAACGAGCCCTTTTAAGTGCCGTGTTCGTTAGCTCACTAGTTGAAAACAAAAAGACATCCGAACAAAATGAGGATTCAGAAAAAGCTTGAATACAGGATGTGGATTTATTTAATTACAAAAAAGAAAAACAAATACCAGTTATTTCTTTTTTTTTGTTGCCACAGTGATTTGTCTCTCTCTCTCTTTCCGTCGAGTCACTGATTCCCTTGTCTCTCCTCCTGGATCTCGTTACCGCTGGATCTTGTTACGCAGCCTATTCACTGAGCCACAGTGAAAATTGGCGACACACAAAGCAGTATTGTCAGAAGTCCCACACTCGGTCCCTGTCAAGCTCTTCTCCTGCCTGATGGAACACAAGGTGTCTGTGTCGAGATCTTGTTACCAGAGTTATGATCTATTCATAACAGCCTTGGCTCTGATCTGCTCCTCAGGTAGAGTTTCTGCTGCTGGTGACGGATAAGTGGGATTCTGCCTTTGAGCCCAAGTAACCACATATTGAGCCGCGAGTCACTGACGTACTCAAGTGTCGCCACGCCGCAGACGTGTAGAATCAGATGTTAGGATACTTCTAAGAACAGAGAGGAGGAGGCTGTTCTTCGGTGTTATCGGTTTCTCACGGCAGCTCGCATGTGATCTGCATCAGACCCGTCTCGGCTGCAGCGTGACAGACACCTTGTTATCCACTGATATCTGCTCCTGAAGCATTTCTAACTCTATTCCACGCGTGTTTGTAACTGTACGACTGTAAATTAAAGATGTGAGCTCCGTCAAAAGGCTGCGGCAGAAACTCTGCATCCTCGACGTGATACACACTAATTATTGGACAGATGTAGAATCAATGATGTGCCCAGAAGCAGCTGATACGAGTCAATCTGGTTAAGTCTCTGCTGATGAATGCTTACAACTGAAGTCCCCTTGAGCAAGGCACTTTCCCCCCGCTGCTGCTTATAACCGGATGGTCTCTGCTGTGCCAGTAAACAGCTCGACTTTAATGATAACACTCCTGAATCCTGAGACCAACTTGACCCTGCAAGTTGAAAGCTTTCACATCTTCCCCGGACAATGAACCTTCTCCTGGGAAACATTTGCACATTCCTTAAACTTTCCTGGCTCATGGAATGAGGATGGTTTGTGGGGCCTTTAAAGAAACGATAACATATAAGTATATATTCATGTAAGCACATGAGTATTTGTAGATTATTGTAAACTTCCACTACAGGAGAGGACTGTGTTTGCTGTTGCCAGGTGTATATGTAACTGTTCACAGTGAAAATAGAACGACTCAAGGACTTTGAACTGAGAAGAAGTGAGTTGTGCTTCACTGAGAATGGAAAGGATTTTGTTAACTCTTACTTTCAATATATAACTGGTCATCTAAAGATATTTTCAAGGTCCTATAAGCAAACAGTCCTGTAAGACAGTACATTGAGAGAAATTACAACTGGAATGAGGTTAATAGCGTTAAAATCACAAAGATGGAGCGAATACAGTGACGGTGAGCAGCACGCACCGAGCGACATCACGGAAACAAGCGATGACAATAACAACAGCAGGTTAAGAATTAAAGCTAAAGGTGATTGGATAATTTCTAATTCGTTGGCTTTAATATAATCTAATGTGGGCTCTGAGAGTAATAAGCAATTACTGTGTTTATCCCCAGAACTCAGAGAGAACTAATCTGCACTCAACAGCCAGGGCCAAAAATAATGAAATTAATTACAAGCATTAAGGCAATGCAACTGCCAGAGAAAGGTAGAAATGTAATTATCCACATTGAGACAGAAAGCCTTCTTTGTTTCCCTTCACTCTCTGTCTCATTGTGTGTGTCTGACGATTATTCGCCCTTTTCTCGCTGCGTCTTTGTTCTTTTCCTGATGAGCAACATCACCCACAGGAAAATAAAAAACAGGAGCCGTCTCTCCGCTCCGGAAAAACGTCCGCATCATCATTTTTTATTGTTGTTTCACGGGAAATCCACATTAACTTCAAAACATCTTTAGAAACAAATAAAATATTGATATATTTTATAACATCACCCATCATGCATCATCAGTTTATCAGACTCTATATAAACTAAATGACTTGTTCATAATGGGATTATAATGTAGTCTCCTGTGTGTGAGCTATGCTACATTGCACTTTTATGTGATAATCTGTCATCAGGTGCAGAGCGAAGCCATTTAAAATCAGTTTATGTCTTATTTTAGCTACACACACACACAAAAACAAAAAAACACACACACTTCTCCACCCAGAGTCGAGTGAGTTCTGAATGATACATGCGTTTTGATCAGTTGTGACATAAAATCAATATTTTCAAGATGCAATTAGATTTTTATGTTTTCTTATTTTTGATCTAACTGCTCAGTAATGTTGTTTTTCTTGTTAGTTCTTCTATCGAAGCTGAAGTTTGTTGCTATTGAAGCAACATAAGAATAAATCCTCTTTAAGGAGCAGCAGTAGAAAGTCTAAAGGTCCAAGGACAGTTTCATTGTTGTTCCATGTGCTAGCAACGAGTTTTCATCGTACATAGAGAATAAGTATTGTTCCTTTGAGGTGAGTTCGTGTTTACCTGCTGAATTTGGGTCCAGTATTTAAACTGAGGAAACATTTACCTCTTTTTGCTCATGGGTTGTTCCAGCTAGTGTTAGCAGCTAGCTTACTGGTAAGAGGCTTATCACAAGTTATTTTTGTTATAGTTAATATAAATAATAACTAATACTATTTTTTGGTGGCAGAAAAAGTTAATTTGTTGACGGTTGTGAGCTAAATGTTGCTAACATGCTTTAACTGTGGCCCTTTTGCTGGTGAGTAACGTTAGCTTACTGCTAGCTTACTAGTTATTACTCGCCACCTCTTCAAATGTAATGTTTGTTGTTGTTGGTAATTCAATATACAGATGCAGTGTAGTTTCAAAGAAAAGCTATTTTTAATAAGTAGAAAAAGACCAACTGTCAACAGCTGTGAGCTAAATGTTGCTAACGTGCTTTAGCCAATGTGGCAGGAAAGCTTAACATTGAAAATACCTTTTAGCTAACATGCTAACGAAAAGGTGCCTGTTTCTCTTTTCCCAGCAGACGTGGCATCGAGTCCTGAACCTGCTCAGCTACATGTGAGTCCATATTACATCTTCGTTTAACTTTGGTCTTTAACTATTCTTGTTCTTCTTCAAGCTTTTCTTCAGTTTCTCTTTTCTTTCTCTGTTTCCTGCTGCTGATGAAAACAGGTTTGATGAGAAGTGTGAAAGGAAAACATCGAGCTGAAATTAGCTAAAAAGCTCCGTCGAGATGCGAAGCCTAATTCACTCTGGGTTTATCAGCTGCGGGCAACCTCGTTACATGTACTAATTAAGATTCATTGTTAATTTAAAACATTCTAATTTAATTATTACTGATTGGTTCAGCTTTAAAAATATATAACAATATACAGAAATATCTCGGCTGCAACGCTCGGCCTGTGAAACCCACATCGACTAAAATCTTATTCCAAGTGTCGTCCGACTAGTGATCGGACTCTCAGGAGTGAAACAGCTCAAATTACTGCCTCTTCTAAAAGTCACAAGTACTTACTTTGACTTGTCGTAGCTTGTTTGCCTTGTTACCAGAGGCTTGTTGTTCTCCTCCTCGGTACCATTTACCACAAAATCTCCAGCGGCAACTGTCCGCTGTGGTCAGGGAACAACGGGGAGGATAAACCTTCTCCTGTGTTAGCGACTCGTCCCCGGAGCGCAGGGCTTGGTTGTCATGGGAGCCGGGATGTAGCGGCCTTGTGTTACAGTGGGCAGGTATTGTGCTTAAGCATGACTCTGCCTTCAACAGCTATTGTTCTCGTTCCTCACACCTTGCTCTAGTGGGAGACGAGCGCCTCGGGGCAGCGGATTCTGCTTTCACCGGTGCACCAGTTCTCAGGGATATACCGCCTGTTCGGCCTGAAACGAACATCTCCCACTCACACTCGCCGCTAACACTTTGCCTGCTTACTCTCTCCTTTCGGCTCACAGAGAAAACGCACACACAACAACGTCACAAATCACACACTCGTTTGATCTCTGCACATCTGCCTCCAGGCCGTGCGTGATCTTCACAGACAAACAACTAATTTTCCCCAGTGCATATTTCGCACCAGCCCGACAAGAAATCTGATGCTAACTCATTTTCTGAGGCTACACCCCCCCCCCTCAAAGCCTGTTACTCTGTTTTTAGAGGAGGCGTGGTGGCGTAAACACGGCCTCCTTCACCCTGACGGTGGCGTTGTTAATGGTGTCTCTGACGGTGTCAAGGTCAAGGAGCAGCACAGACTCACAAGTACACATGCATATGTACATGTACACACGTGTACATTTCATCTCTCACCTGCCAGTCATTTATTATTTTACTGGTCGTACAGTTTGTGATTCGAGGTAAAAGCTTTTTATCTGCGTGAGCGAGTGAATGTGTGTTTAATGGCGTGGACTGTAGTGTGAGCCACCTTCTCCAACCACACAATCAAATACAAGCTTGTCACTGAGCTCTGGATAAACGGAGAGAAAGGACGGGCTTTATTGAAAAGGAAAGTGTGAATGCAGCTTCCTATTAACTTACTCGAGTCAATGCATCCTCACAGGGGGAAAAGCTCACTGCTGGGCTTTTTAGCTTTTCTCTCACAGGACGTGGAGAGGAAGAGAGTGAGTGGGTGATTGAATTAATTATGTTTTATCACCTTTTAGCTGATTGAAGTCTACCTTACTCCCTTTAGACAGCTTGTATCTTTGCATCTTCGCCGGCGCCAAATGGATCGGGCCTGTCACCCGGTGCAGGCGCCGCCATCTCTGCTGTCAGAGACTTGGACTCGGAGAGCTGCGCACCGCGGCTGCGTTGTCAGTTGTTGAGTCTCTGCTGCCTTTGTGTTGGGTTTGTTTTTTTGTCTTCCATTCTTTCTCAGTAATTCATCTCCATCACAAAAAAAAAAGAGTCCTGGGCCTCCAGTTCATTACAAACACAATGATGTATTGGGAGTTGGGTCTGGTATTGTTTACAGAATGAGGTTTGTCTCGCATAACTTAAACACAACAGGACTTTTAACTAGGTCTGCAGCTCATGTTTGTTATCAATTCAATGTATAAAGTATACTGTCGTTCATCCAGCAATAATATATTATATGAATACCTGTAAATCATCAAAAAAATATCCTCACCTCTTCTCTGAACCCAAAGTGCTGCATTTTTTAATTGTATTTTCCAAAACTCAAATATTCTCACAATTGAGAAGCTAAAACAAATCATTTTCTCTGTCAAATTAAACAAGAAAATAAGCACAGACAAAGCAATGTGCCACAAAACAATTCATTCGAATATGTTCGATTTAATATAAAACGTTTTTGAGAATTGCCAATAAATAATAGTGAAATGAAAATGAGAACAACCCAACATTATGTCGACGTGTTCAGTTGCATTGTTCCGTATTCATCAGCATGAAGAACATCTATCAGTATCTCTCGGCATGTGTTCTCTCGGCGCTGCGATAAACACATGTCGAGACGAGGAAGCTTCTACACGTCAATACGATCGATCGGCTGATGTTTCAGGCCCGGGGATGAATTACACAGCGCTGCCAATTGCAGACAATTAGCTAAACAGGCAGAGGATTGATCTACGAACAGAGGGCTGTCCATGGAGGTGATGGCTGGAGAGTCCAGAGGAGACAGAGGAGTGGGAGATGTGGGGGGAGCAGTGGGGGGTGATGGGGAAGCAGGAAGCCACCCTCGTAGCTGACATCTTTAATTCAAGATGACACTTTCCAGGTCCTCAACAACAGAATTCCTCTGTGAGCTCCTCAGTTGTTCTGCATGTTAATGTTTGACATGTAGGTTCCTGCAGGATATTGTTTAGAAAAGGCTGCTGGGAGCTGGTTTCTGTATATTCTGCACAATGCAAAGCTGTTTCTCTCTTTGCATACAGCTCCTAAGATTTGCCTCTTTCTGTCATTACCAGTAGCAGAGGCTAACTCTAAGTGGAGGATGGTGTGCGTTCACCTCGAGGAAGTAAAACTGCTCGACTTTATGGGGCAAAGGAAATTTCCAGAGAAAGATTGGGGATAGTAAAACAAGATGGAACAATTGCATTGATAACAGGGTTGAAAAGTCATGATTGAAAGCCGAGACCGACTCATGATTGGTCGAGCGCATGTAACGGTGGGACCTCCCTACCACAGCTCCACCCCCCCGATCACTACTGCACAGACTCCAAACACAAACGATGGCAGCGTTCGTATCCAGTATACTTTGGTTAGTAGGAGGACGTGAAGTCGTGTCGTCCATCTTTTGTAGTTTATACCCACAACATACAAGTTCCAAGGTCATGTGACGACCACTAAGTCCATTGGAAGGAGAAACTCCACCAGAGACCGAGCGATGCAGTTGAAAGCTCCAGAAAAGGTAGTGAGGGAATTCCCAAGGTCAAGAGACTAAAAACTATTTAAAAGTTATAAAACGTTGCTATGAATAGTGTGAACAAGACAATTTTACTATTAGTACGTCTCTTGCAATTAAGACACTTGAACTTCTTTTAATGGTCCTGAAAACTTTGTGTTATTATATATAAGATAACATATTTATTTTTACTTGCTCATATTTAATTTGGGGAAAGAAAAACCCTTTGGTATTATTTGTTGAGAGTGTAATGTTCAAAAGAAAGCAGCAAAGCTGCTCCATCAGGACTGTGCTAACACGAGCAAACAACCCCACAACTGTTTTATTTTGATTCAGATTTTTCCAAATCCCGGGCGGCGCACTTCAAACCGGCGAGAGAACCAAAGACAAAACAACACGAACAGAAACCTCTCAATTAAACAACCAAAGCTGTTCTAATCTGGGCCAGAAACGATCTGTCCATCCACACGCTGCACATATTAAGAAGCCAACTGTGAATATATGTTCTCAGGGCTTTTTATGGAGCTGCTGTTGATATTCCTCCTGTTTGTGATGGAAGTTTTCACCCTGAACTTTTCATTAAGAAACACCCAAGCCACTAACCACTGTTTAAAAGTCATCCTCCCCCTGAGGATGTTCTTCACGCAGATTACTTGGTGCTGCCCATCTCGCCACATGAGTGGCACTCATAATCACAGCAAAGCGATCCCTCCAGGTATTATTATGACAATGACATTTGCCAATAGAAGGGCAGGCAGTCACAATAGATGTTTCTGTAGCAGTAAAACTGATTTATAGCAGCTCTCATAGAAATGATGATCCAGAGAGGGCATGTTAGCGAAGGTGGATAATAGCACCCGCGTGCACGGCTCCGCGCCAAGCCGGCGTGCGGCGTGATGCGACGCAGCCTTGACTGGCTCACAAACCCGGCTCCCTCGGATGACTGAGCCTGGCCTTCACAAAGTCTATTTCTCCCTCAGATAAACGCTGCCATAAATAAGAGTACAGAGCCAATCACCTCTCTGTTTAAAGAGACGAGCCACCTTCCCACACACGGGACCGTTTGTTTGTCGTAATCTCCCTGGTTTGTACTGGGGCCGCTGGTCTGCTGCTGGGGCCCGGCCCCGCCTGACTGATTGTTGGAGCCTGCTGCCTCCGTGTTTGCTGGGAGCCGCAGCCCAGGCTGTGGGTGGTATTTGCCATTTCAGGATTTTCTGCGCTGTAGACCAGATGGCCGTCAACCTTGTGTTGATCTTGGAGCGCCGTCTTGCCAAGGCCTGCTTCCCCCACAGCGTAATAAGAAGAATCGAGATGTTAAACATGCTCCCTGTCCTGAGCTCCTGGCTTCACTACACCGCAGAGGGATTATGTTTGTATCTGGCTGCGGCGGAGGAGTGTGGTGTGGGCTGTAATAAAGACCAGAGGGAACGAGGGCTGGCACAAAGCAGGGTTTCAACAAAATGACACAACTCAAACCCCAACGGGTGACTTCTATTTTCTACTCACTATCTCTACTTACCTCTAGTCCTTCACTACACGGCTCATGATTCTAGCTTTAATCTTATGTCACTGCTTTGAATTCCCCTTTGTTAGATATTTTCTAAAAATGTGACATCACAAGTCAAACAACTAAAAGGGACAGTTCACCGAGTCATTCAGTGTTTTGTTTCTAAAGGCTTTTGAAATGTGTTTTTCTGCCCTGGAAAACCAGTTCATAGTGTCGCCCCCTGTCTGTACTGCAGCAACAGACCAGGGTGCAAATCAGTCAGATTTCCATGTCTCATGTCTGCATGAGAAAAGGACTGGACTGAGTTGAAGTATTTCCTTTCCTCAAAACGTCTTGAAACAGCTGTAAAATAAGTGTGAATCCTTTAATACAATATAGATGGTCTTAAAATCAATTACAAGACTTAAACTAAAGGTATAAATATTGACCTGACTTCACAACCAATGCAGATAACTATGAAGAGATATGGAACTCCTGCACCTTTGACCCCGTCGTGTGGAAGCTCGGCTCCATTAGCGTTACACTTAATACCCATTAAGTCAAAACTTCAAAACAACGAATTCCCTCTGTCGCTGAGAGAAGGTTGTTAAACTAACAACCTGTAACTAAACACCTGGAAAAAATGAGAGTGAAGAGCTGTGGTGTCATCGGCCTCTTTAGCTCGTCCGCCGCTGTCCGACCACTTTCCCTCTTCATTTAATCCTCTGTCCACCTGCCTCTCCACTCACCCGCATGATAACTGCGTCCTTCATGTTGAAAAGAACAGGAAACCATCTCGCTGTTTCAATGAGCTCTGAATTAGACACGAGTACGCTGCTCTGCTTTCTGCCTGCAGTCCTTCACCTTATCCCCACATCCCATTGTCCAGCCTGCACAGAGTGCTTCTTATCCCTCGTCGGGTGTAATTCAGCATCATCTGCTACTGACGACCAGGCCCATATGCGACCGCGGCCCTGACGTTGACCCGAACCTCTCCACGGCAGGTACTTCCTATCCTGGAGAGGCTTGTTGTGCCCGTCCAATTCTGCCTCTAATCTATCAGGTAATTTGAAGCTGAATCTTCCATCTCCGGCCTCCCAGCGCGTCTCATGTTAGCCTCTGTAGAGGGTGTGCGGAGGATATTGGGTCTCAATCCCCTCTCAGCACGTCTGAAATCGAGTACAGCTGGAGGGAGAGCAAATGAATAAAAGAAAGCTGGAGACCAACATGTCACATTAAGTTCTGTGATCCTCGTCTGCGATTGTGTTCAACAACCTGCAGACGTGACTCATCTGGGATGTGACACGGTTCTCATTCAGTCGCTGAAGCTCAACCACTTGTGTCGTGTCGTAAAGATATTACAAAAATAAAATGAAAAAAACAAATTAAATAAATAGAGACATAATAGATAACAAATAAATAAGAATGAGTTTCGTGAAATACGTTCTGGACAGAAAAAAATATATATAAATGTATCAGGAATACAATAAAATTGCAAAAATGTCAATTCAATAAAATATATAAACAAGTAAAGGGTGGAATGTAAAATATATGTAAACCAAATTGAATAAGATGAAAATACAAAACAATTTTTTTTTACACTGGTGTACAACTATTGTTAAATGAATAAATTACGATGAAGTAAATAAATCATAGAACAAAGTGTAAAAAAAGGAAAAAATAAAATGTATAGAACAAATTATATATATTAATATAAAATTATACACAAAATAAAAGATCAAATAGAAACCAACAACCTCACTGATGCATTTTGACCACTTTATAATATACGTGAAGACAGAGCTGTGTGTGTGTGTGTGTGTGTGTGTGTGCTGGTGTGATGCTCTAGATTTTAGATATAATTAACATATGCATTGTGAGTGTTCCCTTCCTGCAAACTCAGCCCCAAACGTCTTCCTCCCTCTGTACATGAACTTCCCCCGTTTCGCCCCAGCGCTCTACATCCGACAGGAGCATGCATGCACACTAAGCACAATGATTCTGAGGCGTGTTTTTCTTGTTGTTGTTCTCCATAGAGGAAAAAGATGAAGAGGAGGCAGAGCAGATGTCAGGACTGATAGCGAGCTTATCTGAACATCATTGATTTTCACAGGTTCTTACTTGGGCCCAGCACGGGTTGGTTTCCTCCTCGGATGCCAGAGCGCTTGACAGAATAGCCAGGAAACTTGTCAGAATGGATAAAACTGATAAGAAGACACAAACCGCCGTCTACCCACACCTTCCCAACCCGCTAACACACACTCCTGCTCCCTTCAACGCCTTTAAAAGCTTTTAACAAGAGAAGGGTACTTTTCACTTTGACGCAGGACTCATCAGTGGGTGAGAACAGGTGGAAAAGAAACGGAAAAGCAGCAGACATGGAGCAGAGGTAAAATAATTGGCCGCACTGCCCGTGCGTCCAGCTCTGAGCCCCACGTCGACCGCAGTCCTGCTTCTGTTAGTATTTGACCTATCTGCCCATTTAAGAAACTCCATCTAAGAGCATGTTCACCTGCTGGAGCATGAAAGCCGTCTGAGGCAGCGTGTTACACAGACAAAATAGAGAAGGGGGCACGGGGATAGGGTAACACAAGGAGAGGAGAAAAAACACCCCTCTCAACTAACTGTTCAATCAGTGCAGGCTTAAAACTTTGAGCTTGAAATTTTCCACCAGGATGAGATGATATTGCACTTTTACGGTTTGAGGAGAGAATAATGATGACATCTTAAATGACACAAATTGTTCGTTAAGTAAAAGATAAAGCTTCAAGTTAGTGATCATGCATTTGATATTTTATCTCTACTGGTAAATCCAGGTAAATGTTTGAATTTCTGCTTCGTGTTGCATCATTTGTCAGACTGTCTGCATGGATGGTAAAAACTTTATGGACAATAGCCTCAGCACACGAAAGGAATCGACTGAGAAAGACACGAACTTAGAGATCTCTATTTTATTATGAGAAGTTTATTCTGGCGTGATGCTGCAGTCAAGAAAATTATCGAGAAACACTGATACCGTAGCCGGCCACCGGGGGGGTGATCGAGATGGTTTGGATTCACGTCATGTCATCCATCTTTGTATTTAAGTCTATGTTTCATACCAACAACAGTCAATCTTTGCCCAAACCATGAAGCTACAGGTGCCAGATTAGACAATGATACCGTTAACAAAGAAACATGTGCTGACTATGTTTGTAATGCATTGTCGTATTTATTTAACTTAAACATCTGATCATCTCAGAGCCCTTGAGGAACAGTCTTGCTGATCAGATGGGAGTTTTTGTGAAGTTGGGCAAACCGCCCACAGAACACAAACCCATCGTCTGCTCTGATTCAGTTTGGAAGAATTGATTCTCCTCTCACCTCAAACCTTCCAGGCTGCAGACACAGCTACAGCTCTCCCTCCTCACCCATCGGCATATTTATCATTCCTCTGCTCACATGATGCATTCAGCCGCCGTTAAGTCGCTGTGCTCGTAGCGAAATGTCAAGGATTGTCTCCGCCGCCTGTTGTGTTTGCTTCCTCCTCCCTTCCTTCTGTTTCACGCTGTTCGTCCGTGTTGCCTGCAGGCGAGTGTGCGTCTCACATGCCCCCTGTGACACGTCTCATCTTTAAAGTGCAGCCGTGACAGCACATTTGTTAAAGACGACAATGAGGGTTCCTCGCCCCCCCCCCCCCCCCCCCCCCCCCACCCAGGCACGCTCAAAGACGCTCGTACATTTGTTTGTGTTTGTGCCTGAGTACATCAATTTATGATTATATATCTCTATGTTTCCCTTTGGCTTGGCTGCTGTTTATTTTTACTCATTCAAGAGTTTTGTGGAGAAACATTTGAAGGAGCACAGCAGCTGCTTTATTTGACTTTCTCCAAGGTCTTGAGCATGTGATATACGGTCTGAATGGAAACGGTCACCTGCTCCTGATGCAGACCATATAGAGGTGAGCTCGCATGTTGTCCAGTATTCCCTGGTTATTACGGGTTTATACCAAGATTCAGGAACATCTTCTACCTCTAAACACGCCCTGGGCTCTGAATCCATTAGTGGTTATCACACCAGGGAAGGGGAGGCAATCTCCTGAGCGGTGAGGAGGGTGAGGTTGTGTTTGGAGGAGGAAGAGGGTAGTGGCGAGTGTCCCCCCCCCATTGCAGGGTTAAGAGAGGCAAGACATGCTCCACAGAGAAAATCACTCAGCCACATTGTACGGACTAAATCAGAACCCACTGCCACCCCATCCATCTCTCTCACTGGCACTATAAGTGGTGATACTCCAGAGTCTGATTGTGCACGGGCGTGGGTGTGCGTTCGTTTGTGTGTTGTTTTTTGTTGTGTGGAAGTGGAGAGAGAGAGAGGGCGTGCAGCGGGCGGGGGGCGGGGGGGGGGTGGGCACAAGGAGAGTCTTAAAAGCCGTAAGCTTTGCTTCCTGTCTCCTGAAGTTCACAGCTCCCATGAATCACCATCGCTACTGTTTTTAGCCCGATTACTTTGCTCGACAGCTTATTTAAAACCTCCAGCAGACACAGCGGAGCTCGGTTTATGTTAACTGATCAAGGGGAGCGGCGCGGTGGCGTGGTGGCTTGCACCGCCCCGAGTAGGTTCCCGGTTTGAATCTCTCTGTTTGCAGTTAGTTTTCCCTGTGTCTGTGTGGGTGTCCTCCAGGTACAAGCTTCCTCCCACAGTCAAAAGACTGAACGTAAGAAATGTCTGAATGAATGAGTTTCATCCATTGGACAAAGTTTGCCGGTGGATCAGCAGAATCCGACTTCAGAGTCATGACCAGTGGAGTCGTGTCTTCTTTAGTAATTCTGTTTTGCGCTCACAAGAATCTGGTTCTGTTTTTCTTCTGCCACATTAAAAGACTTCCATCTTAAACTCGGCCTCTTGCAGGAAAGTGAGCGTTTAGGAAGTCGCTTTGTGTCTTTATCGTTTCCTGATTCACTAAACTCAAACATGTAATCCTCTAATAGTGCTGTCACTTTCTCAAATGGCTCTCAATACGGTGCAGACCTCCGCCTGAAACCACATTTAAATCCGCTGGATCCAGATTTTGAGTTAGATCTGCACCAAATTCCGCACATTCATAAATATCAATGTCTTATGCTGAATTTCTTTCATCAAGACTCATAAATTATTCCCTGAGAAATTGGTGAAAATCTCCCAAAACATCTCACAAAGTAAAAAAAAAGAAGAAATTCCTTGATCTGTCCTTTTGCCAAAATGTAGTCAGTACTTTCTTGGCTCACGTCCAATCTTTCCACTGAGTTTCATGGAAATGTGTTCATTAGTTTCTCATCCTGCTGATAACAAACTAACCAACCAACTTGGGGCGGACGTAAGAAAGTAGATCAAACTGACTGAGTGAATGACAAACGTGTCTTTTACTGAACCAAAGAGGACACGGCTTCAGTTTGTTGAGCTTTCGTCCATTAACGGTTTTGACTATTTGTCCTCATTTAAGCAAATGTTTGATTCAAGGATGAAATGACCTTATTCTCTAAATATCAGCATGTTTGCTTGTGGAAATGTTTGCATTTTGAAATAGTTTTTGCAAGTTCCTTATCAAAAATTATCATAAAATTAAACCAAAGATGTTACATATGTTTTATATTGAACCCTTTTAATATTAATGATAACCCCAATATGAAAGTTCTCACAAGTCTTTGTTCGCTTTTTAGAACCACAATTTAAAATTAAACCTCACATTAAATGATTTTGTGTGCTGCATAATTAACAGTTGAGTTTTACTAGAGCGTAAATTACCTTGTTGTTTAAACTATACTGTATTTTATTCAGAAACTTGAGTCCAGAATAAAATCCTTTAACAACTATTGGTTGGTTTTCCCCAAATAAGTTTCTAACGTTTAATCTGCAGGCAAGTCGGGTCAGAGCGGAGGGAGGCGTGGCTGACTGCCCACTGGACCCTCATTTCCTTTTAGTGGTGGGCGATAGGAATCATTCATCAACTTAAATTGCCCAACTTTAAAAAGTTACCACGACTTACGTTGACTGCGTGAGCTTTCTACTGTTTTTGGGAGACTTTGCCGGGGTGTTGTAATTACCTCAGTAATATGCAGAGCCTTTTTTATCCTGCTCATAAAAGCCCGTCACATTAATCAAGTTGTATTGGCAGTGGTGAGCTATATGAGATATTTGGGACAACAAGTGATGCGTGTCTTTGAGGGATGCGAGCCTCTGAATGTGTCACCCAAACCAAGTTCCCCACCATTAAACGTTATGACACTATAGCTCCATTAACAGTCTGGATATTACTCATATCGGAGTCTTGGAGGAGGAAGAGAAAAGATCGTGCCAGGCGGCTCTGTGAAGTTCATTCCTTGGTGTCAGTCTCACGTCTAATTGTTGAGCAGGGAAACAGAGACGTGTGTGTGTGTGTGTCGGGGGGAATAGCTTCCTGACAAAACATGGCATATTTAATTTGTCAGCCGGGGATGAAATTGGCCAGTGAGGAAAACAAACGACAGCTACATGGACCGATGGTACCAATTCGTCAGGGGGAAGATGGAGGAGCTGGTCTCGAGATAGCTCACATCTCCATAAATCACTTTGACAATTGACTTGAACTGTGAGAGGAGGAGGTCTTCCACAGAGCCGGCCTGAACGGGCACTGATATAGGACGTCTCGCTCCCACTGCCCAGAAATAGAATGACAGCTTGATGCATTGAGGATGGGCCGTGATGGCTGACTGAAACACAGACTGACTCATTCGAAGCGCTAATCGGTGAAGTCTTCTTGGTTTAACTCTGGGCTCCATCTTTGGTGGCACGTTACTCAAATTTCTAACCGTAACATAAAAAACCCCCAAAACATTCTGTTGTTACTTTGGTGAGAAACTGTTCTTTTGACGGTTTAGTTTCTGGTGCTCTGTCTTTTCACTGCTCGGACTAATTATGCAGCTTGCCTAACAAATGGCCGTCGCTGCTGCCAAAAATGTAAATTACCTCCTGTGACCAGTCAGTCTGCGGCCGATGTGAGTGAGGAGGTAAAGCAGTCGTCTACTAATCTCAAAGCTCCTGATTTCAACCCCAGCTCCTCCAGGGACTGTGTCAAAGTGTCCTTGAGCAAGACGCTGAACCCGTAACTGCTCCTGACTCTACGCCTTCACCATGTTAACGGAGGTTGAGTGTTTAGAGCTGCTGATGGGCAAGAAAGGTGCTACACATATTTATTTATCTTCCTACTGGAAAAAAAGTAAGATTTATGATTTATCAAGAGGAAAATCATAAAGGATGAAGACTGTTCAAGGAAACTTAGGAAGATTTTTAAACTACCTCGTCCAAGGCCAAACAGTCCCTGAAATTCAATCAAGCTGCACCAAATTTCACACACTTATAAATACCAGTTCTCCAAATATGCAAGATTTTTTTTCTCATCAAGAACCATGAAATATTCTCTGAAAAATCGGTGAAAATCCGTCCAGTAGTTTTTGTGTAATCTTGCTCAAAAACAAACAAACTGGCGAAAACACAACCTCCTTCTTGTAGGTAATTATTTATCTTTTAAAAAAAGAACCTGTCCATTCAGTTCCTACTTATCTTTGTCTAAGTAACGTATTTAATCTATTTATATGACCAATGATAACAGGATATAAAGCAACAAATTGATAAGTAATTAATTAATTGACTGGTATAAAAGTGAAACCGGTTGTAAATTCCCCCTTTTTCTGTATTAAAAAAGGTCTTAAAAATAAGAAAATCTAATTTGGCAAATGCCTAAAATGCCTTTTGAGCTTCACCAGAAGACAATAAGCAGCTCAATCTGCTCCTCTGTCTGTTAGACGTGTATTTCTCTTCCTCTTTCACGCCTCTCGTCTTCCTCACATCCATCCTCTACCTCTTTAACACGACAAACTAAATAAACTAAGACTTCACAGCTATTTAACTCGTCGATTGGACCTGTAAATGTGATATGACGCCTAAAATTAGAGCTTCAGCATCCAGCGTTACTCTATTAAAGTCATGTGATTACAGTTATAATGCATTACATCCAACAGATGATGCTATGTATTTCTCTACAGGTGCATCACGACTGTGACGCCCAGTCGAGTGCGAGCTTCACGCGCTCGCTGGCTCACGGATCTGTGTGTTCACGCTGGTAACACTCGGCAGGCTTCCTCCTCGCCTCTTTCTCTGCCTGCCTTTGTTTACATATGTCTGTCTCCGTCTCGCCTCCTCTTATGTCAGATCAACGTTCTGGCTTTGCTTATTTCTACCTCTGCTGAGTGGCTTGTCTACAACATCCCGTTGTATGAATGCTCATCGTGGACAAGCGATTACAACGGCGCTAAATTGCAGATTATGATTTCACAACTGCAAACAGTAAAAGTGCAGTGAATGTTGAGTGCGGTGCTGAGTAATTACTGGAGCAGGGGAATAGACCGACTGTGCCGGAGTGTTTTCCTCAGAGAAGTAATTTACTTCAGTTGCTCTAATAAACATTCGGCCATAAAAACAAATCTGTGCGGCAAACGCCAAACGTGTAAAGCTGTCGGTGTTGAAATGACAGATTAGAGCGTCCACTGAGCAAATGAAACACGACTCTGAAGGTTTGCACTGCTCGTTCTAATGGGAGATTTGTTGTGCTTCCAAATCCCATCACAAAACAAAGTAATGTCAAAAAAAAAGGGAGAATTATTATTATTTATTTTTCAGTTTATTTGGTTGGTTTGGGGCCTGTCACCGTTTCCCTGATTATTTGTAATCTCTGAAATAATATGTTGTCCTCTACAGAAAAAAGCCCAACACTTAAACCTCTCAATCTGTTATGGTTTGCTGTTTTTTTTTTTCCTGGTATAAAACCATGTTGAGGGTAAAAATATCCCAACCACTGGGGCATCTGATGGCAACACAACGTTTCCAGCCATCTGAAGCATCAAACTGAATAAACTCCGCTGGAAGACAGAGAGCGATTCCTCAAACCCAGCG
The DNA here is from genome assembly GCF_009819705.1 of Hippoglossus hippoglossus. NCBI lineage: Eukaryota > Metazoa > Chordata > Actinopteri > Pleuronectiformes > Pleuronectidae > Hippoglossus > Hippoglossus hippoglossus. The sequence goes on along the minus strand of NC_047170.1, from coordinate 18,662,235 downwards.
CGCCCAGTAGACCATGATGCCGTTCAGCTACAGGACAATGGGCACGCTACATGACTCCTGCTTTTTTTTTCCTGACTGCGGCTCACATCTAACCCTCAGCTCCGTGCACCACGTCAACTGACATTTTTCAAAAGGCATTTTCGGCGAAATGTCAGAAACGACAAACCGTTGTTGACACACAGGAAGCAGGAAAAAGATTTTTTTCATATTATCCGTCAACCACTGCACCTACATTTGTTAGCTTTGGTTTCACATTGTAATTTTGTAATCTAGATTTTGGTCTGGACAATGGTCCGAGGAACCTTTCACACCTGATATTTGAATTCAGACTGAACCAAAAACGATTTGGACGAAACACGTGTTGTGAAAGAGCCCTGACCATCACACCTGAGATGTGCAGAACGTCTTTAAAAGGTGTCTAAGAGATAAAACGTGTATTTGCCCTTTAAACAACCCTCAGACTGAGTCCTGCCGTTCACGTCACATGTGAGGTGAGTAAAACAAGTTTGTGATGCTTGTTCACCTTGAAATAAATCCAGGGAGGGAACGGACATTCATTTTGAAAGCACTCCTATTCTTCCACGTGCTCAGTGCCTCTCTTCTCCTCCTCATTCATGTCTGGCTCCTCAAATATTTAAAGGTAGGACTCAGGAATTGAAGTGACTGCAAACACGGAACCCAGGGCCCACTCAACACGGCAGAGTGCGTTGTCGAACAAGGCAGGAGCTTATTCCAACATGGCCACGAGAGCTCGCCACGGAAGTTAGGAACGGAAGCCGAGCCTTTGTGTCGGTCCCTCGACTGATGTCATACTGGATGTTTATACAATACAGTTTTCAGCCTGCACTCTTAATTATGTATCCCAGTAATCACTTATTCTTATGTCATTTACAACAAATCCCTTTCATGAAATCAGCTCAGCGTCTACACATACATCTTCATATACAGTCACTGGTTCTTCAACCCACATCTTGAATATTTAACCCACTTTACAAACCAGCAACTAGCTCATGAAGAAAGTCGGACATTCAGCAGTTGAAGTATATTTCTTTTTTTGATGATAACCAAACCTAATAATTAATGAATTAAAGCCCTAATATTGGACTTAAAATTCATCAGGTAGAAGGAAACACTTCCATGTTTGCTTCTCTTTATTATCTTAATAAATAGGTGATTCTTAAGTTGTTCTGGTTCCTCAAAGTCACATGTTAATCCGTTTCTGTGTCAGATGAGATTAACAATAACTGACTGTGCTGCCGATCTTATGAAATCTATAAAAACTACCATTGCTGGATTCAGCCTCAGTGTCTAGACACTCTTCGACCTGCGAGTCAATAAAACCAAGCTAACTGGGAAATGGCAGGAGATTCCGCTGCAAGTCTTCCACAAGTTTGATTTTCTTCTCACCACGAGAGACACACGAATCTCCTCGGGAGACATTTGTCTCCTGAATACAGTGGGAAGAGGAACCGATCCTCCCACCTGAATTCAGACGAGAGTGAACTCTTGCTGTGGTAACTTCCTCGCTCTGCTCCTCCTCTGCATCTCCCATTCTGTCTCATCTGCTTCTGTTCACTCCTCAACTTAAAAAGAGGACACAGGTAAAGTGATTTCAAAGGGGAGAATAATGATAGCGAGAGGAGGGATGGGAGGGAGGACGGGTATTGAAGTGTATGTTTCCAGGACGGTTGTGCCTGAGATCAAACGGTGTGTGTGAGTGGCTGTATGGGGGGGAGGTGGATGTCCCGCCCCACCACTCCCAACCATCACTGCAACAAGGCATCAGAGATGTCAGCACCATCAAACACCATCAATGAACACAAGGGACTCTGTCTCAGCATGAGTAAACACACAGATTCTCACTGCAGCTCCCTATCACGTATCTTTACACAGCTAGAAAATATGATCTTTTCAGAAATTGAGCCAGTTAAATTCAGATTGAATACGAGCTACGTGGAGTTATGACGATTGATATTTTCCACTGACACGTGTGCAGCATATGCACGGCTTAGTGACCATGAAGATCAGCACAATGATAACCTGATAAAGCCGTTGTCGGACATGTATTTCATCACACACAAGTTACGTAAAGGCCTCGTCTTCGTTCCTTCTCTGTAAAGGTCACTGTCACAGTTGTACTGGTTCTGGGAGAACAGAACGGACACGTCTTGTCTTTTTTTTTTAAATGTCATAGTTCATTTGTTCTATGCAACAACAACAATAACATTTCCTCGAGATACAAGAAAAAAGGAGATATTTTTAAAATTTTCAGGATGCTAAATATTTTAACATTCCTCCATGCGGATCCAGCTAAATTTAAGATAAGCAATCTTAAATGTTTCTAATTTGAATATCTATTCATTTAGTTATATACCCCACCCACCTCCTCCGTGTTAACAGATGGGACGTGGACCAGACAAAAAAAGTCAAGGTTCACATCAAGTAGATGTTTCTCAAAGGTGGTTTCTGTCATTTCAGGTAAAGTTCTTATCAGTTATTATCGGTGGCTTAGTCACTTCATACTACACATAAGCATTTGATCCATTCTTAATGAAAAATATTGATCAGAGCAGCTCTCGCGCTTTGTTGAAAATGTCAGACCGTATAATGAAGAAGCTGAATTCTAAAGGAAAGTGAAGAAATCCTGAAACTGATGCAAAAATGATGTGGGGGATATTTACTGATATTGCTTTGATGTTTAAAAACAACATAAAGAGAATAAGAATCAATGCAAGAGAAAGAAATGTTTTTCCCTCTCAGAATACGGATGTGATGGATTGTTGTTTGCATGATCATGTTTAAATCAATGGCAAAAGAAAATGAAATATTTAGAGGATTGATTCCAAGTCGTCTGTCCTCCATCACATTGTTCGCACTGACAATGTGTGATATGAAGCATTTTAAGATATGTAGACACTGGATCATTTCTTTTAAAGTGTTTTAAGATCATTTAAAAACTGAATGGTGGAGAGAAGGAGAAGTAAAAGCAACATACACCAGCATGACTTTAAGTTAGATTTGAACTCATCAATAGTGAGTCAGGACCGGATGTGGGACGTAGCACTATTCCAGAGCTGTGGGGGGTCGTGATCTTCTTCGATCATGGTATAGTCGAGTTTCCTTGGGCTGGATGAGTCTAAGCTATTCCACTTCCAGTCCTACACGGCAGACAGTGCAGCTAAAGATTTATTTTTCTTCGCCTCAAACAACCAGCGCTCCTCGTCTTCCTCAGCAAACAGCAGGAAAGAAACACATGTGAGACTCTAGCGTTTCTGACTCTGTCGACGCGGCTCTCACGCTATCGATCGGATGCTTCAGGACATGGAAGTGAAATGATGTTTGAGGAAAGCTCGGATAAAAAGCCTTCGAGCCAATGACAGAGCAAACCGTATCTTACAATGTGATGTGTCTTTTTCCAAACTTCAGTCACATCTCCTGCGAGTCAGGCCATGCTAGTCATCCGATGGAGGTGTTTGTTTTTTTTGGTTTCTGACGCTCTCACTTCCCTCACAGCTGCAGACGATGCAGGTGATATAGCTGCAGTACGGGGGCCCCTGTGAAATGCGTATAAGGTATGTGGGTATATGTGTGTTTGTGTGTCTGAGCGCATCCAGCGTTCTTCTCTTTCATCCCTGCATCTGTGGCCGGCTGCCACGGGCCCGTATCGTTTAACACACTGCACCTGTCGGGATGAATTTGATACCTGAAGATAATGGATTGGAGTTCAAAGGGGAGGTTGTGGACAGGAAACTTTTCCAGCGGTCGTATTTCACCAGCAATCAGCGCTGATGCAAACACACAGGCCCCCGTCCACCAAAACACACACACACATAGAGTCATGTATACACACACAGAGAAACACACATGCAGCATCTCAACAGCAGGTGTCACATCAAGAGAAACTTACTTTATTACTAAAGTTATATTTATTTAAAGGAAGAAACTGATTAGTACTAATTATCAATGCTGGACATTATCTACACGACTTGTCCTTTGGGGGTTGTTGGGGGCTGGAGCCAATCACAGCTGACATTTGGCGAGAGGTTGGGGAGGATAATATATTATTAATAATGATAATAAACTTTATTTATATTGCATCTTTAAAAATAATTGTTAACAACAGGGTTTGACAACAAAGCAAATAAGTTTTGGTAGATTTAGCAGAAGTCTGTTCCAGATTGAGTCTTGAACACTCGACCTCTATTTGACAAAGGACACGATACAGATTTCTGAACATCAACTCCACCTTCAAACCAACGTTTTAAGCAATTAATCAACCAAACAGACAAACGCAGAAGCACACAACAAACTCAGTAAGTGCACATGAATCATGTATTATAACATTAGTGATGTTGAAGAGCAGTGGACAGAGCTGGGGAGGAAAAGGGAGAGAGAGAGAGAGAGCAGCCTGATGCTCTGAGCTGCAGAGTAAAGAAACCTAATGGGTCTGTGGGTCAGATTTATTGCAACTCGTCCCCTCCGCTGCTTCAGGAGAGAAAAAGTTGACCGGACTACACGGGCTCCAGGGACCATAACTCATCCCCCAGTGTGCTCGCTTTTATTCATCCAGAGTATATTGGTGAGCATTGACTCCTTTTTTGGGGGGGGGGGGGGGGGGCTAATAAAACATAATCACTGTCTGCCGGGACCAAGGTCACACCGCGCTCCTTATGCAATGAGATGATTATTTTTGGCCTCCGCTGAAGGTCGAGCCGCTGTTTATTTTTCGCCTACGCCCGAGAGATGGATTGTTAAAACATGAAATAGGGGATGTTTGGTTTTGATGTAATTGGGGGGGGATCATAGTTTGCAGTAATATTTGAGGACTTTTCCCTCGTGCGCTAATGCCGAGCGCGTTAACTGGGCAGGTTGTTTGAACAGGTTGACTGTGAGCACATTTGTTGTTGCATGAAATAAGCTGGTGACATTTCAGCTCGGGGACGGACGCCTCTCGAGAGTTAAACAGTTTGACATCTTAGTTTTTCATTTTCGTAGTTTGTAATAGAGAAGAGTGAATAAGAATTGCATTAAAGACGTGGGAAATTATAGGTGGAAGTAATATATTAGGCCCAGTAACATTATCTTTCAATCTGCCAATTACCTGAAGAAGAAAATTAAAGAATTCAATTCAATCTAACGTGGAGGGGGCGTGGCTTATGGCCTGTAGCTCGCCACCTGTGGGCGATTAAGATGGCTTGGCTCCTCCTTCAGGAGCTGTTGTCATTTTCTATTTATTTTCTATTGTGTGAATCCATGTTTATGTCCAGTCAAGATGGCGTCAAACAGTTTTAAGGGCTTTATTGTCGTCTCGGTCATTATGATAAGTCTCCAAATTGCAGTAATGATTGTTTTTGTCGGTTTTGGATGAAAACACCCACGGGGAAAAAAAAGCTGAACTCTTTTTAAATAGTAAATCCCTGATTGTTCAGTGAAAATATTGATATTACCGTGCAGCAGTTAATTTAAGTTTTGTAAGTGGTCAGACTGGTCGTCCACAGCGACCAGCTTCACTTAGAAATAGATTTTTTCTAGTGGCCTTGAATGTTTGAAATTTCCTTCTCCAAACCCGGTCAGAGGGAAAAGGGGGGGCTGTGGAGAATCAATTCAAATTAATTTCAGAGATGGGCTGTTTCTGTCTATTACTTAAAGCAACTCTCATTTTAAATAGATACATTGCCTGAGAGTCGGTCAGTCGCAAAATAAAAAAAAAGGAAAAAGAAGTGAAAACATGATTGCTTTCTTCAACCCAAGAGGGGATGGAATAATTCACTGTCTGACTTGAGAGGGAGTTGCAGGAGTAGCCTAATGAAAAGAAAACCTGCACCTTGTGCTGCGTGATCGAGCATCAGGCATCGAGGAATTAGTTCTGGCTAACACACAAACAATGGCCCCTGCACACACGTGAACATTGTACTGTACGGCTGCCTGTGTTTAAGTGTCAGAAGGCCACAGGAATTTACTCATTACTTGCTGTAGGTGTTGTTTAAGGTGGCGGCGGCGGTGGTGTGTATTCGCTGTGTTTGCACTGACAGTGTAAATTACAGCGGTATTTTTAGCTGCCTCAGTCCATTTGTCAGCCGTGTGCCTCTTCTTTAACCTAAAGTGCTAAACAGATGCTTCGGGAAAAGTGCTGGTTGTGAGTCTTTATGTTAAGACTGTAAATCAATTTGAACTGCAGTGCACAGAACTGTAAACGCCTCTAATCCCTGCTGCATTGCAGGACAAAATATGCTCCCAGAGAAAAGATGGACAACTGTTCTTACTGGGAATTTCAGATAAAATGTGAGATAAAGAGGTTTTAATAAACGAGGGAAAAGCTGGGAATTAACCAAAATGAGACAAAGTGAAATGGATTTTAAAAAGACTTGAAAAAACTTAACGTAAACCTAAAATATGGAACTTCAGCCACTAGGGGTCTCTCAATCATGCAGTGAAGCAGCGTGGAATCATGGGAGTTCTATTACCGATGATAATCAACCTGATCATGTTCCCGGATGAGGTTACGCAGCAAATAGAAATGAAAAATCAAGTGTCCAATATAAACAGTGGAAGGAAAAACCAGCTAATTGGCTATTTGGCTCACGTTGTGTTTTTTCTTCGTCCTACATTGTTTTCCACAGAAGTTTGATCAGAGATGGACAAAGACACCAAAATGAAACGTGACCTTTAAAAAGTTTCTGGATTTCTGGATTTCAGATTGAATCTTCAAAAGAACAATAAATGTCTCATTTCCAGTTCAGGTTCGACTGGAACGATTAATGAGCTCATAGACCCAACTCCTAATTATCTATCGTAAAAGTTTCTATCTATTTTATTTTGTATTGAAATCTTAAAAACCATGTACCTGATTATATTGTTAATTTATTCTCTGAGCAGAAACAGGACTTTTACTGTGAATAGAAATAAATATCTGAAGCAAATAGTTGGTAGTTGATAAAAAATGACCAAACCTTTTCTCCCCTTTCAAACTTGAACTGTGCGTAATCGTCCTTCACATTATCTCCGGGCTTTGCATCGAGGTGGACTGGTTAACCAAGCGATTCAGAAGTATGACACTGAGCAAACTGACAGAAACTATGTAGTCTCTCCCTCTGTTGAAGTGGCAACAAGAGGCCGGAGGTCAGTCGATCCATCGGCAGCCGAGACAGATGAGTTACAGCCCTGACAAAGAGTTCACTCCTCTACAAAACACCACGAGGCAGCTCGGTGCACAGAAAACACACATCTCCTCTTGACACCTAGTGTCTGTTTCCCCACAACTGTGTTTCTACCCCGAAGGTGGGTTCCATCTTCCATCACTGTCATGACATCAACGATACCTCTGCTGGTTTTAAATAACACAGAGAGAACCTGCTGCGAATTAGCCAAAAAAAGTGTTTCCAGGGAACTAAAGCAAACTGAAGGAAATATGACACCAGCATCAGCTCAAGCGTATCATAGCAGGTGTGCAAGTACGAACACACTCCAGCGCCGCCGTCGCCTGCCAGCCAGGCCCGGGCCTGATTGACATGACGTTGTTTCCCAGACCACAACAATGCCAGCAGGGTCCTTGTTATTCTGTGAGCTCTCTGAGGCTCAAAGGCGCCTTCTGGTTGCCCATAAAGCACCATCAGGCTCCGGGCCCTGCAGTCATTCAATTAGGAATTTACTGGGCTATTGATTTCACCACAAGCCAAGTGTATCACATCTTGGAAACAATAAGGAGCCCTTTACCGAGCTCTCACCTAAAGGGCTGATGACTTGGTCCGAAGGCACAAAAAGACGTATGCGCTAATATGTCCAGTGAACACGTACAAAAACCATTTGAATCCAGTTTTTTCTCACTCTCCTTTCCACTATAATGGAAATACTTTACTCACTATGACCTATTAAACGACGGCTGTTTAAAAGAGAGTGAAGAATACGCTACTTAAATCATGATTCAAGACATGATTTATTAAACAAAGATTTCCTAAAGTCACTAGTACTTTCTTTGTGCTTCCCCTGATGTAGTTTTAAATATTTGCTTGAAATTAACAAATATTTTGTTCACACAGTTTTTGTCGGTGTGACATCAAGAGCAACATTGGCATTGATTTCATGTCATAACTGATAAATGTAGGGCAACTTTTCCCTATTTGGCCCTAAATAAAGTTAATTTCAGACTATAAAACAACTTTGGTTATTTAAAAATTTAGCGAAGTAGCATTTTCGTCAACGTTAACATGTAACATGTATTTGAAAATGCTAATTATCCGATAAAGACAGAACAAATGTTCCCTTCGTGGTTTAGACACATGAAGAAGTTTAATTCACAGGAGCATTAGCTACATAGCAATTGAAACATGGGATTGAATCTCATGTGTAGGCGAAAGTCTTTTATAAAACATAAATAAAAAGAATAATGGCCGCATCTTGGCCCCAAGACAAAATAAATTTGAAAAGTCAATATATTGAACATTTATTCCACACAATTTTAAAATGACAAATGACAAATTTTCTGTCCAGTAGGGGGCACCAGAAACAAGCTTCCCTGTTAGTTGACATGACGAACTTGTTTGCTAGCTACCGATTCAAACATTTAGCAGAAACAGAGAGTTTGCTGTAATTTGGAGTTATTATCCATTGGACAGCTCAAATAAAGGTTAATTATACGTCTGTTTTCACTGAGACTGAACCAAAAATGTGAAGTTGTGGGATAAAACCAAAATAATGAGTGAAAAGGGGCTAAAAAGCTGCTTGAAAGTGAAGGCAACTCAGTGGGTTTGATTCAAAATATGATGAATGTGAAGCATTGCTAAAAAAAAAAAAAGTGATCACAGCCTCTTTAAATCAGGAACAGTGAATGTTTCATTCATTTCATGTCATTGTGAAAGTCCTTTTGTTGAACCTGCAGAATAATGGCTACTAGCCATCTATTAAATCTTCCGTCACCCCCCCCCCCCCCCCCCCCCCCCCCCCCCCCCCAGTTGCATCTATAATGGCAACAACACATTCCAACAAGGCTGATAAAGTTTCCCCGCAAAAATTCTTCTTTTCAACATAACACCGTCCCTGAAGAATCCCAGTGTTTACAGTGTGTGTTTTATTATTCAGCGCAGAGCTTTGCAGAATACAAACTGTTGATGCAACACGAGTCGAGCTGATTATCGGGCCAATTGAGACCATAATGGAAGTGAGGAGGAGGGAGCAGCCGGGCAGAGCGGGACTCAGCCGGGAGTTCGAGGAGAGTAAGTGCGAACAGGGGAGAGTACATGTAGATGCTTAATGAATTCGGTCACAGCGCGGCACAATGAAATCTTTATCCGTGGGGGATGAGGCAGGGGACTTGGCAGAGCCCCGGCGTATCTCGGCAAAGGGTGAAAAATAGAAATCCCACTGTCCCCCGTTGGCTCTCCCTCATGTCAGCTGCCGTGGTTACTGAGTTGGCTGCCAGCGAGCCTCTCCGCCACTCCAGTCCTCCATCCCTCCATCCCTCCTCCTCCCATCCCTCGTCTTTCTCTCTGCCCGTCCAACTCTCCTTCACGCTCCTGTTTCCTTCTCCACCACCATCACCATCACCACCCCCCCCAGGCTCATTCTCACCCAACTATCCTCCGATCACATGTCATCTCCTCCTCTATCCTCCTGATCTTTCAATAATTTATTGTTTTATCTCTCTTTCAACTTCACCTTGTTGTCACGCCATCGTCATCACTGTGTGGCTCAGCGGAATAAAACAAGTGCTCCCTCCTGCTGCTCCCTAAAGTCAATAAACTACATTCATGACTGCACACACACACACACACACACACACACACACACACACACACTCGCAGCAACGAGGCTGCAGCGCTCACATGCAGCATTTGTGAAGACTTACCTTCGTTTAACAGGTTGATCAGTACGTGCAATATTTCAAAAAATATCATTGAATGTCATGTGAGTGCGTTCAATTACAACCAGACGAGGTGATGCAGGTTTATGAGATGCACAGACATATCAAACAAATCCTACCTTATCTTCACTGAAACTTCTTTTTCCTCTGCAGCCGCTGTCGGGTCACTGCAGTTCTCTCACTTTTTGTTTTCCTCTTCTCTCCTTGATGTGCAGGTTTCTATCTCATATCTCAGAGTTTGTGCACAGAAGTCCAGTTGCTCAAGGAAACAAAAAAGGAAACACCAGAGAGCAAGAGCTCGCGCCTCCTGATCCACTCAGCTCCTTCCTCCTTGTATGCGCTCAGGGTTGAAGTGTGAGACAAAGTAATCTTCAGGTGAAAAGAGAGACTCCCTCCCTCCCTCTCTTTCCTCTCAGGCGCTCTCTCTCTCTCTCTCTCTCTCTCTCTCACCCTCCTCTCCCTCTCTCGCTCTACCTGCTCAGAGCGTTTGTGGACGAGCTCGCGGAGGTGCTGCTGCTGCCTCTCCAGCTCTCCCTCTCGTGTCTGAGCGCTGTGCCGCTGCTCCATCCATTCCCCCCCGTCCCTCTGCCTCTCCCTCCCTCCCTCCATCCCTCCCTCCCTCCCTCCCTCCATCCCTCCACGGCTCATGAATGCTCAGACACGGCAATTGTAGCTGAAAGGCACTGAATTAACCCACAGGACTCAAAACACTCTCCTTCGCTCCATCACTTTTACCCAGTTTTTCTTTCGTTCTCTCTTTTTTGCAGCGACCCCTCTCACTGTGTATGTGACCCTCCTGAATAGTACAATCAGTTCTCTTTAGGGGGAGTGATAGTCTATTAACTCCGTGGTCCCTGCTCTCCATTGGATTTTTATCCGCGGACGGTTTGAAGGAGGAATAAAACATTACGCTCTAACATCCATGATGAATGTGCAGTCAGGGACGGCAGCCCGTTAAGTTGGAGTGCTGCACACACGGGCACACGCTGTAAGAAAATTGCCTCATAAAAGGATCATGAGCAAAACAAGAAATATGTAGGCCTGCGATGAATAACTCAATATTTACCAGCCGCCTCCCCAGGGTAATCAACAATTAGTTGTCCTTAAAGTAGTATAATTGGAGATAATTGAAGATATCGAGTCATTGGAAAACATAGAAGTCATCAGAGAGTCGTGCTGCCCGCTGGCTGGGGAGCGTTTCTCTACCGGCTCATCGACTGGTGTCTCATGACTCCAGATAAAATCCCACGTCAGCGAATCAAAGTCAAAGTCTCTGATGTCACGTTCAGTCAGGTCTCCGGAGGACAAAGTGCAAGTGCAGTTTGAAGTCTTAATTACCTGTCAAGTCTCTAATTGGGATTCAGACTTGAGCGCTAAGTAATTACAACCAATTACAGAAAAAGTCTTCTATAGAAAGTCAATCACACTCGACTTTAGAGGCTGAATGTGTCGACACATACAAACTGATCTGTTTGTTGGTATTTCTAAATCTAAAGGAGATGTGGCCAGTGTCTGTTATTTGTATTGTTCTCAGCAGGTAATGCTCATGTTGTATACTGGAAATTTCTTTATGACTGTGAAACTGAAAATGAGATACAAGTATAAACACAGTGAGTTTATTGTCAGTACCGTCTTATTTTAAACAGCAGCTAGACTCAGATCATGTGAATACTCACAACCATATACAACCTGTAAACACAACATGTTCTGCTGCTGGACACTGGAGGATTATCGGCTCAGGGGCCTGAGAGATCTGTGGCTGATCTGAACAGATTATTCAGGTAAATGATCCTGTAATGTGGCGGCTTTGCAGATGTTATCTTAATGTCACCGGCTCGATTGAAGTCTCCTCGATTCATATCAATACCAAACGACTCGTGCAGCGTCTCGCATGTTTCAGGCAACTTCACAAAGTCCAGTTCCCGTTGAAGCTCTTTCGTGGTTTCTACGAACTCCTGAGGGAAACATTCGGCTCTATCTTCAGACTGTGGACTGCTTCCTGGTTTTCCTCTCCTCCCTGTGTTTTCTGCACGTGCTCAGTGAACCATCTCCCCTGTTGCTGTATAAAAAGACCAGATCGAACATCACTGCTCTGCCAGAGCGTCGTGTTTCCCAGTGGTGCTCGCGCTTCGACCAACCTCTGCTGCTTCTCTTACGATCATCTGAGGAACTTCTCTCTTGTTCCCCGATGAACTCTCGTCCTGCTTTTGTTTTCCTTCTCTCTCAGAATCACGCACTTTCCTTCTGGCTCCTGTCACGCTCAGTCAACTCACACCCACACTTCTCCACAGATTCAGCTCCTTTAACCCGGACGCCATCCCCCCCAGTTTGGTTTGACAGAACTCCTTGAGCTCTGTGTGTTGGTAGCTGTGGTCGGCAGTTTGAGCACGATTGGCTTCACACTCAAGATACCTATTAGTTCACCAGACACCATATTTGTCTGTCTGATGATGTGAGAGCAAACATCAGCTGAAAGTTGCTGTAAAGCTCCTTGAATCCGAGGGGAGCTGCAGAGGAGTTGATAATCATCTCACAACTCATCGATACACGTTGCCTCTTCTTTTGACATCACACACACACGTCTGACAGGTGCTCGTCATGCATGATGAAGGTTATATCCACACAGCATCATTTCCTCTGAGTCATGTATGAAATCAATAATCTTGCACTTTACCTCCACAGCCGAGCTACGTCTGAATCACGTTTTCCTGCTGTTTCCTCTCGACTGTATTTAAAGAACATAAATCTGAAAATTTAAAAAGAGGTAGAAGATTACCATCAAATCTAGGTGGGAATTATCTCCACAGCTATATGATTTCCTGCTGCTCTCAGGAGGACCAACATGATTATGTTAACAAGGAGGCCATCTGCATCATGGCAAATTACTGCACAGTGCGACGGCATAAACAAAGTAATTTTGGTGAGAGACGCAAAAATGGTAATTCATAAAAACTAAAAACATGTTTCCAGGTATTTCAGCAGAACATAATCCTGAGTATTTGCAGCACATGAAGTATTGAGATATCAAGTATTTGCTAGAAAAGAAAAAGGTGCAGGAGCTCGATTTGAAGAGTGATACTGCTCCTGTGATGGTCTTTGGTGAAAATAGTTTTCAGGTCTGGATTGGCCCACACACACACACACACACACACACACACACACACACACACAACCACACACAACCACGCACAGAGAACGAGAGTCTGTGCGTGATTGATTTCTTCGGGTTATCCCCAGGAGATGAGAAAGTTTGCATGTCTCGCTCCCGAAACCTATAAATCACATCGATCCAGCAGGATAATAAGGCCATGCCTGTACGGGGAGATGAGAAAACAATTAGAGCGGCGTGGTAAACCCACACAGACACAGAGATGAAACAGAAGTCAGACCTAGATAGATGGATGGGGAGGCAGATAGGCAATAAAACATGAAGGGTAAAAGGGAAAGAGGTAGAATAAGGATGATGCTATCAGCTTGTCATAGAAGCAGAAACAGGAAGCATCAGGAAAGTATAGCAGAGCATGTTGACGTCTCACGTATTTCTCTTCCTCTCTGCAGCTTCTTTCTTGACCTTCACATTCTTATTTTGACCAGTGGACAGTCGACAGCTAGATTCCGGATGGAATATATATGTATATATAAAGAAAAACAATTTTTTAAAACCCTTTATTTAATATTCGATAACAAATAATCATTTTAAGTTGGTTTACTGAGATCAATGAAAAGCATTGTTTTGTTTTTTAAGCTAAAATATGTGTATGTTTACCCTGGACTGTACATATGACATGTCAGATCTCAAAAGTGAAGCCAAATCATCTGGATCGCCCCCTGGTGACTGGCTGCAGTATAGGTCATAAGCATAAGTCCATGTTAGCAGAAAAGAAAATCTTAGAAGTTTCTGAAAATGTCATTATAGGTAGAGGAGGGATTCAAATGTGTGACTGAGCCATGTGTACATAAAGATGGATGACACACAGCTTCTCGAAAAGGAAGTGAAAACGTTATGAGCGCCCCCTCATGGCGGGTAGAGGCAGACACAGCTGACGTCAATACGACTAAAACAGAATATGTCAGACTCAAAATTGTAATAAAAAATCAATTTGATCATGTGAAGTCTGTGGTGATGCAACGTCCTCAGACATCGGCAGTGAAATTCAGACAAAAGCAGTCAAAACACTGAATTTCCTGTAAGACGCCTTTTCAGCTTCCATCTCATTCATGTCCAAAAGCAGCCGATTAAGACACATGACCGACAAGATCATGAATCTGCTGAGCTGTTCATTCGAATCAGACTCTCTCTGTTTGATTCAACGCAGAAGCACGAATAGCAAACTGTGATTAAATCACATCCCAGCATATCCTTCTGTTTCCTCACTATATCGTTTCTCCTGTTTTGTCCACTGTGCATGGACGGGGCAGCAGTTTCCTGGAAGTCACATAGAGGGAGAACATGGCACCGGCCAGATGCCCCTCGTGTGTGAAGTGGCTGACGGCTGAATCCTTAGTGGGAAGTGACAGGTGGGTGAAGTCACTGTGACGCATCAACGTGAGATAGCGAGAGAAAACCGTGAAGTCAAAGAAAGAGGGAGGGAGAGAAGAAAACCACTGGTTCAGTCTGCTCCTCTCTTTCTGCACCACTGCTTCGGTTTCGCATGTAAATGACGGCGTCCTAATTGTCAGCTGTAGCTCTTCCTCGGCACAGTTGCCTGGTTTGTGACTCGCCGGCGGTTTGACAGCGGCCTGTTGGACTGAAGTCATGCAAACTGCCATTTGCCCGGTGATGGACGTGTGCAGGGGCTGCTGGTCCGGGCTGTCTGATTCATGATTCAGCTGCTTGTTACTGTAAGAGGCATCTCAGGACTGGACCTGTCAAACCAGGCTCTGCTCAGCCTCAGACGGCTTTTTGCTTCCAGACTAAAACTACACACACACACGCACACACACACACACAGACACACACACACACACGCAATTCACTGAGAGGTAAAAGTTACATACACAGGATTTTCAACATTAATGTAGCAGCCAACATCCATTTTCAATGTAAAGACATAGAGGAGTAATGGTGTCCTGAGCAGGGAACCTGTGTGTGTGTGTGTGTGTGTGTGTGTGTGTTGTTATCCCAGCATCTTCTTCCATATAAGTGCATCTGAGTCCCTTCATGTGAATCAGTTTTTCCTTTAAGATGCAGGATTAAATAGTTTTTTTGATTGGAATTTTGTTTCCGAATATGAAATAAATAAATCCTCGGGACCTGAGAAAGCTCCAACACTAAACCACCAGTGCAGCACGGCTATGCTAACAATGCTAGCCGTGCTAACTTCAATTTTACATGCCTTTTATTTAGTCTCAATATTCGCAAGTGCAAAACCAAACTTGCGAGGGCGAGTGTTTCTACCCTGCAAGCGCACAGAGCATCATCCATACTCATATACATATGATGCTTGTAAGTTGGAGCATTGGGCAAATGTGTTAATGCCCTAAACAGTGCAAAGATAATGAGTGTAACTGTGCTCAAAGGTAGAAAAGTTTGAGAAGTGGAGGGTCAGTGCTGCGGCTGTAGAATGCTGTTTACATCACATATTAATAAATAAACCTCTTAAATGTCAAATTCTCACCCAAATCTAAAGGGAAATTTAAAATTAGAGACGTGAAGTGAGAGCGACGGCCTCGTAGTCGACAGAGAGAAAACCTATATACGGAAAATCAGGTTTGGGAACCTCATACTCTTCAGTATTGGATCAGTGTTGTGCTGCGAACACAACTGTCACATGAAGTTTGTCACAGTCTGAAGAACCAAACGAGGCAGCGCCGCCAGGGCCCACACGCCTGCTGTAAATTGTTGATATGGTCCGGCATGCGAAACAGCAACGGCACAAATTATTCAAATGACAAAACCAAATCTCGTGGAGCAGGTGTCCGGAATCTGTCAACAGTACATGCAAGATTGATGTGTTTTTCAGGCATCTCGAACCAGCAGAGGAGCGAAGAAGAGAACGGGCTCGACCAATTTCTTTCCCCGACACTTAGTTACCATTCTCTCAGCTCCCGTCTCTGCGGCAGATTGTCTGGTCCTGACTCGATGAATAATTTGGATGGCGAGCTGCTCACTTGGACTCAACTAGAAAACAGCGGAGGACACTTGCTGAGGAGCTCTGCGCCGTCCCCAGAGGTGACGGCTTCGGCGACTCTGAGGAGAATCGGAGAGAAAATTCCACTTGATGCAACACGAGCTGAAGTTTGCCGGGTTTGATCGCGACCCGATTGTGCAGCTTTTGTCTCGCAGAAACCTGATGTGCAACAAGCTGTCAGTCAACAAGCAAATAAGCTGGATTGCCCTTTTTTTCTTTCCTCAGCCAAATTCTGTCAGTCTGCTCCCAGTGTTTCAGCATGACTGAGCGAATGTGTGTGTATGCGCTTCACTGTGTTTTGTATTTATTTATACGATGTGAGAGCGCGGACCCCTGGCAGAAGCTGCGGCGTCTCACCGCGGGGACCGTCTCTCTCTCCTCCGCGGCGACGAGACGTGTGAAATGTGAGATGTCACGCAGAGTGATCCATACATGCTGTGCACATGGGGATGCAAACCCAATCCAATATCTGAACTCCTATTAGGATAAATGCTGCATGTTGGATCAGGTGTAACAGCAAATGGAGAAGAAGAGATTTTCCCAAAAAACTAATCTTTTTCATCTCATCAGTGTGATTCACAGCAGAAAACACAACTACACATCTTTGCCCTGTGATTTTCCGTCAGAATAAGTGAACTTGCATTCCGGTGTTAAATAGCTAGAACCGAAAGAAACGAGAAATGTGGAGTCGAGCTCAAACCTCCACCAAGGCCTTCAACTCCATCAGGCTGCACCAAACTGCTCACACTCATAAATATCAGTCTCCTAAAGATGTCTGATTTATTTTAAATCAAGATCCATGAAATTGGGAAAATGTGCAGAAGAAATTCAGTGTTAAACTGATTAAAAAATACTTCTGGGTCCATCCCTCATGTCCAGTTCTTACTCGTGGACTCGTACAAGTTTCGGGGAATTCTGTTCTGTACTTGTTGTGTAATCCTCCTGAGAAACAAACCAACCGAGGAACCACAGTCATCCTGGCTCATTAATAACAAACACATCCACCTAATAAATTATTCAAATGTTTTGCATGGACTCATCATTTCAGCCATATTAACCTTTTTAATGGAAACTTTCATAGAAAAGAACTGTGGTGACGTGTGATTCTACGATTCATCACATATGATGTGAACTTGGCATAAAAACACTACGTCAGTGAAAAACCTGTTGATCTCGTTCACATCTGCAAATGTGTTAACTAGTATGTTACTGTAATTTCCAAACATAGAGTAAATTAGTGTAAATGACATATTGCATCATGCACTTTACACACAATACCATGCAAATTGCAGTAAATAACTGCAAAGGTGTTTTATGGTATCTTTACTGTGTTTCTTGTGGTAGTTAGCCGCACAGTAATACAGCAAAGTGTTTTTCTGGAGCTTTTAACAGACCAAAAATGCATAAATAGCCATGTTGTCACATTCTATATCTCATTTATTTTGGATTATTTTGTCTCAATTCTCATTTTGTTCCTGTCACGTTTCCTTCGTGTGCTGTTTTGAGCTGTTTTGTCAAATTTCATTTCTCCTGTGACGGATCAATAAAGGTTCAACTCATCTCGTCTTAAACTTTACAGAATTCTACTCGTCTCACTTAAAATGTACCTCGGAGGCTGGACTTATCTTATTTTGTAGTGTGTGACTTTGTTTTTTTATCACTGAACCAGATATTTTCCAACACAGTTGCTCATTTTTTTTTTTGCACTGACACTTCAATGAGCGGAATTTAATTTCCATCCAAGCCTTGGACGAGCTCCCACTGCCAATCACCTGTCGTCGTCTGTGGAGAAATGTTACTTTGACTAAATGGAAGCCTGAAATAACAGCTTCTCTGCAACTGCTCGACCTGAACCTCACTTGTTGTCGGTTGTTCCGTTTTATTTCTCTGTGCTAAAGTAAACAGGCTGCTCCTGTAACAGCAGCCAGTTCAACCGCGTTAAATAAAATACAGAGCATCGATGCCGAGAGAGTAGAAATTGATTTGAGAGCAGTAACTGAACTTGCTTGAGATATTTCTGTCGATGTTTTCTTACTTTTTCTTCCATGAAAACTAACTTTGGAAAAAATGTGCATAGTTTTTTTTGTGAAATATGACTTTAAATGCAAAACAGGACGAGATGAGGTTAAAATGACACAAAACAGGGTTTGGTGCTTGGAGCCGGCTGCTCTGAATTCATCCTGTAACACACTGACTCCACTCTACCCCCCCCCCCCCCCCCCCCCCCCCCCCCCCATTCACCATAGTGTTACAGAATTCATTTTCTGCATCAACGTTTCAGACAATCCTTACGATTTTTAAGCCTGGAAGCAGGTCGACCGGATACGAGATGAATCGTGACCATAAGACAAAGACGTACTGGGAATCACGGTTTCTCGTAGCCAACAGAAATTTTCGCGGTTGTGATAAACATTTCCCACGGTAACAGTGATCTCCACCAATCAATAGCGGCCGCTGTTACACCTGAGGATTCTGGGTAGCGTAGTACTCCTCTTCGACAATCTAAATAAAACACATTTTACTTACAACACGGTCGATATCATCATCTTAATGCACAGGATTTGAATCTGAACATGCATGCTGAGTGGCACATGCAGGCATCTTTACCACCTATAGACTCATTCATTAATTCACCAAACAGAGCAAATATAATGAGTGATATTCCCCCCCCCTCCCCCCCCGTCATCCTCGGCCTCCCAGTGTTTTCCAAACTGCCGAGAGCAGATGCTGACCTTTGGTTGCTGTACGCAGGGGAAAAGGGAAATGAGATGTTATCAGGCCACATCATCAGTTCACAGATTAAATGTGGATATTAGGTGTAAATATTTCATGGCCGTAAATCATCTGTTTATAATGGATCCCCAGGGTTGACATGTGGATTGTTACGTTTTTAAATATCTGCGATGGGTGAAATCATTTCGAGCTGACAGCCTCCGGAAAAACAGTCTTTGTTTTTCCATCAATATATATTTTAATTCAAAATGACCAATTACACAGTAAAACTGAACACAGCCCCCCTGAATTTATCTGTTAGGCACAGCGCTTGAGGAATGAAGACCTTTTAATTTGAAAAACAGAAAGTTTTGACTAATTAAACTACAAGGAAAGGTTCCTTATATACACCCTCCATGCCTCTTTATATTTATCTTAATATTTCGTTTGTCTGCCTTCACTTTGTCCGACAGATTTAATTCTCCTGGGCGTTTATAACGAGATCATTCTGTGGAGAGATGTTTCTCCAAAGATGGTTTTTAACACACGGGACAAACTGTGTTTCGGATAACTTCCATCCTCTCTCGTCCAGCTTCTTCAGACCGGGAGTATATTTTTTTCTTTCCCAGAATTTAGTAAACACACTTGCACTCGTGCCACCCTGAAAATGTCATCCCCGTTTGCGCTCCCCATGTGACGACCATCTGGTGGACCGGGCTCGTCCCCTGTGGACCCACGACACAGCTGGGTGGATTCTTTTTTGCAGCTGACCAGCCACAAAACGTCAGAACTGGCTTGTTGTGTTTCTCCTTTGGGTGGTGGCCCTGTGACCGGATTTAACGATGGATGACCAGACACACAGAGAGAGTCTGCACAGTAGTGACCGGGGAGTAGAGTTGCTCTATCGACGCCCTGACGATACTAATACAACGACAAACAGGACATTTTTACAGTACAAGTCGACCCATTCACAAACTGTTCTCATGGTTCAGTATCTTGATGGGAATCAAACTATCGGCCCTTTGCTCAGTGGGGGATTCTTTCTACTCTGTTTTCATTAAGTAACTAATTAAAACCAAACTTCTTAGAATCATGAACACTGAAAAATATCAGTGTGATAAGAACTACCTAAAATGACCATACCATCATTGTAAAATTTTTTTAGCTCGTTAGCTCGTTGTGTAGAACACTGCTTGATGTACAATAGCTTTAGGAGTCGACGCCACACGTATCAGGTTTACTCCTCGTCTCCCTCTGTCTCATAACTTGGCTTCAGTGTTTGTTGGGTGTGATTTTTGTCTTGTGGTGGGTCAGTCTGAGACAAAGAGCAAGGCCTGTTGTCGAACCCTGCTCATCAACACACAAAGTGGAAGAACAGACAAATGAAAAGACAGAGTGACAGAGATTCCTCCATTTGAAGTTATATTGTCGTTGATGAGTACTCAAATGAAATGTTCTCTGTAAATGATTCAACAAACTGGACAAAAACATCAACACAATATGCATGTTGACCTCAGTCTTGATCTCAGTATTTTCTGATTACCCGCACCAGCGCCAGGCGTCCGGCGTGCCGCCGCCGTGCCGTGATTCACGGCACGGCGTCTCGGCCTCGCTCCTGATTAGTTGACCTCAGTGTGTTTTTGTCAGATCAGTTTGAAATTGATTGTTGTGCTTCCAGGATGCGCCGGGTGATGAAAGAAAACGTTTCCCCGTTGATTTCACTCCCACTTCTCTTACGTGCTGTAATCATGGCTGATGCAACTTAGCTGTTGCGTGTGTGTGTGTGTGTGTCTGTGGGGTGGGTGGGTGGGGGGGGGGGGTATAGAGAGCGCTAACAGCTGGCCAGTCTCAGCTGGAGCCTCGTCACGATAAAAAAGTCATGAAACACCCCCGTGTCCGAGTCGCTCTCCCTGCCGTCCTCACTGTCTCCACAGGGACTACTGTGAATACAACAACCCGCCCATCCCCACTCCTCACCCCCTCATCCTCCACCCCCTACCCCCCCCCCCCCCCCCCCCCCCCACCAAATGGTGCAGCAGCTTCGCTCTGGATTTTCGGACCCAACAGGATTTGAGGGGAGAGCCGGTGGTAGAGTTGAGCTCCCTTGGGATTACCCCAGCTTGGGTTTCTGGCTCGGCTTGAGACAGAACCCTGGAGAGCTTTTGGTTGAGTGTGTGTGTGTGTGTGTGTGTGTGTGTGTGTGTGTGTGTGTTGCATCTGTACCGGGGGGGGCAATTATGGCTCTGTGCATCTGCCACTTCCTCCCGAGGGAGACGGCCTGGAAGGTTAGCCTAGTTTCCCCCTCCATCAGGACCCTGCAGGAGTCAGCAGGGTGAGTTTATCTCCACCAAATGGGACTGGAGAGGATGCACAGTGGGAAAAGTCCCATTCACACGTGAAGTATTTCTCCAGAGGTGGATTTTTAATATTACATGTGTGTGGATCATTGAATTTTAGTCCCAGTGGGGTTCCATATGTAGGATTTGCCCCAGCGTACATTGGGTGGCCCCATCAATTCAAAGCATTTAGGAATTATAGGTTCACATAAGCAAACTCTCCATCTTTTAATGGCTTTTTACATTATTTTGCTCATACTCTGATTTATTGTATTTTAAAACATGTTGTGTAAAACATATTTGTCCTATAAAATCGTCTTTTGGGACAAAGCTCAGGACAATGTTCAGTATCAATCTCCTACTCAGGCAATCACAAGTGATGCTAGTGGCTTTGGTTTCAGGAAAAAGGAAATAATATGTATAATAACTGTAAATAGAGGTTGTGTGAGTGCCTGAAATGTCCTGAAAACATCAAAAAATTCTACCATTGTACTCACTGTAATTACTCCCCGAGAAAGGCATAAAGAAACCTGTTTTTCTTCCAGTAATTATTTGTAAACTCCTTCTCACTTCTCCTTTCTATTGTCGAAGATTGACAGGGAAAATAAAAAGCGCCTCTTATTGTGATGCCCCGCAACATTTCCAAGCGAAGCCTGAATCTTTAGCAATTAGAACGAATGTCAACCGGGGAGGAGGAAGAGGGGGGAAAGAAGCAGCTAATTGAAAACATAAAAAGATTCCTCAATTATTTCTGGAAGGAAACACATGAAACAGGTTGTGCAGGGAAATCATTTTAATAATTTGCATCATTAGACGAGAGGAAACTCGTGCTGTGCTGCATTCACTGTGAGGGAGAATGGAAATGTGCGTGCCCTCCTCAGCAGGGAGCCACATGAAACACCAGCCGTGTGCACCGCGCTCACACAGGTCCAACATTGTGCTTTACTTTACCTGCAACATACAGAAAATCATCAGAAGACGTACACCTCAATATTACCTCAGTTTTGCAATTTTCCCCTCATAGATAAATGTGTCCACGACTTGAAATTGCCATGTGAGGACAAAACACTCTGAGGAGACGCTGGAGCGAAGCACAATGCAAATCGCCTCCACGTTTTTGCGCGGCGCTCCTCAGACAGCCGGCCGAAGAAAAGCATCGCTCCCAACTGTTGAGAAGGAAATCCATAAAAAGCAATCTTCTTGCATCTTCCATTGCTTGTATGAGTGAACAAGGCGGTCACCTGTGGAAGAAAACAAAATGACTGCAGCCGCACAATCCGCCTGATGGAGACGTCAGATTTCACGGTGCGAGCACACTCGCCGCCGCCGCCGCCGACTGTGCATGCTCGCTGCCGAGGCCCAACAAAAGTCCTGAGATGAGTCGTTTATCAGATTCTATAAACAAATGAAAAATGTGCGACAGGCTTTAGTGTCTCCAGCCTGTTTTTTAGTTTTTCTCCAGCAGAGACAGACACACGTGGCCGACTCGGGCACGGCTGGGTTCACCTAATGTTGAACAAATTTATCTTCACACTCACGAGATACTGTGTCACAGGTGACCTTTCACAGAAAGGAATAATCAGGTTGTTTTTTACTCTTGGATTCGGCTGACATTTCCTACTATCAGTTAGATAGCTTTTGACATAAAAGCAAAGGGAACATCTGTAGGGACCTTTTTCACAGTTGTAGAAGGGGGGGGGGGGGGGGGGGGGGGGAATGAATAGTAATAAGCCGAGGAAAGCGTGAGGCTTTTTAACGCACAAATACAAAGAGAGCTGTGACCTGCCTCTGGCAGACTTCTGCAATTCATGCTAGAGACATCATAATAACAATGTTTCTGTGTAACACACAAAAGAAGGAGCAGAGACAGTTTCTGTCCCGGTCGCTTGTCTTGCTGTTAACGGAAAGTGGAAAATGAGGAAAAATAACAAACACCTATTTGTTTTGGACGTTTACACAGAAAGATAAACACCTTCTCTTTGAGATTCTTCTGCTTCTGTTGTGTGAAACGATAAAAAAAAAAGAGTTTTCCCGCTGAAGAAAACACGACTAAAATAAAACAGTGGAGTAGAAAGTAAAGGGGATTCAGTCAAAGTGTGGTTGGGCAGTTTGTTTTTTACCCAAATTTCTCAAACAGACAAAAATAACAAAACTTTTCAGCTGAAAAGAAGCAAAATGCAACAATCACAATCAGTTTTTCATGATTAATGTGCATTTATTAGAGGTTGTGTCCGTAAAGGATCCTCACATGGGACTCGCTCCGACCTGCTGAGGGTTAAGAACAGAGGATGTTGCACGTTGTTAAACCCAAAGACACTAATTGGGATTTGTGAATATGGGCTTTACAAATAAAATTTGATTGATTGATGAGACGTCTGAGAGAAACCAGTTGATAAAGGCCCATCTGTCGTCACTTCACCCATCTGCTAGCTTCTGTGGCTTCTAGACTGTAATGTTAACGTTAGCGTTCCACGTTGCAGCCGCCTGGCAGCAATGTTCCCGTGACTCAGCCACTTCAACCTCAATCGCTCCATTTGACGTCAGCTTATTTAGTGTTTCTCTCTCTCCTGAGCGTGGTCTGATACACAGTGAGTGCAGAAGTATAACACAATATGAAGTCGTGCTCAGTCGCTCATGGACAGGTGATTGTGTGCCTTTACGTTGCGTGTGTGATGCGCACAGTGTGAATGTGTTTGTGTAACAGTCGGACTGATTGACTCTCAGTGACTCGGAGGAGAATATGTTGAAGTACTTTGTATAAAACCTAAATAAGAAGACAAACCCACGAGTGTTCTGTCTCAGCTGCTGCTGAACTTTCTCTGGATCTTGCAGGAATTTCAGTTTTGTTGCCAGTGGTGAAACCTGTAAGAGAATCCGACCTGAGTCAAGTTGATATGAAACAGTCTGACAGCGAAAGTGTTTTTATTAAACCCCCTCACACAGTGTAGCATGCAGCAGGTTTACAGGGTTTGTTGTTACGGCCCAAAGATATTCAATTTACCGTTGCATCAGAAAATGTAAATGCAAATTAAACATTTAATTGTAGGATGACAAAGCAAGAGTTGACTTTTTTTCCTGGACAACCCCAAATTTATTTATGACAATGAATGAAGGCAGCGTCTACCTGTTTCCTGCAGAATCTCCTGCTCATGCTGTTCCAGCAGATCAATGAACTCTCACTCGATTTCTAATGCAGCTGGTGCAACAACAGAGAAACGTCTGTTGTTGCACCAGCGAAGTAAATGAATCCACAATATTGTGATCATAAAAAATGGTGATTTTCCATCTGGTACTCGGTTGGCTGCTCCTTGAATTACCATGTTTCTCCTGTTTTTGGATTTGGTTTCATTCGAACAGCAGATAAAGTGACACAGTGGAAGTGGTCGTCAGCAGATCTCAGGAGTGAGGAGGTCTGAGCGTCTTCAGGGATTCAGTGGAGATACAGTATTCACCTCGGGGGCTGAAGCTTCACTGGGATGATCCTGACTCTGATGAATCCAGCTTGGTGGGATGCACGCACAAGTCCACACAGACGTGTGAGGCGAGGGGGGGGGGGGGGGGTTCAGTGTGAGATGATGAGGTGTCTGGACGGAGGGGGGGGGGGGGGGGGGGGGGGGCTCTGGGGGGACGTATGGCCTTTTAGTGATGATTGGCTCTGTCAGCTTTCAGGGCTACCTTGTAGTGAACATCCAGGAAGCAGCAGAGTAACACTGATTGGCTCGGTTGTTTCCAGCCTGTTATCTTTCTCCCTCTCCAGGCATCACGAGAGAATTCTCTCTGAGAGCATCTGTGAGGAGATGAGAAACTGGAGGGGATGATGGGTATTTCACAATAAGTGGAAGAAAGTGACGTGACATGTAAAGTGGAACAAGGGAAGGTGCTTTACCTCCGTGAGTCCAATCATCCCATGCAGCTGTAATGTGTAATAGTCTGTAGTTTGTTTCAATGTGACGAATACAAATACATACATTTACCAATTTGCTTATAGATGACGTTCCTCTATTGGCCAGTAGATGCTCAGTCCATAATATATATATAACAAACTGACTTGATGTTAACGTTGATTTCTTTTGGGATTTGAGACCTGCAGCACGAGATGTAAACACAAAACTGACATCGACGATTTTCAAATCTTACCTGATTTCAAAACCCCAAACTTAACGATAGACGCAGGAACACACATTAAGTATTTAAACCAACATCGTCCATCTTTATTTTGAGTTTATATACAGTACGTAACACTCTAGACATTAAAAGCCTCAAATACTAAGTACTGGAGGATAATTGAGATCTGTTTGGGAATCCGGCTCCCTGAGGAAACCGTATAAACTGGTACATTATGAATCACAGAGCTGGAATTATGCTCTATCAATATTGTCATAATTCCTATAGAGTGGGAGGAAATTGTCAAACAAATGTCAAATCTCTTACACCTTCGTACCTATGGGAGCTCACGAGCCAGTGCAGATGTTGTCCTTTGTATTTTGTCCCCTAAAGACACTGTAGTTCCTTTTTGTTTGATTTGAAAATAAAAAAATAAAAACCTAATTGGAGTTCCTTTCAACTAAACTCCCGTTAAGCTGCGGCAGCGCAGACCTTGAAGGTGAGATCAAACTGCCGGGGCCGTATTCATGGGAAGACAAAGGGAATCGGGGAGGAGAGAGGAATGTGGCAGCGATGGATTCGGCAGAACTGCGTGTTTAATAAAAAATAAATAAAGCAACGAAGACAAAAAACACCTCCGTTCATCTCATAGTCAAACAGGGAGCTGGATTTTTTTTTTTGCTTGATTTCCAGTGAGAGAAAATATTCTCCTGTTTTTTTTTGTCTCTGTCATTCATCGTTCAGACTAATAATGAAAACAGGAACGTCTCCTCCGCTGAGGGAAACGTTGTTTATGAGGATATTCAAGGCTACAGAGAAGGCTGCTGCTCATCACACTGGGTTAACACTAAACCAATAACAATTAGAGCGGTTCATTCAGAATGTGGAGGGTTTTCCTCCCTTTTGTTTGCTTCCGTTGAGGGTAATTGCTTCGTGGCCCGGCTGCCCTCAGAACTGCCAAGGACCCGGAAATGTCTCAAAGAGTGGGGGGGGGGGGTTTAATCCCGTGAAAAGACCCCAAAAATAGTAACGTGCCTCCTCTTCCCTGGACTGTTGCAGCCTTCAGCCTGTTTATTCTTTCGATAGCTCACACGTATAAGACAGTTTTGTTTATAAGACGGGTCACTATAGGTTTTAGTCAACGCTTCTCAAACAGGAGGAAAGTGTGACCATTTCTTGTGGGAGCACGTGAGTTTAAATCAAGAAGAACTGGTCTAAGAGGAGCTCAAACCTCCACCAAGGACAAACAGCCCTGCACATACAGAAATGTAACAGAAGAAAGATCCGTCATTATTCCCCTTCATCCGCATCCACAACAAGAAATGTAATTCTCAGTAGTTCTCAGGCCTCAGACCTCTTCCCTCCACCGTGTTTGGTGGAAATCAGATTTGCAGTTTCTGCCAACCTGTCCCAGGATTCAGTGCACTTTGGTGACGAGCTGTTTTTTCAAAGAGATAATGTGTAAAGAAGCGATGGGGCGTCTGATGCTGACACTTTTAAAATGTATGTATCAGGCTTCAACTCAACCAAACAGCTGCAGGAGACATTTGACTGCAAGTCGGAGACGCAAAAGTCTCATTCCCGGGATCTTTCAGTCGATGTGGCCCTGGTGGACGTGGCCCCTGACTTAAGTTGGACTCTGGCCTGAAGTCGCACTCTTCCCGTGGTAATGGCTCTTTCAGAGTGGTTTCAGTTTTAAGGACTTAACGTTGCGTGGGAGGAATCGTGGAACAACCAACTTCCTCCTCACTCGCCAGAGCTCAGGTTCTGTTTGACACGTGTTCAGTCTCGTGTCTCTGGCGTGAAAACATTCTCACGTGGTCGATATTCACGAGTTCTGACTCTCTTTCTCATTCTGAAGCTTTTAATTGAGTGATAACGATGTGATGACAATAGAATTAAGATATTTATCATGACATTGAACAGATGGTCTGTGGCTACACTGTTGAAAACAGCTTAACGATTCACTAAATGATATCTAACAATAAGGTTTTATTGATTTTCCTCGTGTGACGGAGCAAATAAAGCTGTTTTGTTTCGTTTGTAACGTCTTCATCGAATAATGACCTCAAAGTCAGGTAGAAATACTGAAATTCAATGAACATAACATGATATATAAACATATTTTAATAGTATGATGTATAATTTAATAAAATACAATATAAAAGTTACATTTAAAGCACGTTTTCGTATTTTTGAACTTTAAATCCATCCTGTAGCAGAAGTTGTTCAGAGCATGTGTGAGTTCCACCGGACTCACACATGCCCCATGATTCAAAGTCACTTTAATGTCACCTTAACTGAAAGAAAAGCCTCAATTTAAAACATTAGGTGGTCTGAGAAGTGGTTCTTTCAGCCCAGAGGCTATTTGCTCTCCCCTTTGCAGCCAGTCTACCCACAGCGGAGGCAAATTTTCATCAGCCCGCTGCTCTGCCAAAACTGTGAAGGATAATTTCCCGTAATTACACACAAAGGAAGCGTCGAATCTGACCGTTCATTTCTCCCGTCTGTCTAATGGCACCCTTCGGCGAGACTCCCCCGTCCCCTCTGGGGCGTTGGGAGGACTGTCACGAGTTCAGAGGAGCTGCCTGATAAAACATCAATTTGACAAATGTTCATGCTGCTTCCTCGCTGCGGACTAAGACTTGAGTGAGTCTGTTTTGATTTCGTCATGCTGTCAGTGCTCGGGCCCTGCAAGTCCTCGGCAAGGACTGGAAACTGGGTTACAGTGAAATTCAACAGAGACATAATCAATTTATGATGTGACAACTTTTATTTCCTTAAATCCCTATTAGTGTTTGTCTGTGCCATGGGAGAAAAAGAAAAACGCGTCCATTTCCTCCGCCTGGATCCTGTAAACTGCTCTGAGGAGAAAAAACATATTATTAAAAAACACATTTAATTTAATACAAAAATAGAGCGTGTCCAGGAAAGCAAAGAGCAGCGGCTGAGCGTACTTGTGATAGCTTTAAAAAACCCGGGAGAGAATTTACATATTGAGTGGAGTTCTATTATAACATCCAGTATTTGAAGACCTGTTTCTAATGCTTTGTACTCGCAGCACTTCCGTCCTCACACAGGCAGAATTCAAACATACCTTCTACTTCATGGCCTTGTTTTCCAGGACAAAATGAGGCCCGCGAACGTAAAGACGTCCTAAAAACCTGCAGCCGAAGCAAACAACACGCATTTAAGTGTCTGAACTTACAGAAGGAACGCTGACTGACACGTAGATCCACCGGGTAATTGATTGGTATTTAAATATATGCTTCATGCTGTCCTGCTAGAAAATGTGTTTTACTTCATATTTAATATTATTTTAATGTTTCAAAAGATGATTGTCTATGAATAAAATGCATTTTCTGACTAATCTAGAATTTAAAAATATTCTAATGACACTTTAGAACACGACGAGTTAACACCTGATCCGCAGCACTTTCTCCATTTGCCTTTAAAATTAGAGCCAAACTGTGTTGGAAATAATTCACAGCTAAAAGTTTTTAGGGAAATTAAGTAGAAAGTTTGCAGGAAATTAGCTGGACAATTCAGGAGCCATTAAAACTTTTTGTATTTCCAATCGTGTCCATCGCTGCAGCTCCTCCTTTCAGCCTCTGGCTCAAACCCTTGGTTTTAGCCCTTACTCTAACCCCACCCCCCCATATGTCTCCTTAAAAAGTTTTGAAAAAAGAAATCATCATTTTATTGAAATGATGAAGAGTTGCAGTGTTTGTCTTTCCATATCTGAGCTGTTTACTCGTTTCGAGGTTATTTAATAGTGACGGAGTGAGAGTCACGTCCGTGTTTATCTCTGTGATGAATGCGTTTTGAGTCACTGTGGAATTACACTAAATAACTTGCAGACTCAAGGACAATCTTGAATTTTAAATTGTAGTTTAGGGATTAAACCATTAATCAAAGTATTTTTTGTTTTGCTGCAGGACAATGAACTAACACTAAGGCAGACGAGCAACGTCACCGAGGGACTCAAACTCCTCTCGTGTTCCTCACTGAGCCACTGAAACTATTGTTTAAATGAGTGAAAATCCTCTGATTAATTCACTGATTAATTCACCTTTCAGCAGCTGCATTCTGGGTATTCTGCCTCACATTGCACATGACGCAGTGCAGGAAACATGGACGCTAATTGCCCGCAGAGACTAATGAGTGTTGCTGCTTCAAACTCCTGGAATTGATTCAGTTTCTTTTTTCCATCTGCTTGTTTTATCCCGATGGTCGGTCGTATCTAGAGAGCGCGGTCGGAGTGTTTTTAAATAATGAACTTCACATCTGCATGTATCCCCGCTCATTTGAATATGTGAGGGGCTGCAGGGCTTCCTATTATCCCTTTTGTCTGTCTGTTTGTTCGCACTCACCTCATCGAGATTGTTGTTTTTAATGAGGCGAACGGACGCGATATTCTCCCCTTTGCTGCATCTCCTCTCGTGGATCTGTGGGGCACGCATTAAAGAAGCTAAAAGAAGTTCACTCAGTGGCACCGCCGCCGCCTGTGGAGCTCCTCCGTGTCTCCTCGCTGCCTCGCACGTCTCAAATCGCTGTTTTTGTGCATCTGAGGCCATTACGCTCACAATGGCTGCGCTCAGAACTGGAGGTGGAAGAAGGCGGGTGATGAAGATGAGGAGGAGATTATGAGTAGAAGGAGGAGGGCGAGATCTGCATGGAAAAGGAAAAGGCCAGTGAAAAGACAAATCCTCTGTGACTCACTGTTTGTCCCCCTCTTCCGTTGTGGCTTCTGTGCGTTCGGGCCAGAAAAGCCACCAACAGAGACAAAGAAAACACATTTTCATGCCTCTTTAAGACTCATGATGCAACATCATCTCATCCTTTTGAAGGGAATTTGATTGAAATGATCTAATCTTTCTTTTTTTGTGGTCGCTGGATAAGCAGCTGCACCGTTTTAATGTGTCCGTAGAGAAACGCAGAGTTCTGTGCTACTGCTTTAAATTAACGAGAGCCTTTTTTTAAAAACCACATTTCCTCTAATCAGTGCCTTTCCTTGCTTGTTTCGCTGTATGCCGCGTGCCTCACAACACACAGCAGATGGTGGAGACGCAAACGCAAAGGAAGATGTTGACACTGTAATCTTGTGATTAACGGCACCAGTTATCTAATGAAAACACTGATATCTTTTCTCTTCCTTTTGCAAATATTCATTCTTTTCCTCCAGTTAGCAATAAAGGACGGTGTGAGGCTGAGAATTAAATCAAGGGGGGGAAACCCCGGAGGAGGAGAAAGGTAATAAAAGGGTGGAAATGGGCATTCGGAGGGGGCTCCTGGGCTCGAGCTTTACTGATACTCTGATTTATTTGTTCTCTCAACAGGGTCAGAGAACAATAAATGATCTGCAGCCGATTGCACATTTCCGTCTGAAGTCCCTGAGCAGCAGCTACAGTAGAGTTCATCATTAGAAATATTAAAACAACAATCACAATTTAATTCATTCTATTGGTTTGGGATTTGTTTGCACAACAAAAAAAAAAAATCTGATATCCACGATCAGACATTTCATTGCGCACACAGAAGCAGAGCGGAGCGGGAGGGAGAAAGCTGAAGACGGCCCGCATGAAATCTGTCAGTGCAACGAATTAGAGTGTAAGCAGAGGAATTCTAAAGTCAAGGTTTTGAGTTCAAAATCTGAACTAGAAATCAAAGTCTTGCTCTCAAACTGAAAAAACACCTTTTTGAATAAAGACATGCAGGAAAAAAACATTTTTAAATTGACAGAAAGAATCTTTGTACATTTTTTATTTAGTTGTTGTTGATTAGTTTTTATTTTGGACCATGTTTGTCATTCATCCATCTTCTTAAACAGTCCATGTTACAGACACATACACTGTTCAATCCCTTACACTTGTTCTCCTTGGTTCTGAGAAACGCCACCGACCGACTGAAACAACACAAGCACGTGCTCCTCCTCCTCTTCCTCCTCCTCCTCCTCCTCCTCCTCCTCCTCCTCCTCCATCCTCATCCGCACCGATTCGGTTCAGAGTTGCAGGAGTTTGGCACGGGGGTGCATCTCTGGCAGGCTGCAGCTCTGAGCTGAGACATGGAGGTCTGGGCCGGTGATAATCCCGGTCCAAATGTCTCCCCGTTTGAGCAAACAATCCCACCGACACAGCCAAGGCAGAAGTCTCTGAAGAGCCACAGTCGGCAGATTTCTCCAAGTAAACCCTTATGTGAGGGGGAGGACTGGAAGGACATGAAAGCTCTGGCTCGAGTCCTCGCCCTCCTCCCTCCCTCCTTCTTGCGTTTTCCTAACTGCCCTCCCGTCCCTCTCCCCTTCTCCAGCCAAACCGGCCTTTTTAATTTGAGGTATTTTGTGAGCGTCTCAGTCGTGGGGAGTCCGCGCCGCTCTCCAGAATCCCACGAACAGCCATATTTACGCTCTTTCAGAGGATCCACGAGCTGCAGCACCTCCAGAGCATCGTCTGGAGAGAAAAGCTCCGAGAGGAAACGCATGAAACACAACACCACAGCACGCCGAACCAACAGGCTCGGCTTTTTGGGCGTTTGCCTGCTGACATATTTTCATAATTCATCGGTCATGATTGGTAATTGAATTAGAAATGATTCTCATTGTTTGATTTAGAAACAAATCAATTCTGTTTTGATTTTTACAACCGACCATTTGAGTCTGATTCGCTTCCACAGACGGATGAAGGAGGATATTATACCTATTATACCATAGTGTGTGTTTATCGTATATGTATCATATCTTAGGGTATTGGACAACATATATATTGATAATTCAACTTTGTACATTGAACGATTTGAAATATTTTCAATGGAAACTCTGCTCGAAAAGTCAATTCATGACATCAGGGATATTAACTTCTAAAAATGAAAATAATAAACCAAAACTTTACTTATGCTTTTCCAGAAAGTTTACATAATTTGGTTGCTCACCCACTGTAAACAAAGTAAACCGATGAGAAATCTTAAACTGTGATTACAAATCAATTACAGTATGTAACACAAACAGATTTACCACTAGACAATGTTTAGTGCCTTGCTCAAGAGCGCTTTTATTAATACGCTCTAGATATTACGAGAGCTTACCACCTTTTTCCCAGACTGTATTCTCACCTCCGAGCAGACGCCTGTGATCTGCTGCCTCCCCTGGAGCGCTGCTGTTGTTTATGTCGGGCAGCGACTTGTATTATCCGCCCGCAGTCTGCTGAGGCTGCGTCTTCAGCCGCCCGGGAGGTTTATCGCCTTTCTGTCAGCGCACAGAGTTCTTATGTGAAGCTGCAAAACAAAGTCCTCTTGATAATTACAGTCACTGTCATTTGTTTGTTGGGCCTCTTGTGAGTTATCTCCTGTGAATGCTTTTGATTCATCATTGCTCCGAAACATTAGATTAATCCCCTGCTTTGGCAAGCAGCCTGCCAATTACTTTTTAGGGTCAGCCGTAATCAGCACAACACTCTTGTGCTATTGTGCAGATTAAATGAGGAGCGTGTCATTAACCGGGACAATAGAGAGACCGGCCCAGTGACCCAATCAGGACGACTCTCCTGGAGACCGGGTTCTGAGAAACTAAAGCCGAGGTCACGCCGAAAGTTTTCTCACAGCCACCTCCACCGTCTCGTCGGGTCTGCGGCACCAACGGCTTCATAACTGGAGATTGGGTTATTATAATTCCAGAGCAGCTGAAATCCAACAGTCGTTTTGTTTGATTTGGACAATCCCAGTGTGTCTGGGCTCATGCAGAGTGGAGCGGTCCAAGGCTCAGCAAGTCCTGGGTGATGCTGGCAAATGCTGCTGGGAGATTAGGTGGAAAAGAGAGAAAAACCAACTGGGAGAGACTTTTACCATCGACTTTATGAATTCACTCCTAACTTGGTGAGATGCAGTTTAAATCTTATAGTTAAAAAAACCTTCTCATATCTCTGAAAGGTTAAAGAAAGTATTTAACATTTTGGGAAATGAGTTAGTTGTGAAGATCGAAACCACGTTCGTGTCTGTATAGGCTGGATTCCAGCAGCTGTTAGCTTAGCTTAGCACAAAGACTGGAAACAGGGTGAAAAAGCTAGCCTAGCTCTGTCCAAACACCAAACATCTACCTGCCATAGTTAAAATATGAGCAGTGTTTCCCATTAATTCTCTAGGCTGTGGTCGACATATTGTCCCGTCACAGTTTCCTAATGAACTAAAATAAGATTTTACACTTCTCATAAAAACATAAGAGATCTATAAGGTTGTGTTCTGCTTGTATTTACTCACGCTCCATAAGGTTTTTAGTGTTTTTACCGTCCATGCAGACAGTCAGACGTCACAGTGGCATCGATGCAGATCTCTCTCATGTGAGAACTTATCTTTCTGAATCTGTCTCCGCTGCTGCAGCAGATTCAAAATGTACTGGATTTAAATGTTGTAGTTTAAATGTGCGTTAAGCAAACACAGATAATACAACTTAAAGAGCAATACCAGTAGAAATCATCACATGAAACGTATATGAAACACTCATGTCTCACGTGTTGTGTTTCCAGCACTTTCTCTGTGCACATGTCTTCCCCTGCCACCTCATCACACTCTTCACTTATTATCTTTTCCATCAGGTGGAGCCTTTTTTCAAGCAGCAGGCGAGAAAAGGGAATAAAGCAGAACAGAAACAAATCAATGCAGAGCTCCACAGTGAAACTCTGTTAGGATTGGCCACGCATCACCTCTCATCAGTATTCCATAATCATTCGCTGAGTCTAGAGCCGTGCACGGGCTTCTTTAATTGTCCCTCTGCAGGCAGGAGTTTAAGAAGAAGAAGGAAAACAACCCCACATTCACAGAGCTGTCAAGACGAGCGCGGAGTAAATACAGCTCGTCGCACTCCACATTATTTATGGCCTTGTAGATGCTCTTGCCTGGGATTGCTTCTTCTGCAGCCCTCTCTCGATCACTGAGTAAAGTCATGATCCAGCCGTGGTTCTGCAGGAGCTGCCGGCCTCTAAACATGCTAACGCACAGGCCGAGTATTTCACGCTGACATGTCGCCCTCTGTGCTGTAATCATGGGGCTCAATGGCATCAGGCAGCTGGTGCCGGAGCCGGTCCTTCATCTCGACTCGCCGCACATTTGAATACGTGCTCGAAGCAAACGTGTATCCTGCATCATGCATGAAAACACCTGGTCTTTGGCAGTTGTCAATTATAATTCAGCCAGAGGCTCATTAGTAAAATTACCTCTCCTCGCGGGGTTGAAAGGACATTTTCATGATAAAGCCATAATCATGTGTGTATGAAACACAGGAGCTCAGTGAACACGGCGAGCTGAGCACAACAGGTGGGAATGTTTGGGCGCTAATATCTAATTAACACAAAGACACAATCAGATCAGAGGGATAGAGAAAAATCTAATATTACACAGGTCAGGTTCTGCACGTGTCTTT
The DNA here is from genome assembly GCF_009819705.1 of Hippoglossus hippoglossus. Lineage (NCBI taxonomy): Eukaryota > Metazoa > Chordata > Actinopteri > Pleuronectiformes > Pleuronectidae > Hippoglossus > Hippoglossus hippoglossus. The sequence continues at coordinate 18,627,693 of NC_047170.1, read as the reverse complement.
TTCATAACTAATACGTGTAAGCAAAGACAATATTATCTAAGGTACTCTAGCTGCTGATGATTGCTATTCTGCATCTTATTAAAATACGTTTCTAGTAATTTTTTCAGCAAGAATGTATTTTCCTTCGGATTGATACAAGTATCTTCTTTGTGTTCAGCTGACATTTGCCTCCTGCAGTTGCTGTGTTTCTCCAGATGTTCCAGTAAAGAGCTGCGAGTTTGTGTTTGCGTTGTTTTCACTGGTTCTGCGTCAGATCTTCCGCAGAGTTTTTAATTAGCGGTTTATAAAAGGCAGGTGCAGCAGAAATGTCAGGCTGCACAAACGGTGGGAGAAATACATACGAGCTGGAATCTGTTGTAAACAATGATGGCTGCTGCAGGAACCATGAGAAAGAAAGAAAAAAAAAACGTTCCCCCACAACTTTCCGTCTGTACATGTGGTTCTGTCAAACTTAGACTGACGGACACAGCACATTCAAATCTTTACCTCTGCAAAGGAGGCTGAGCACTGATTGCTGGTTGTTTGTTTGAGTCTCTGCAGGATTACTGAGAAACTAATGAACCTATTTCTATGTATTGTTTTGTGGAGGTTGGGGGGGGGGGGGGGGGGGGTGTTGACGCAAGGAAGAAGCCACTACATTCTGAAGCTGATCTGGAAGTTCCCTTCTAGTTTTATTTGTAGTTTATCAAATGTAAATATTTGGTTCAGCTTCCCAGTCGATTTACTTGTGTCTGAATCTTTAACTTCAACTGCAACGAAGAATTTGAGTTTTAAGTTCATGTGTTAAAATACTTTTTTATGTAGGACTGACGCTATATAGATAACTTTATTATATAAATCCCTTGTGCTGTTTGCTGGCCTTATCCACCTCGCTGCGTATCACAGTGAAGAAACCACATAAAAGGAAACATTTTGCATTTAATGTTTAGAGTGTAAATCAGAATAGAAGCCCTGGGCATTTTCTAAATGACATTTCCTGCATAATATGTTAATGTGAAGTATTTTTATTTTACTTATTAATAACCTGGAATAGTGTCCTGCCCTTTTACAACAGGCAGTTATAGGGAGCGGGTGGACATATGAAGCAGAGGTCAGAGTGAAACGCCTGCTATATTTTATATTTTATATTTTATATTTTATATTTCATATAGAGGAGCAATTATAAGTTCAGGCTCTGTGCTTCAGGCTTTTTTATTCTTCTTTCAAACAAGAGGAAACGTGTGTCGTGTTTTTAATATTCACAATCAGCTGAGTTCAATGTGGAGCATGTGAGCAATTGTAATTTGTTCTTGCACAATGAGGTTTTCTCTTTTTGTCTTCGTGTCTTTGTGGGACAGTTACTGATTTAAAAAGTCGGTAAAACATCCTTATCTGTCAGTGATATTTACTTTTTGTATCAATTTGAAGATTAAGATAAATTCCCAAGTCTGTGTGTATTGCACTGAGTCTATATTTTGAGATTTTGCCATTAAACAGTCAAAGAGTCATTTATTCATTGTGCATCCTGACGTCTTTTACTTAAGACAAGATCAAAACAAACAGCTCTCGTCAGTTTAAATTCCCTCTTTTCTTCCCGAGTTGACTGCAATTGAAAGTTGAACAATGTGAGGAATAATTGAGCACTTCAAGGTGCACGCTTCCCTCTTCTCGAGCACATGGGAGCCTCCTCACGAAGGTAAAAAGGAAGACGAGGGGTAATTAACAAAGACGGTGGAGGATGTTCAACTCATGTCTTCGGTGTGATGCTCACAAAGTGTAATTGCAGTTGAGGGGGGGGGGGGGGGGGGGGGGGGGGGGGTCACAGGGTGGCACTGAAGGGTTGGAAAGTGTTTATCAAGACCGGAGTTCACCATCTACTCCCTCCTGAGGAAAGATGCTCTTGAAGGTCGTGTTCGTAAGTTGTCTGTGCAGGTTTCAGATATGGAATATTCACATATTAATCCTCTAAGTTGGTTTGTTGCAGAACAAAAACCAGCTCCAGAAAGTGTTTCTAGACAACAGCCGTCCACAACTTGTTCGTCTTTAATTTCCTTTTTTTCAGTTACCTTCAAGGAAATGGACACGCTTGGTGTTTCTGATCTTAATAAGTTAAAACATTAAATTAAAATGTGCACATGCTTTCCAAATCCAAACGCTTCACATGAATATAGTGACCTCACAGTTATGTAAAATCTAAATTGAATGAAAAATGAAATGTATGATAATTTCCAGCCAAACAGTGAAATAGCCGATTTAAATTATTGTAAAGTACAGACGTTAAACCTTAAGTGAAGTACAAACCTTACTTCCTGTGCGTTCATTTGCTACAGTTCCATAAAAACAAATTCATTACAAAATGAATCTGTGATAAACGGGAATATTCCAGCTCTTCTGAAGTACGTGGAGAAAGTACGTGGAAAGTGCTGCCAGAAGAGAAATGACTCAACTTCAAGTATGAAAGGTCGACGCAGTTACAATCCCCATTAACCAGCCCCCCCCCCCCCCCCAGTGAAAACCAAACATTAGCCCCCATGTATGATGTCATCCTGACACACACCCCCGAGCTACACTGCAGAACGTCTCCATTGAACGCGGCTCGACCGCTAACTCGGTTAAGAAGCCAGACCACTGACTGGTGAGACAACATGAACTGCATCTGAAATCATATTTGCGAGAGTGATTTAAAAAAAATCGATGCCAAACTAATCAGGACGGGAATCGCCTCAAGTGGTCGTCTGTGCTGCGAACGGCCGGGTCTCATTTTCCTGTAATTTTGAGCTGCACTTAATATCAGAGAGACGGCGATTTGGGGACAATTCAATGCAATTTCTTAGAAAGTAGAGTGACCTGGACTTTCTGACTTGTCAGTGTGAAACTCCTCCTCGATTAGAGGAGAATATGCTGCGAGCTTGTTCTCATTCTTCTGTCTCTCTGCGTTTTCCTTCCGTCTGAATCTCGTCGAAATGTCAACTGTCTCTCATTAGTTGTTTTACGTCCCTTAATTCCTGCGTGTTCACCCCCTGTCACCCAATTTCACGCTCATTTCGCTAAGTGTGAGTAATTTAATGCGACTTAAAAATAGGAATTATGTGTGTGGTCGTCCTGTCCCGTGTTATTTAAAGATTGAGTCATTGGAGAAGAATGTGGCACAATATTAGTGGCACTTATTTTACTTTAATAAAAAAAAAAAAAGTTAGTAATAATGAGAATGAATTTGAAAGTATACTGAGAATATTTGAATGATTTATAAGCTGTGCTTCTATTTTTGTCGCATTATTTATAGCATAGGTTATAGAGACACTTGGACCCGTCTCGTAGGAATATTAATTACACTCCTTATAGGCATATAAAAATATCTCAATGTCCTTAAAGTAGTCTGGGCTGCACAGTGAGAGAGTCTGGCCAAGAAGGGCACAACTAAAATAATGAGAGTTTTAACTGTACCTTCAGACTCGGGCCAAAGGGCTGTATCTCTTAAATGTTTTTATAATCACTTCCATTTAATTTTGCTGTTGCCAGAAAATGTTTTTTAATCAACTTCGCCTTTATCAAAAGTGCCGGAGCACGTTACAAAGTTTTAAACACAAGAAAACACTAATTCTAACAAAAAAAGCAAATCAGCCCCGAACCTGCAGTGCCTGTACCAGCACCGTCTGTTTGATATGCACGTCTATGTGAGCGTCTCCCAGTTTAACCCATTAAAAGGTGGATTGTTGAGTCAATATCGGTCTTTGTGAGACTTTCCCTAACTTCAGGGGACATCTCCCTCTTGATGTCGATGCTGTAACAGTGAAAAGTTTCCCGTCACAGGTTCCTGGAGCCTCTTATCTGACGTTGGGATCTTAGGGAAGTGGAGGCGTGTATCTACCGTACAAAATGCGTCCACAAAGCCAGATTCATAGTGACTGCTGCTCTCAAAGACACCAGCAGCGAGCAGGAAGTCTTTGACTGTGGCGGCCCACCATGGAGGAGCAGAGGAAACGGTTTCAGACCCACAGATGTTGCAGCGGGATCCTAAAACCTGTCAAGATAAACCCGAGGTCACATCTGTACCTCCGACCGACCAAGAGCTTCACGAATCCTTTAACTACATGTACGCATCCCACTTTAAACTATAAGGTAGAACCCGACCATTAAGGATTTAATTAAATGTAAAATTTATGTAAAATGTAAACATAAATGCACATCTTCTCTGTGTTGTTTCTTCTGTCAAATCAATGTTTTCAACCCCAGTAAACATAAAGCATAAACAGATCTATGCCTCATAGTCCATTCATCAGCTGAAGGATACGTTGGTCGGGGCTCGACTCTGAGGCCACAACCAACTCATACACTTTCATGCACTTTTGGGAACACAACAGTGTCACAGCAGGTTCTTAAAAGAGAAGTTTGATCTCAATCCCATCTTCGCCCCCTGAGCCGAACCTCATCACCCAACGTCAGTGCTGGACCTCACTGCTGCTCGTGTCCCTGACTGAGGGCGAATCCATTCCGTTACAAAGTATGACGCTCCTTTGGCGGCTCTTTTGTCACGAGAACCTCACATTGTTTGTTCCACACACAAACACACAAACACACTCTGGAAGCAATTTGGGGTTCGGTGTCACGCTCCGGGATCCTTTGACCCTGTGATGAAGGGTTTAGCTCCTCCAGCACCTGAGCAGCAGCCGTCACTGACGAGTCCTGCAGCTCGAATGAAGATCGACGTGTCTCCACCGCCTCTCGTGGTACTAAAATTATACCAAAATATGAACGCCTCATAAGAACTACCTAGAATTACAGAGAATTGATTTGACATGTACTTTAATGTTTCATAGTTTCTACCAACACTGGACTTTTCCGATTGGTTAAATCAAATCTCTTGCCAGCGTTGACTTTTCTCTTTCGACGTAAACGGGGCGTTGACACTTTCCTCCTGTTCATCTCCTCACTGATCACATTTTGAGGAAACAAAAGGGAATGATGTCGCTCTGCAATATATTTAACCATATTCAAAATAACCATTTAAAAAAAAAAGAAAGAAACAGATTTGCCTTGAGGAAACGACAGTAAAGAGTACAAATTAAAACAAAGTTTGAAATTCATGTGGGAACTGGAAGATAAAACGCTTTGTTATCATCACCCCCCCGTTTACAGTTCTGCACATTATAAAATAACTAACTTCCCGAGCAGCGTGCTCTGATTTGGCAATTTATCTCATATGCAACAACAACGCAAAGTAATTAAATTCAAATCAGCTCTGACGGATTCAGATGGCATCGTGAAATATGTTTCCAATTCCCAGAAGCGCTCATTTTAAGTGTTTAACATTTAATCATGTATGTAATCAATACGCTAATCCTCTCCTCTGGCCACAAATAAATTCATGCGACTTTATGCTTGAGGGCAGCTACAAAGGAATTACAATAATAAAACTTCCATCCTGTTTGGCCCATATTCCTATTATCAATTGATCACAGTGTCTGAGCGACCTCCGTGCACACGTGGGGTGAAAGCAAATTGCGTTTCTCTCTGGAAGGAGAGGCGGAAAAAAAAAGAAAAGTCGAACCGGTTGGTTAATTTTGTAGTTGGCTTGAATCAAGATTGCCCCGTTTGATCCATGGCGAGCTTTCAAAAGCGCTTACCTCCCGAGTCATTGTAATTTACCCAGCTTTGATTGCCGGGATTGGGAGGACGCGGGCGGCCACTAAAGCCTGATTCCGCCTCAGACTCGCTGGAGAGCGGGCGAGACCTCCAGCTGCCGAACGCTCCTTTGATTCTTCAGGCTGCTGCCGTGCACTTCTATCTGAAGGTCTCACGGTTTATTGAGGAACTTTATCAGCATTCATTTCTCCTTTTTTGATTTAGTCTCTGGTTCCTGGTTCTTATTGTTGCTGCACTGGCACAATAAATTCTTCAGTGTCTGAATAACACGGGGCCTGTATTTGTAATTTGACATGTTTTATGTGTATTTATAATTAAAAAGGCAACCTGGAATACAGTAAAATCGTCTATAGAACAATGCATAGCCGATCATCTAACTGTACATGAGACTCAAAACCAAACAAAAAAAACAAACAGATCACACACATTCAGTACAAAGCTGAAAACATGCAATCTATAACTAAAAAAAACATTAAATATTCATCAGCTGCTGTAAATACCAACTTAAAACTTGTTAAGTCTTTCCCAGCTCCTGTAGCGACGACCACGCACCACTTAGCTGCTCGCTCCTGTGACTCACTAATAAATTCCACTGTGTTCTTATAAACTGTTCCCCGGCTCTGTGTTCACTTGCTGTAAATTAGATCTGTGCACGAGTTTCACATTAAAAGTAATTAATTGCGTATAAACCTTTAAATAGGGTTTCAAATTAGCAGGAGCTACTGTATGTGGGCGCCACTGGTCCCATTAGCTGACTATTACATTGTGAATTATCCTTGAAGACACATGTGTGAGCCGGTGTATGTGCTCTAAACATATAGGATTAGAAGTTAACCAAGACTCACTGGGTGTATTTCACTAGGAAAGATCCAAACACAGCATTTAGTGAAATGTGCTGCAGACGCTAACAGCTACTAAAACTAATCTGCTTTCAAATTCTGGGTCAAATTTGGATGAGTTCAGCAAACGGTGGAATGTTTCTGACTCGACTGCAGTGACGCAACCGCTGCTGAGTTCATAACAGATCGACATAACGAGAGAGAGTCCTTTGTTGTGAAAGAGAAAACGAGTCGAGGAGAAGTTCCCGTGCGACGGCCGTCAGGAGCAAATGAGACAGAAGCCGAGTCGTAATTCCAAGTCTGAGATATTTTACAGGCAGTTACAGGCAGTTACTTCTAAGTAACAGCCAAGAATAACACAATTGATTCAGCCGCACACAGTTTGGACTGTGTCTGGGTTCACTGGCAAGCAAACATTGGTAAACTTTGTTCAAATAGCAAACAAAGGGACACACACACAAAAAACCTTTCTGAGCCGCGACACAACGATGGAAGAGGCTGTTTCACCCTCCGATGATCCAACGACCACATTGCAACCGGACAAAGTTCACGTCTAGAAACTGGTGCAGGTGAATATTCTGCATCTGTAGACGTGGGACAAGATGTTTAAAGTCTGGAATCTTCTGGTGATCACATTTGAAAACATTGAATGAACAATCCATCTGCTAGACGCTTTTTTAATTGATATGCTTTCATGTAGAAATGAGCCAAAATGTCGTCCGGACCTACAACACCTAGAAAAAGGGTCAGTGTTTTGTGTGTAGTAACGTTTGACTCGTACTTTAAATGATGAACAGACAAAACAAACAGATACCGCCTGTCTACACTGAAAGACCTGTCGACATCAGCATGTTTTAGTTTGAAAACACATCCCTGTTGCTACGCTGCTTTATCTGCTCCCACTTCTCCTGAAGTTTTCAGGCACCTTCCGTGTTCGAACTTACTTTTCAACTCCCCTCATCTCTTCTGTGGCATTTCTCTCCGTTTCAATTTGTGTCACGAAGTCGTATCATGTCTGAGTTTCTTGATTCCCAGCGGGCTGCGAGATTCATCTGGTTTTAACCCAGCGGCGACCTGGCTGCAGCCTCCTGCTCACCGCTCGCCCACTGGTTCTCGTCGTGTTCGCGCTCCACCGGTCGGTTTGTTTCATTCCATCCCTCCAGACCCGTTGAGACCCACACTGATATCTGCCCATAACTCAGGGTTTAATCACAGTTACGGGGGTTTCATTATATTTCCATACCTTGTCTCTGCACTGGTGCTGCAGAACAGGCGTCGCAGGTTTGGTGTGATCTCTTTTCAGGGCAGGAAATATCACAGACGTTGCCATTAAGATAACAAGCTGTCCACTAAGTGAATTTAACGCTGCTAATTGCACTCACAGAATAGTATAGCTTAATGGGCTCTGGCACAGATGCTAACAAGGCTTTAATGCTAGTCTGCTCGTGACAGTAAGTCGAGGTGATTTATGCCCTGAGCACAGACTTCTTTCTTTATTTTAGTGCCTGTTGATTGTGGTATATCTATGACATGAAAAGGGGAAATGATAGTGTCTCTCTATGAGCTCGGTGAGGAGACGGATAATGGACTCGGTTGCTCTTGGAGACTTCGACCCATAAAATAGCCTTTAAATTTCAGATAATTCAGCACTGTGGAGGATTTTTATTGTTCAAACTTGGGAAAGTTTATGAAGCAGCGTTTAAGTCTAATCTCCCGCTATCGCCTCTGCTGCACACCGGCCCAGGAAGGAAAGTTTTCAACTTAAGTTTTCTAAACGTTAAAAAAAAAAAGAAGCCCTGTAAGATGGAAATTGTCCGTTTTACTTCTCGTTTTTTTTTTTTTTGCAGATTCAGGGGTTTAGGGAATTCTACACTTTTACTCATGTGATGGGAACCTGACGAATCAGCAAAGGCTACATCATGACCGAAAACAACCAATCAGCAAGCGGTTGTTAGTGTCTACGTCGTCTCTGTTCTCGTCCAAAGTAAAACGCTGTTTTGTTGTCCGAGCTTTTCATTTATTCCTTGTTGTTGGGATGTGAAGAGGATTTCTGTCGATGTAGTAGACATGTTTCATAAGTCGCTCTCCTCCCCAGTCGAATCAGTCACCACACCCTTAAATGTCAATATGACAGCTTGGGCCCCTGTCTTGATGATGCATGCTTCAGTTTGAATGGATTAAATCAACCGCTTAAGAAAACTCTACATGAATTTCCGCTGAATTAATATCCTACGTCCTCACGTGGACAGAGAGAGAGAGTGGGGGGGCGTTGTTCCGGTTCAGCAGCGCTCCACTTTATGGACGTCACACGTAAAAGCGGCATGTTCTCTGAGATCTGTCACCGTTATCAAACCCCCCCCCCCCCCCCCCCCGACTGAAGCTGTGTACCTGCAGCAGCGTGATATTTACAGGTGCCTCTTGAAACCCCGGCCACGTAATGAGCGCTTACACAACACAAGCTCGGCAGCTGCACACTTTGTTCCGCACTGCAATTGTCGCGAGGGGGTTGATGCTGTTGTTGTTTGCCTGTGTTTGGAGGAACACGAGTGTAAAAACATACCCACGGTGTTTTTTAGATCCTCTCACTTCATTGACGAAATCCGGAATTTAATGAAAAACACAGCAAAAAATCAATTCAACTCAAATTAATAAGCCGAAGGCAGCGAGAGGTAGAAATCAGAGACGGACGATAAAGTCTGAATTTATGACGGAAATCTGAAAAAATGCCCCTCAGCAGTGGAACGGGAGATTTCTTTGTTGCACTGCTAAACCATAATCTGTATGAAATACACAAAGAGGCCCCATTAAGCCTTTTCAATCATATCATCTTGCAAATTCTGTCAACTATTTAGAAAATTATGTTGTTTTTTATAGGCTGCATTAAACCGCTCCCTCCCTCCCTCCCCCCCCGATCAGCTCTGAAATCTTTCACCTCACACGCAGGTTGAAAGAGGACAGGTTTCTCTTTTTTTTTTTCTTTTTTTTTTTCCAGCTTCCTTTATTCAGGTAATTAATGCTTTCACTTTTCACTGATGAGCTCCCTGGACCACACGGGGGAGGCCATTGTGAGGAGAAGCTTCTCTCTGCACAAAAACAACACGCTGCCAGTTGCATTAGTCTCTCCACCATTTTCAGACGAGCGCCTTCATTTCTCTCTCCCTGCTGTCTGTTCTTTTTTAAACTTTCTTCTCTGCTCTCCTCACAGATGCTCCGAATAAATAAATATATATATATATATAAAAAAATACTGTTTTTTTTCACACGAGCACCAGCTGAGTTCTGTGCAGCCAACGCAACACTGGAAAACACTGTCTTCAGATCAGCTAGCAAATCAGATGGTGCTTCAGAGAGTCTGAGCTAATCCTGAGAGACGACACGAGAAACGCTTCAGAAAAACAACACTGTCATTACTGCAAAAAGTTCTGAACGGTGACACTTAACACGAAGTATAAAGCAGATTGGAGAGTGTTACCTCACTGATAGCTCGTGCAATTTTTCTCCATGTTAAAGAAAGTGGGAAAATAAAATCCTGGACCGACGTTTATTCAGATCTTTATTATTCAAAATTGTAATGGGTTGGTGCAATACTTTTAACATAATCCTGCAGATGACACACAGCAATGGAAACACAACCTCTACATTAATGGACATACCTAGAATCTCCACTGTTTGCAATCTACCCATGAACGCTTGGATAATTGTCACAGGTATATTTTGATCCTGAAAAAGATGTGACATGATGATTCTGAGGCAGCTGCATGTTTTTATGTGATTATTGAAGTGGATTTATTTGTTGGGTATCATGATAACCCCAGAATCACACTGACTCTAAAAGTCCGCGTGTGTGAAGATGAAAACAACAAATCCCACATCTTCGTTTTCTGCATTGTTTATTAGTTTCCGTATCTGCAAACAAACACAGATGCAGATCCATCTGTCACAGGCTTACATCGGCTAATTTTTATCGTCCAAATAATATCTATCAGGCTCTTAATTTTTTATTTTTTCCAGTAGAAAATAATGAAACCATTAAAATTCTCGTAACAAGCACAAATGATTTTGAACCTGCCAACTGCTGCTCTGGGCTATGTTTAGTTTTATTGAAGCAGCAATCGAGCTAAAGAAGAACTAGCTCCTCGGCCCAAAGCGCTTCAGAGTCAGGGAGTCAACTCGAATGGATCAAATCAAGCCGAGTTACAGAGGATCCATCAGATTAAATGTGTATTTAAGCAGAGATGGAAACTGGACCCGATTCCCTTGGTTTCGAACTCTGCCTCGTCTTCAGGAATTGTCTGGGACGAAGAGGGCATAACAAGTAACGTCCACGCTTAACTCTCCAAAGCAAAGAAAACAGCAATGATGGGGGAACAGGATGTGATCAAGCAAAGGAGGATGTCTGATGTAAAACAAAGTGCCTCGCAGCAGCCGTGGCACGATAAACTCCGAATCGATTGTGACACGATTGGGCTGTTTATTTGCATTTAGATAGTTTCATCCGCTCTGCGAAGTTGATTCCGACACGTTCGGCTTGTCTTCCCAATAAGAACATTAAAGGACACGTCTGCGTCTCGTGAAAGAGCCAGATAAAGATTTTATGCAGGATTATGCAAAGATACAGCAGGTGCGGTATAGGATTACCACACGAGCGCCCCGTGCAAATTAAAACCCGACTCCGAGGCGTCGGCAGCCATTAGAAGTGAGCTTCTAACGAGACATCACGCTCTCAGATCAACGCTGCTAAGATACTGAAGGTGTCATTGCTCGCCGCTACACAGCCAACCTTCCAAAACGGCTGAACGCCGTCTCCTGCTGAGGAGAACATCAGCTGCACCATCTCCCAGAGAGACGTTCTGCTCCTCCTCACCTCTGGGTTTGTCCCCCTCTTCCCTTTCTTCCCGCCTCATTAATGATGCCAAAGTATGGATAACAGTGTGATTATTCCTGCCTGGCCAGCCGGCTCTTTACTGCCGGGATGTGTCATATCTCAAATTACTCTTGATTGCGGGGATTTAGCCCGAAGGGAACTAAAAGCACATCGACTGTGTGGTCTTTTATTATCATGTCAGGGAAGAGGGAGAAAGAAAGGCCCCGTGCTATTCATCAGGGGCATTCAGACAAAGTGTATTTAACCACAAAATAGGGGGAGAGAGAAGCCAGGCAAATAAGGACAGGGCAAAGAAATTCTACCGCCTTGACAGACTTAAGTAGCCTATTACATGATGATGAGGCTTTCATCTATTACTTCAAGGAGGTAGAGAAGATAATCACCACTGTTATTCCCCATCTCATGTGCTCCCAGCCACCTATTACCCAGTGGCCTGCAGCCCTGTCTGCTGAACAGAGAGGGGGAGCTCTGTTTGTGGAAAAAGCTTCGGTCCGTGAGGATCTTTGTCACGAGAGCTTCCTCCTGCACGAAATCTGATGTTAAAAACAGCAGCAGGAGAAACCCTGAATTCTCCCAAACACCTGCGGCCTCATGCTCCTCCGTCCTCACCTGCGTGGATGTTATTTAGGTTAACGAGAGCAGGGGGCGTCCTCGTCCTCGTCCTCGTCCAGCGACGCCGCTCGTCCCCTATCTCCCTCTCCGCTCTTGTTCCAAAGACATTGAGGTATGAGAGAGGGATCATTTATTGGGTCGTTAGTTCTACTCATCAGCTCTCTAATTACAGGCCATTACAGTGGGTGTCTGATTTATCCCCTCGGACACGATGCACTCCGACACTCTGTCTCCCACAAACAAGCAGCTGCCCGGTGGCTGGACGTGGGAGGCGCTCACCTCTGGACCGGTTTTTCAGACGAATGGCTCTGAGAATGTATTCACACCAACCGTGATGAGATTCTGTTTTAGGGAACGGTTCCGTTAGGTGGGCTGAGAGCTTTCGATTCAAGTGTCATGAAGTGGAAGGTGTCAGAGAGGTGAGTCCGGAGGTGAGACCTGGCGTGAAAAGATCTCAGGGTTGCCATGACTCCGGATCTCCCAAGGGTTTGAAACACCAAATATCCTCCCATTAAATTTGAGATCGATTTGAAGATCAACACACCGGCTAACTGATGTGATTATTAAAGTTCATAAGTTATGTAAAGAAGTGCAGATGAGTCCATCATACTTAGCTGAAGTTACAAGGTGTGGGATTAATCGGATTCCTTCTGGAGACCCCCTGCTGACAAAATCTCTAACCTGGGGGGGGGGGGGGGGGGGGGGGGGGGGGGGTGACAGGTGATGAAACTTTCATAACTTCTGCTGCTTGGAGTTACATTTACAAATGTCCGCCGAGATGAAGAAGAGTTGGTGAAGCTTCTCCCACTTTGAACCAGAAGACTTTGTGAAATGCATTTTCAGTTACTGGGAAAAATACTCCGCCACATCGACTGACATTTCCCACCAACCACTGGATTTATTGCAAACAGAGTTTATACACACATTATCCACAGAAGGTGAGGATGGTCAACTTTATTTATTTTCCTCCACAGCACAGCACAGATTGCTTTTTTAAAAATTTAACACGAATACGATAATAACAATGAATATTAGAGGAAAAAATAAACCCAGGGATGAAGATATTCAGCGAGTGAAGGAGACGAATGCAGAGGTTAGACCTGCAAACCACACAGAAATTCATTAACAAGTGTGTGATGTGATCTCGTCCGTGCTGTTTGACACAGGTCAAACAGCATCTGCAGAGGCTTCGTCTCACCGCTCACTCTGTTTCCCAGTATGGGGGCTTTACAGCAGATGGATATAGGAATAATAAGTAGGATATTGTTGTAAATAGACACATGGGTCACGGTGAGTTCGTACAAAACCGATGCTCATTCCGCAAAACAAGTGCACGGCAGGAATTGCTTTTCACATAATTCAATTCCGTGTGACACTGCTGGACTCGTCTGCAGCCGCTCACACGTGGCGGCAAGAGCCCAGATGGGTTCCAGGTGAGCAGCTCCGACTCGGAGCCTGACAGACGCTCTTATCGTGCCAGCGATCCGATTACAATTAGAGGAGGACACTCAACAATGTCAATATAATTAATTCAATTATTAGAAAGCCTGAGGCGCAGTGGGGAGGATATGAAAATGACAAAGACTTGCAGGATGAAGGCTGCGCTGCGCTCGGCACCGCGAGAGCTCCGGGGTGTTTTCTTTTTAAATCCAGTGATATTTTGAAAGTCTCCCACAGGTTGATTGTTTTTTAAATGTCAAGAGAGAAGTCGTCTCGGGGGATCAGACAGCCAAGGAGGAGTTTTCACTTTGAATTCGTAATTAAACGAGCGTGCACTTTAACGACGTGGATTTTTTGAAGCCCTGTCCCAGTATTTTTGTTATATCCTGATATTATTGGAACAAACCCTTCGTCTCTTTCACACCTCCGCATGTTCAGCTCTGTGGTACGTCTGCTCCAGTCCTACATCCCGACCTCGAACTTTGTGACTCTGGGGCCTCCAGCAGCTTGTGACAGGGCCCCTCCGTTAGGGCAATATGACCCCTGACCCCACGCTTACACTTTGAGACCTATACCCCTTCTCGAACTGTCACCTGACGACAAGAAGGTCCCCAGGTTGAATCCCTTTCTTTTGGGAATCTGCACGTTTTCCCCCGTGTTGGTGTGGATCCTCTCCGGCTTCCTCCCACAATCCAAAGACATTCAGATGATTGGCGAGTGTGACGGGTGCGTAGGTGTGGATGGTTGTTACTCTCTGTGTGTTGGTCCCATGTCACCTGGGAGTGGCTCCAGCTCTCCCTGCGAGCCTGAGAGTTTGATGAGCAGTGTAGAAAATGGACTGATAGATGTACTTTCCTTTGTGTGGAACTATGTGGAATTTTCTCTTCTAAAGATCTTACAACAATAAACATGACTCAACCTAAAGGAAATAGTTGATAAGTTGTGACAAAGAAGTTTGTCTGTGCTCAACCTTCAAGTTGCGTCTGTTTGGCTAATGGCGCTCAGGCCTTGGTGGGCGAATGACGGGTATTTCATGAATCTGCTCCAGCTACTGTAAAGAATGTGCCGGTGATGTCATGTGATGTGGGTGTTCAAATCGTATCGTTTTCTCACCCTGGAGCTCGTCTCTCTTCTAAATCCAGTCATTTACAAACACTGAGGGAGCCCGGCATCAAACGTGTCCCTCAGCAGGAGAATAAAGAGGGAATCAGCGCTGCATCGGGGGAACTCGTCCATACATATTCAACGTGTTTAGTGTGGAAATCTGCGTATTGATCAATCTGACCTCCTCAATCCCCCCCCCCCCCCCCCCCCGGCTCTGCTCGCAGCTTAAGCTTTGCAATGAGTCCAATCAAAACAGGGCCTCGCTCCTTGTGAAACGCTTCCTTTTCTCCCTCAAACCAGGCTCCCACCAGCTGAACAAAGGGCCCCTCCGAAGCTCGAGCATCTCCACCTTTTGTGTTCGGCGCCCTATTCCACAGGGGTGGTGCCAAATCAGGTCACAGAGGAGAGACGCTGCATTCAGAGCGAATAATGGAAACGATCGCACTTTCTACGTGCGCAGCAGCAGCAGCAGCAGCCGCCGCCGCCGAAATCCGGAAAAAATATTCCGCCCCCTCCATATTCAGATGAGAGAGGATAAGATGCTCCGGAAATCACTGTAAACCAAGATATTTACCCGTGAATTACAGTTTGCATTATGTGACAGTAAATATGCGCCCGAGCTGAAGGAAGATGACTAAGGTGGCAATCTGTGATTCACGCATTAATCTGTGGCTGCGCATCGCATGCACCCCCGTCTAAAGGAGAGCATGGAGATTATTAACACGTGCATTCATACAACCTTCCCTCTTTCAACAGCCTGCTTATTATAAACAACCACCGCAGCCGGGGGGTTAAACAGTCGTGTTGCTGTTTGTACAGTTCTGTGAGGCCGGGGGGGGTTTGCAGGTGCATTTCAGAGAGTTTCCACTACGGTGACTTCTCGTGAACTTTCAGCAGGTTGGTGGTATTGATCCGTTTTGGTTTATTACAGCAGAGGCTTCAGCAGGAGTTGAGCCGTGGTGGTGGTGGTACTTTTAAAGTTAATAACTTTAGCAGTGTTAAAAGCAAGCACATCACTGTTTTTACTTTTAAATAAGCAAGTGCTGAATATTCACTACTTTGCTGAATTTCCAGAACAGAAGTCTAACGATTGGATGAAGTCAGATTAACGTTCTTGTTTCAATTTCAGTTTGTGGAGACAAATGTTTTCTCTTTTCATCTCCATAAATCATAATATGCTGTCAACAACCATTTAAAAAATGCAGTTTTTGCGTAGACAGTTTGGTTTATGTACGAGCAGATTTAAGGCTCAGTTTATATAGAAGGAATATTCATATTTTTTTGAAGAAACAGCCCATAAAGCTGTATTGAAATTGAAATCCGCAGACAAAGATAGACAAGAATCGCAAAATCACATATAAGTGTGAATCTAGTCTGATAGAAAAGCACATTACGGAAACAAAACGGCCCAAATTCTTTTCTAAATTGTCCAAACGTGTTTTTGTTGTTGTGCTTTGCCGTCGTCACTTGGAACAAATGGACGAGAGGTTGAATACGACAGAGGAGTCGGAAAAAGGTTTAGAGACTTTATGATTTTTATTAGATTTGACAATGTTAGAGTAATGAAATAAAAGCAGGAAGACATTTCACCTTCAAATATCTCCACGTAGGTTATAGATGTAATATTGAACATTTCAGTTTTTGGGGTTCGTCTTTTATATAATAAAAAAAAAGTATAATTTCACCAAATAATGTAATATTGTGAGCTCAGGACAAAATATTAATTGTAAAACCAAAAGTCAGCAGCAGAAAGCACGCGATGCTGCGTCTCCTCCCAGGCCAAGTTCTAATGAATATCTCTCCATGTTTTGACATGTGATGCTCTAATTCAGTGACACACGTGTGGCCGGCAGATGTAAAATTATTAATTTCAGTCGGCAACTCTGAAATCCAAAATAGAGTTCAGGAGCGTGAAGTGAAACGTCCAATTAAATTTGATCTTTTGACCCTCAATTAAAAAATAATATCCCTTTTTTAAGGTTGCGTGATCTTTTTCCAGACAAAGTCCATTTAAAAGCCGTGTTGACCAGAACTCTCTGTGCACGGTCCTTTTGTTTTGTGCGTTCAGTCACACACACACACACACACACACACACACACACACACACACACACACACACACACACACACACACACACACACACACACACACACACACACCAACCACGCATACGTTCGTATGAATCCACAAATTAACTCAAGCCCGTCTGAGGTCAGCAGCAGCTCTGGAGACGCCAGGATCATTTCAATCATATCATTAGCTGCTTCTGTTGAGGTCAAGGTTTCCTTCTGTCAACTTGTTTGCCCTCTGCTGCCACCCCCCCCACCCCCCCACCCCCACAAATTCTGTTCTCAATGCCTCATTTAAAACGAAAAGAAAATGTGTTACTGCAACGCAAAGCTCAGTAAGTCCAGCTTCAGCCTCAGAGTGTCGAGTGTGAAACATTTATTTAACGTGGATTTTGACTTTCGTTTCGTTTGGTCCATATCTCAGGGGAGGAGGCGGGGTTTATGAGCTGTACTACAGCCGGCCACCAGGAGGCGATCAAGACACTTTCGCAAAGGCTTTCGTGGAGCCGTCATGTCGACCATCCTAAAATTTGAGGCCTGTGCTTGTGACGAGCGGCGGAGGGGGTTGGAGCTCGAGCTGCATATCCCTCTATCTGTGAATACAAAGGTGTAGGTGCAGTTGTGTGATGTTTTTGATTTAAATCAATGACAGGAGAGGAACTTGAAGATTTCTGGATCAGTGAGACATCATCCGTATCCAGAATCAATAACTAACCTGCAGGAGACGATCTCCGTCGTGTTTATATATCGTGGTTAAGCTGCAGGAGAGAACATTGATTCTGTGACTATGATTATCAACGAGAACGCGACTGAAATGATAGTTTAGGTAAACGGAAGCACGCTCGCTGCTCCGTCAATTAGAACAAGTGGGATCTGAGACAGTTCATCAACCATCAAGGATGAGAGACATTCAGGGAAAGTTTGGCAAAATGTCAACAAACCTAAAAAATACAAAACGTCTTGATTGATTAAAACATTGCCGGTTAAAGTTGTTTCACCAAATCCGAGTCTGAAGTCTCGTCACATTTCTCTTCTCATTTACAAATCATCATTTGCACATTTGAAACTGAACGGTGCTTCAGATGAGTCAGCACTAAAAATAGCAGCACCCTGGGACTCTTCTGGCAAACACGACACTTTTCTAAATCTGGTGAGTGTAACTAATCGCTCCGTGTGGAGTTCAGACATTTCATGGTCTTACTCACAAATGAAGTCAGGGGATCGTGAAATTAATCACCGGTCTCTCGTGGCTCTTGTCTCCGCACTAAAGAGCCGAGCTGTAAAACCGAGCCGCTCTCCGGTAGACGCTCCTCGTCCTGACCCTCTCTCCGACGGTCACTGACTGATGGGATGGGATCGAGGACAACAATCGGCTGGAATTAGGTTTCTCCCCACGACTCCTGGAGGAGCTTGGTGATCCGAAAGGACCTCAATCTGAAGCTGCTCCTCCACGTCAGGAGGAGGAGGTTGAAGGCTGTCCTGTGACACTTTCTACTCATTTATACAACATTTAAATGTTCATAGACTGTGAATAAAGACGGACGAAGCATCTCCACTTCCTCCCGTTGTACAAAAATAAACCCAAATAAACAAATTAAAACCAAACTGATCAGAGACTTAAACTACCTGAAATGGCAGAAACCATCTTTGAGAAACCTTTAACGTCTATTTTGACTTTTAAGTTTGGTCCATGTCACCTCTGCTATAACAACAGGGCGGCGTTTATGGCCCATATTGCAATCAGCCACCAGGGGGTGATGGAGATGTAATAACTTGTCGTCCATCTTTATCTATTGTTTAGTCAAATTCTCAATTCTGACGGGAAACAAACAAAACTCATGTTCTGTCATTCGCGGTAAATGACGGAGACACGAGAGTTTATCGATTTTGTATTTTTGTTCAAATGTCTTTTCCTGTAAAATCCGACTTGCTGAGAAATACTTTGAATTGAGGCGAAATATGTTTTGTCCCCCCCCCGACCGAGGAATTCTCCTCCCAAGGTTTCATGTGACAACTCTCCGCTGCTTCGGCCTTTTGTTCACGACGATCCTCCGTCATCGTTGGCTCGGCCACAGGAGGTCACTGGTCAGGAAACGGAAAACACGCCACATTCTGACATTTCTTTGTCTTTCTCATAGTGAAGAGAGGATTTTTTTTTTATTTTAATCCTGTCAGTCCTGATTTTAAAGATCCGTCCTGTCGTCCTGTGCAGCTTCAGAGTATTTTGGTTATGCGACCCACGACAAGGGTCTGGAGATGGAGGGTGATACATGCTGGACAGATTGTACAGGAACTGTGATATAAATAAGAATAAGTTGATAATATGAGAGGATATAGAGGAATAAAAGTCATTTCCTGATGAATAGATTGGACATATATGAGCGATTTCATTAAACTCATGTAATCAATCCCAGAATTAAACTTATTTCTGCCACAAAAAACTGCATCAGGGAATTTTTCCAACACTTTTTTTCCCCCCTCGAGTCGAGATTGAAGAAAAGAAACTCGACCACAATCACAAAGGAGAATTGTCTCCTGCGAACACAAGGTCACTCGAGCTCAGTAATTCTCCGTGCACTCGCTTCATCTGTTATTCTAAACCGGCTGTCGTGTGGCCGTTTAGTACGTCTGATGATGACTAATGGGATTTATGGTCACTAATATTTCCGTTGGTCACCGCATTGGAAGGAAATTGATTAAAATGGTTGTGATACAATTAAAAAAAAAAAAGAGGGCATCAATATTGCTTTAAGTTTTCATTTCATTTGTTCGTTGGGCTGAACGGTTTCATCGCAGCTGCAGAAGCTTGAGATGAGTTTTTTACGAGCCACGGATCAGAAAGTGGCGCTCGCGTCCCAAAGGGCTGCGGCAGCTTTGTTTCCTCGCCAACGTTTTCACACGCCGCCCGTGTCAGACATCTTATTGTTGGCCTTCGCAGGGAAACTCATAGTTTTCCACGTCATTGACTTTGTTTGTATCCAGGTGAAAGCTCCTCTGGTGTGAGCTCCACTCTGGGATTTGCATGATGCCTTTTGCTCTAACACCCGTCCCCTGTCTCTCCTTGATAGGGCCGGTCAGGGCGATGGAGCCGTGGCTTACCTGGGTGGATTGCCTTGGACGCCAGCCTAATCATCTGGCCCCCAGTCAGACGCCGGCTGGGCCAAAGCTACGACAGCACAACAGATGGGCCCTCAAAGGACCCGACCGCATCTGCAGTCCTACAGGAAGATGAAGTGGAGGACGCGGGGTTGGGGGTAAAAGAGACAGGAACTAATTTCTCTCATCTTCCGATTTCACGCAAATGAGTGCAAGGGATGTGCATAACGAGCTGGCATCCAGCTTTGGCGAAGGTAAGCGGAGATCTGAGTCGTGGACGCACGGAGGACTGAAACAAACACGCGTCTCATGTGCAAGCTGTCAATTAACTACAAGGAACTTTAAATGATTTCAGGGAATAGATTGGACTTCTGTGTATTGTAAACGCTCCCGATGTTGTTTGCTCACCACGTCTGTAAGCACAGAGTAGCCACATGGTGGAGAACGAGAAGTGTCCACAAATTAAAGGATGTGGGTGTGAAGTGCGAGCGGCGCAGACGACTTAGTGTTCCCTGTCAAACTGCTGCTCAGACTTGGGAGAACCATTAAGAGACGTTTCCACTTACTGTCAATCACGGCCCGTGGATATTTGAAACGGCGTTTGTGGCTGCGTGCAAAACTTTGGAAATACTTTTTTTGCATCATTAGCATCATTTAAATATCTCTTCTTAAAACGTTCCTTTATCGCAAAGCATTTATGAATTCTTGAAACGTGATTTTTATCTTCCGCCTCTTGACATTATACTATTTTAACTTTGTTTCCCCTCTCAGTGTTTTTATGTCGTTGATCCTTCGGTTGCTTTTATTGCTGTTTTGGTTCTTTTTCTCTGTGAAGTGCTTTTTAACCTTGTTAAGAAAAGTACCAAAAAACACCAATTTACAGCTACTATGATAGATGTATGGACAGATAGACAGATGGACAGATAGAAAGATAGATAGATAGATAGATAGATAGATAGACAGATAGACAGACAGATAGACAGATGGACAGATAGACAGATAGATAGATAGATAGATAGACAGACAGACAGATAGACAGATAGATAGTCAGTCTCTTCTACACTCAGACACAAACATGCAGCCATTATAATGACTCCCAGTGTGTGTCTGTATTCATCAGCCCTCTGCCCGCTGACTAAGCCCGGCTCAGGACGGCCAACCTCTGCCTGTGCCCGCAGACGGATGCAGCTGCTCAGCGCCACAGGGGGAGTTTCCCCAGGAAGCCGCGTGGCGGGGCGTCCAGCCGGGTTGAGCGATTAACGCACTCGTCCCCTCTCTCTGGCACGCTGACCATCATTTGCCGCTCCTGGTGCAGCTCATGCTGATGTGGCGCCCGGTGAGAGGAAGCCCTGCGCCCGAATGTGGCGGCCTGCTGCTAAAAGACGTCTTTCTGCTGCTAAATTACACATTTGTTCTTTTGCCTCTGGGGAAAATGATGAAACATCACAGATCACACACACGTCTAGTGGAGAAAGCTCGTAGTATATCTCCTGCAACTTTTAAATAATGAAGCGTATTGATGTGCATATTTTTGCGAAGCGCGCTCGGACATATGCTCAGAGTTAGTAATTATTTTCCTCCCATAATTTGGCAGGAACACTTGCTCTAGGCTACACGAAGCTCATATCCACACAAAGACACACATCAGGGTCTGTCTCTGCAGCCTCCACGTTTACTCTCACGGCATCCAAGCATGATTTTCATTTTTTCTTCTCCGCAGTGACATTGATGGTGTGAAGATAAAAATCCAAAGTGCAGTCAGCCCATAGGGGAGCATCCAGCAGTGTAAATGGTAATGATGATGGTTATGAGAACCTGGTATACAGCGATGGCAGAGGGCAGATGACTCACCCAGATGGTAGAGGAACTATAATCGCTCCGTCTCCGAGTCAAAGCTGCCATCTTGGTTCGCTCATTGCCTCCATTTCCTCCGCGGCGCCTCCCTCGCGGAGCAATAGCGCCGTAATGCTCGGCGCCGGACCCCCGCTGAGTTGTCCGTGATTAGGCGTGTTTGGCTCGCAAACAACGTGCTTGATTGCGATTACCTTCTGTGTTTTCTAATTTCGACTCAGCTTGTGGCGTTGCTAAGTTTGAGTGCGTGAAAAAGGCAAAAACACACTTTGAGGGGCTAAGTGCTGAAAACCAGACGAACTGTGCCGAGTTTAATTCCTCCCTGATAACAGGGCCACAAAATCAGTCATTAGCTCCCACGTGTGCGTCGCTCCGGCTCCTATTGTCTTTGTCTCATTTAATGCTTGTCACGTGTGAAATGAACTATCAGGCCACCAAGAGCACTTGTGATAAAAAATGACGGGTGAAATCCTGAAATATGGCGCTTTATGGGAGCCAGAGCCTACTTTTACAAGGTTAATGAACTCTCACTAACTTTAATAGTCTGTTTTGCGACTCATGCATCTTCATAAAGCGCCGTTCCCCAAAGTCTGCAGGCGAGCGGTGCCATTTCAAACAGCTGTGCCAGACGTACTGCCGCAAAATGAAAGGAGCCTCGTGATGAATCGCATCCACCTTCCAGTTTCCTTCACTCCTGCCGTTGTTCCCCTCACCTGGCAGAGCATCAGTGGATTACCTTCATTTCCCCTGATGCCTCGAGGTGAGGGAATGAAGAGAAAGTGCAAAGAGAACAAGGGACTTCTGTAAGTTTCCTAATGACCTGGACCAAAGGGGGGGGGTGCCGGGGTGAGGCAGGGGAGGTGGCGTCCCAGCAGTGGCATTAAGAAGCGAGCAGAGCGAGCAGCCAAGGTGAGGGCTGGAGGCTCGCTCGCAGCTCTGCAGACACACTTCCTCTGCTAACGTGCACGAGACCGTTTGAGATTAATGAAACCATCTCTCACCTTCTGCATACTGTTGGAAGACGGGCGCCGTGTGAGCGCCGCCTCGTTACATCTCTCCGCAGCCATTTTGAGTCTCTTTGAGGTCGTTTCTCATCTCTTTGTGGTCATTCTGAAACTCGGTTTACGTCTCTGTGGTCGTTTTTACATCTGAGGTCTTTTCATGCCTCTGTAGTTATTCTTTTTAACTCCTTGAAGCCGTTTCACATCTTTGTGGATGTGTTGCTTATCTTTGTTGACATGTTGTACGTCTGCTATTAGTTTCTGTGTCCCATTGTGTTCATTGTGCATCTCTTTGTAGTAATTCCTCCTGGTTGTTTGTGTGTCATGGTTGTAGGTCTCTCTGTAGTTGTTTTGTGTCTTTCTTGTCGTTTGATCGAGAGCTGTTTACAGTCCCGGGGTCAGTGTCCGATCCCGTCACGCATCCGTGCGTGAAACTCTTTGTACAAACCTTCACGAGAATCGCTCGTGAACACGCTGCTGCACACGAGCACATAAGTCACACGCTCATGCACTAAAAATAATCAATCAATCAATCAAATTTTATTTGTATAGCCCATATTCACAAATCACAATTTGTCTCATAGGGCTTTAACATGGTGTGACATCCTCTGCCCTTAACCCTCAACAAGAGTAAGGAAATAAGAGTTATATTTCAAAACAATACATCTCTGGAGACGCGAAGCAAAGATTAATCCGTTTATTTTGGGCTCCGCCGTAAAACAACATATAAGGCGAAGGACCCGGGAGTTGGCAGGTAGCTCGGCTCTTACTGCGCGTGCCTCTTCTCACCCGACACTAAGCAGTGACACAGAATGACATTTAAAACACTCCTGACAGCGACAGCATTTCAAATGTTGTTGCTCTGAAAGGGAGAAAAAGGGGGATGTGGGCTCGGGGAGATGCAGGCGAGAGTGAAAACTGGTGGCTGTGTTGGTTGATCCATATTTTTTCTTATAAACAATATCTCAGGGGCTTCATGCATAAACGGAGCTGAAAGGAAATGAGACTATTTAAGATGTCACTTTGAGTTAGGGGTGTTTTATGGTGGCGTGCAGCGTTTTGCTGTGAGCCCAGCAGACCTTTTCCTTTTGAACACCTACACACAGGTAAGCTACCGACTGCGGTAACAATTAGCCGTGTCAAAAAAAGTGACACATTTAATTGTAGCCTGTTAGTTGCTCTGTACCGCAGCGTTGAAGGGGAAGGGGGTGTAATGTATTCAGCCTTTTTCCAAACGTTGTTAGTGTGTGCAGAAGAGAAAATTCAGTCCCTTTTTTAAAGAGACCTTTCAACATGGCTGCTTTCATTTCGCACCTTTAATTACTACAGAGAAGATCATGGACTGTGACACAGATACTGAACTGTATGAAACAGGAACATAACTTAAAGAAATCTCTCGCTCAGTCACATTAATCCATATATTTTTTATTTATTTCCTAAAAATACTCTTCCCTCCTCAGCACGCCTCTCCCCTGTATGTCTCTAGCAGCTGTGCCACACGGAGTCTGGAGGTATATTCACGACTTGTTTTAACACATCCTTTCTTCTGAGAGGCTGAGGTGACAGACAGCTGCGGGAATGTGACTGCAACACAATATGGTTCCTGCTCTGTTGTGTGAATTGATAGTTTAAGAGAAGTGAACTGTTAAAGGAGACATACGATGTTTTTTTCAGTGTTTCAGATTTTCTTCCTCCTCTGGCGTAAAATCTAAAAGTTCTGCAGAGTTTAAAAAGTCCAAAGTCTGCAAGTTCTTCCCCCGCACAGAAAGCACCGAAGGTCCTGGAACACAGCTTCAGCAGCTCTGACCTCACGCCCGCATCATCGTGATGTCATGATGCCCGCTAAGTGCTTGATTAAATGTAGCCTGTTGAACATCCTGTCCATTATTCTAATTTTCATATCTCTAAAAATACTCATTTCATTCTCTGGTGTGCTTGACGTCAAAGACTCCAGATGTTTAGGACGTGCTGGCCTGGTTTGTTCTGCTGAGTCAGGGCCGGGTGGGGGGGGGGGGGGGTGTGTCGGTGTTGGAGGTCTCAGACCTGTGTTGAAATAACATTGTCTGGGTGGTCTCTCGGTTTGTGCCGAGCTGCAGTGTGTGTGCATTTTAAAAAGTCATGTATCCTTGAGACCCGACAGTGAAGCCTTTGTATAAACGTTAAACCTACATGGCCGTGGTGGCAGCCTGTTAATCCTGCTCTGTGCTTTTAGACAGGAAGACACGTGCACACACAATTAAACCCGACCAAAAGGAAACGCAGCTGAACCTGGGATCACATACAAACCCCAGAAGCTTTGTTTTGTTTGTTTGTTGACTTTCCTTGTCGGTCGGGGGTGCGTGAAGATTAGAGCGTTAACTGTAACATGAGGAAACCACAGGCAGCGGTGACAACAACTTCGAGGAACAACGACAGAACAAAGGAGGCAGGGAGGCAGCTGAGGGAATCTGAGGATTTAGGGAATGTGACTGAGGTGTAAACAAAGGCAACGAGCCGGGAGAGGAAACTGGGACAGGTTTACAGTCACCAGCAGGACCAGTCAGGAAACGTTACAGACCAGAGTCTGAATTCAACTGGTCCAACTGAGAAGTCCACCTCACATCTTAGAGTCAAAACAGTCAGTCAAAGGTCAAGTCTCCAATCAGACGAGGGTCCAGGAGAGTCTGTGTTGAGTTAAAGTCTTTGAGGACAAGTCCTTGTCTCAGATAATCAAGACGAGTCCAGCTTGCAGGTTGAGCTCATGTCTTTTACAAGCAGTCGTTAGTACCCGGCCACATGTCAAACTCAAGTCTATTGTCAGTCAAGACGAGTGTCGATTAGGTCTCAAGTCTTAAGTCAATTCTCCAATCTCATCAAAGAAAGTCTGGAATCGTAGCTGGAGTCAAATCTCAGGTTTAAAAAGGTCTCAAGTCGAGTCTTAGCAAGTCTTGGGTCAAGGTTAAAGTTCCTGAGGACAAGCAACAAGTTATTTCTTTACTCACCGAGTTCTGAGGTCCGTCTCAAGTCTGTCACTCGTCCAATCAAAGTCTTTCACTCTGTCACAGCCGGTCCAGAGTCGAGGTTAACGTCAGCTGATCACACATAGTTTTTTCATTCCATGCTATGTTACCAGACAAGTTTTTTATTTTATTTTTGTTGCCTTTCTTTGCAGGGTCTTCTTGCGTTGGACTTAATACTTACGAATGTTTCTGCCTCCACCTCCTGTCTCAGGTTAAATGTCAGAGTCGTCAAGTCTGAGTTTTTCAGTTGCAGGTCAGTTCTGGCAGCAGTTTCCACTGAGCATGACTTTGTCAAACTAAATATTCAAACCTGCCAGAATATGTTATTTTTCTCCTCCTCGGAACAGGCGGCGGTCTGAAGGGTTTTTTAGTTTCCAGACGTGGACGTGGAGGTGTCTCGGGTTAACTCAGCTGATCGGATCAACCACGGTGAAAGTTGAGGCTGACCTCGTTGATCGTGAGCCTGACAGCGTGTTGGTGTGGGATCGCTCTTCCAGAACACCTACGCTCCCTCAAATCCTTCTCCCTCCTTGTTGCCTGGTGCGAGAATAACAAGTGTGGCGAAGGTTACGCTCACACTGAATATGATGAAGTGAGTCCCTCTATAGGTCTCCTGCTTCTCAATTTCATCTCGCCACCTGCCAGACTCTCTGATGTTACCTCTTTTAACTTCTATTTCGCACTCTGTCTCCCTGCGTCAGTCTTCTCTCCCCTCCTTTGTCTCTCTGTCCATTATTCCCTCTTCTGTCTGTGGTTTGAGATGTCATTGAGAGACCTTGAGATAGATGGGGTCTTCAGAGGGAGGCAGCCATCAGCTCGGCACTACAATACAGTTAAAAACGGTATAAATCAGAGAATATGATCGGGAATGACAGCGCTGCTCGCCTCGGAAAGCCCATAGACCCCTGATGCAATAATGTTTGCAGGAGAAATGGCAGAACGAGTCATAAAATCAAACATATGCTCAATATGGGCGCCGCGCGTGTGTGTGTGTGTGAAATTGAATAACCTGCATCATGTGACAGAGCCGTGTTTAAAAAAAAAAAAGAAGAAAATTTGAATCTTTTCTTTGCCTCGCTTCATGGGATCCATTTAAATGCAATCACTGGAAAGTTAGGCGTTTTCTGTTCAGTTGAAATATGTTTCTCATTAGAGATGTCAGTGGGAAAAGCCGGGATGTTGACGCTCTAATCGCCTCGCTTTCATATTCACCGTAATGGGACTGGAAACAGCTGCGTCTCCGAGGGGAGGAGACAGATCTGCGAGTGCGTCATGTGGTCAAGTATCATCGAGACCCTCTGGAAATGTTCACGTTGCGGTGAAGGGAAAAAAGTGGATTACTTTCATTCAAGTGGGTGTAAGGGGGGGGGGGGGGGGGGGGGGGGGGGGGGGGCGGCAGCGGAGGAGGATCACTTTCCCCCTTCTGAAGATTTAAAAATAAACAGCCAGCCGCCCTCCCCCCTTCTCCCTTTTATCTTACGCCACCACAGTTCTTCCCTTTTCAAATTACAGCTGTAGGTCGGTGGCAGGTTATTCACAGCAGCAGCAGCAGCAGAGGTTTCAAACCACAGAGAGCTTCACCCACATGTTAGGGTCCTGCTATCACATTCAACTTCTCTCTCAGGACTTATTTATCTACAGGGATCGTTGCTTTTTATTTGATCAGCACTTTAAACTCAGTTTATCAACAACTGAATATGTTTTAAATCTTGTTTTTTTTTCGTGCCTCTCATCAATTATATATTGTTTAATTCCGTATTCATCCACTAGGCAACTGTTTTACCGTTGGTGTTAGTATCATGAAAGGTTTTCTCTGTAGGCAGTGTTTAGTTTGTCTGTTCTGGGCTACTGTAGAAACACGGCGGCCCAAAAATGGAAGTGGACTCGGTCCTGATGCAGATATGAAAGCCTCATTCAAAACAAATTCTGAATAAAAGCGTTAATATAATAGTTCTACCCAGTGTCTGCAAATAGATAATGTACTGCACCAGAAGTTTAGATTAATTTGCAGTAACTGTTTGTCCTTGTTCTATTTTTGGTAACCGCTAAACTTCGACCTAAGCCTTTGATCTCTTATTTCAAGTTGATGCTTTTCTGCCCCCTAGTGGCCAAAGTCTGATTATTGCCAAATGTACCTTTTTTCTTTTTTGGTTCATTTCAGCTGCAGCTTCCTAATCTTCAGCTCTAAGTGTCTAACTGGACTTTTCTCGTGGCCACTATCCAGACGTCGATATCACGACCCCGGTCAGACCGAGGCTGAAGACGTCTTCCCGTAATGCACTTCCTGGTAACGTGCCAGAAGTGTTAATTCAACACACGCTGCCCCCGCTGTCTGATTCTGATTAGAATGGAGCCACTGAGCAAAGGGAGCAGTGATGGAGGCACTTTGCAGTTTGAGTAAAAAAGATTAACACTGTTCCTATTATTACCTGCATAAATATGAGCCCGCATCAATAATTCACCCTAATGGCTCGACGTGTGCGATTAGATGGCAGCGTCTCGTCCTTTCAGAGATTAGCATTCACTGCTCTTTCTGCTGCTTCACGTGTAAGTGATTTGTACTGTGACGAGCATCAGATCTGTGTGTGTGTGTGTGTGTCTGTGTGTGTGTGTGTGTGTGTGTCTGTGTGTGTGTGTGTGCACATACTCCTTTGACCACATCCCATTAGCCTCCAGCTGTTTATTTATAGCAGTAAAGATACAGATACCAGGAGAAAACAGCCCAACAGGGAGGAGAAGTCGTGTGTTGTTCATTTTTATGCTGATTTCAGTCGCTCGCTCGCTCGCTCTCAACTAAACTCAAACACATCTGGAGTGTTTCCCATGTTTGTTTCTTCTTCGTGCTTTTACCCACTGAGCGGTGCAGTCACGGTGTTTTTCGGAAAGTCACGGGATTCCTTCCAGAAATAATAAATGGCGCCGCAGGGGAAGACGAGTGAAATGAGATGATCTGTGAAGGATAAGGACACTTTGTTAACTGTCTCGTGCTTTTCCTTTTAGATGTCGGAGTTAGGACCTCGTGACATGATGGACTGATGTTATCCACAACTGTGCTGCCGTTGAGACGTGCACAGAATCTACAACAATACGCTAATTCTGAAATATAAAGTAAGAGGGAAGACGGTAGTATTTCAACCATAAATAAAAAATAATAATCATAATAATATCTTCGGCTATGGTTCAGGATCCCAACTGGGCCCTAAGATGCTGCAAGAGATATTAACCATGTTGTGCTTTGTTTTAAAAGATGACTCCACTTCCTCTGTCGGTAAAAAACAAAAAGCAAATATCAATATATGAACGCTGCCATCTTGAGTGGGTGATGTCATTTGGGGAAATTATATAAGATATAAAACCATCTTCAAGAAACATTTATTTAACTTGTAATTTCACTTTTTCATTTGGTTCATGTCCCAGCTGCTAACATAGAGGAGGCCAGCTTTATGAGTCTACAAGTTTGTGTTCATAATAATTGTTTCTAAAACTCCGTTGACCAAAGTACCAGCAACAGACTTATTTCTCTTTTTGTTCAATTTAAAGTAAAAAAAAAACAATCTTAAATTAATTTTAATTGAGTTCAGCTCCAAATATGTGTATATTTATTCAAATGAGGCGACTCCGTTCCCTCGCTTGTTGTGTCTTCTCTGATTGTAAATACAGTTCATCATTACCTCCGCTCATCCATCTCAGCCAAAACACCATTAATGGGGCAGATTGCTGCTCTTTCACATTCTTCCTCCCGCTGGAGACTCTGTCGGAGACGTGAGGCCTCATTTCCCTCTCTTCAGAAAAAGCCATTTGCCGCCATTCATCCCTCAGCGGTATGGAAAAACCAACTTCAATAGATCAAGATAATCCATAACTGTGAATATGAACCACTGATTTGCCTCGGAAGTTTCTGTTTGATCATTATTTCATTGTGCCCCAGTTGAGTGTTTTTTCATGCGACTGCACACACACGCTCCGCTCGCTGTCAATCACCTGACGCCCGCCGCGGGGAAAGGAAGTGTCTGCTGGGAAACGTTTGCTCAATTACAAGTCGCTGTACAAGCTTAACTGTCACATGTGTGACAACACGGCCTTATTTGTGCTGTTTGTGGGTCTAAGCAGCAGCAAACTTCCTACAAAACATTAAAAAAACTGTTTTTATTATTTTATTTAGTCATCATCACCAGGATCGAAGTCCAATTGATCTTGTTTTAAGAGAGTTATAGCAAATATAGTTTAATAATTAGTAATTAATTTAACTGGCACCAATAAACATATTCAAAAGGACTTAGATAAATGTGCAGTTAGAGTAAAACTGAAACAGTCGTACAATTTTCAAACAAAGACAAAGACATCGAGGTTTCAAAGTTCTGTCTGATGAAAACTCTGGAGTCGTGTGGACGTCACGTTCAGTGTGAAAATGATAATTTACCCCTTTTGAGGTCATGTGCAAAACCACAAACTTCTACTTCTTCACGTCTTCACATGAAAGAAGCAAAGAACAACTGGTTGTTTAGAAAAATAAAAAAAGAGTCTGAACAACTCGGGCAACATTGTCGAGGTGTTTCAGGCGATGTTGTAATCTGCCAGGCGTCAGTGACGTGGGATTAGATGTAGAATCACAGATTCTGGGGGTTGAAACATCCCTTTTTAAAAGTGGGAAAACTGGCAAAGGGGGAAGTTTGGCGTGCGGTGCCGGGAGCGAGGGCTCGGCTTTGGCCTTGGAGGAGCTGCTGGATGAGGGCGTGTGCAGCTGCCGGGGTCTGAGGTCACGAGCAGATGTCCTTCTCAACCTCCAGCGCCGAGCTGCTGCTCTCTTTTGTCAGAGTTTTCATTTCAAACTGCCAAATTGCTCTCAGACTCGCACATGCAACTCGGGAGCCCGCAAGGGGAAAGAAAAGGAAACATTTGAAAAAGGGAAATGCTTCTCTGACTTGATGGCTTCCCCACTCAAGCAACAAATGAACAGCTCATGTTTAGATGTGTATGACATGCGCTGGATGCTCAGAAACAAAAAAGCTGCGTGGCTCAGCCGCAGTTTTCCACTTCAGGGATTAACTTTATATCATCCATCTTTTTTTTCCTTCTGTCCACAGACTCATGCGCGTCAAAGCACGTCGGGTTTATTTGTTTGTTCTGGAAGGAAACATTCTACCTCGTGAAAGTTTTAAAGTTCCTGCATCACGATGGAAAGACAAGGATACTGTGAAGAAGTTATTTTTAACCAACTTGGGTTTTATAAGTTTATCTTTACAACCCCACAGTTTTAATTTCATGTAAACATATATCTTAACTTCTCTGATTGTTGAAGATCTTCGGCTATTTCTGAATATTAAAGGAACATTTCAGGATTCTTTCATACCTCCCTTGTTTGGTCTGGATATTCAGACTTAGGAGTTTAGTCAGATGCTCGTCCGTGTACAAACAAATCAATTTCTAGTATAATTGATGCAAATGTGACTGTTTACCTTCTCATACATACATATTCTGAAGCTAGGCTAACGGTTGAACCTCAGGAGACACGGCATCGATGCTGACCTTCTTATCTGACCCTCACCACAAAAGCAAAATCCACCCAAAACGCCGACAACTCCTTTTCAAAGAGTTTTGTCAAATGCACAGTTTCCACCGACTGAATCCGAGTCTTCTGATCCTCGCCAGTCAGTCGCCTGTCAGTGGCGTCCCTGCGGACCCGCCACGATGAAAGGAAGATGAAACAGAAAACATGTCTGAGCTGCGGATGACAGTTTTGACAAACTTACGTCCCGACTCCACGAGGACAGCGTGTGTTTATGATGCGAGTTTGATCACATCCCTGAATCCTTCATGCAGCCACATGCACACATCTGTCATTATTTTATTAATGTGCACAATTAGGCGTTTGTTCCTGTACTTGTTCCCGAGTCTTTAACCTGCCTGTGCTGTATGTAACACACGCTGATTTATAGCACGTTGATAATGACCATTATGACCTACTCAGCTTAGCTAATAACACATAAAAGTGGCTGCACTTCTGTTCCTGAGCCCACAATCAAGCAGCGAGGCCAAGACGTCCAGCTCGGGATCTAACCCTTTTTACTTAATTGGTCTTTTCCGCGATGATGTTTGGAAATTAATTACTTTTATGAGAGCTCGCACTTCCTCGGACGCCGCAGAGCCGCTGTGCTGCAGGAACGTGAGGCAACCCGGGCAGCGCCACTGTCAACCTGATTGATTACCTCTGCAAATGTCTAAAGGTTGAGCCTCTCACCTCTCGACATTTCTCCACGGTTTCCTTCTGGTTCGACTTTGACTCCGAACTTGACAAAAAGGATAACAAAAGCGTAGAAAATCCCAAACATTGAAAGTGGTCTTAGAAAAATAAATGTCAGGGAGCGAGCGGGCAGCAGAAGGAGAGATTTAATAGGAGAGGTGAGGAAGAAACAAATGTAAACTAGAATCAGTCGAGCACAAACCTCTGCCAAGGGCCAACAGTCCCCTGGAATTAATTTGAGCCTCATAGCTGCACCACAAAACAATACAGATGATGAAACTCTAATGGAAAGAATGACAGGTTGAGAAAAAGACCAAATTAAAGCCTTCCTCAATGAAATCACATGTAAATACACTAGATAATAAATGTTGTCGCACACGAAGATGGAGACAAAATGTTCATCTTGAAGGAAACACATTCTATTCATATTTAGATTCATCTTTATTACAACTTATAGCATCACTTTCCTCAGACTGTCCGTTGCTGCAGCTCCTCATTTCAGCCTCTGTCGCAAACACTTGGTTTTAGCTCCTGTCTCTTTAAGACCCCCCCCCCCCACCTTCGCCCAGTCTGCTCTGATTGGTCCACTTCCAGTGCGCGTTAGAAACATCGAACTCGTGGAAGAAATAGGTTTAAATATCTGGTTAATACTTTAAAATATCTTTACTGGAGACTAGCTGAAGTGCGATCTGGACGTTTCTGTGAACCCGAGCGTGGAAGTATGTACGATTTAAAAAAAACCCTGGGCCTCCATTCCATAATCTGCCTTCCAAGAAAATAACAGCGGAGTGTGAGAGTGCGGCGCCGATCCGTGCTCGCGCAGCCCACTCTCCGAGAACCCAGCGTTCTCCCCAGGAAATGTCACGCTCCGGTCGCGAAGCATTGACTTTTCACGCTGCCTACGTACAACGCCCTGGAAACAGTCGGTGGTGGATGTGCGATTTGCCTCGTGGCTGTGTTAACCTGCGCGGTATTCTCACACGGCCTCTTCTTCTCGGGACCTTTGACACATTTCCTCCGGCGTTGAGTCGCTTCTCAAACCGAAACATATTAATAGACTTTAATTTGTTTGATCGGCCGGTTCATCGGGGGGAAACAATACTCTCCTTTCATCGGGATCATAAAGTCTCAAGCTTTACATCAGTCACTCAAATCAGTTTGATTGTCGAACCGAGCGTTTTATGTCCTCGGGTTATCTCTTCCTCCGAGGCTCCACACACACACACTCGTGAATATTAAAACCAGTTCAGGTCATCTTGACACAGTGGGAACCAGGTCTAAGACTGGGAATTGGAGCCGGTCAGCTGACAAAACCTTTTTTATAGGTTTTGGGGGCACGGAAAGAAATATGAGAGCCTTTAAAAATCTATATTCTGTATTTCATGGTGTCGGGCCCCCCCGCTGTGCTGCTCTTTTCGTGGGCACCGCGGCTTTCACCGCCCAGAGGTTGAAGTATATTAGAAGAAGAAAAGGCGCAAGTCTGAATGTGATTCTGCTCCTTTCTTCAACCCAAAGATCCTGTTCCATTTCAATGAACTCATTTGTACGAAGACGTTTTTCCGTTTGTGCTCGCTGACCGGCCATTGATCTAATTAATTTATGAGGCTCAGCATTTGGAAAAATTTGCTGCTTTCTCATGCGAGATGGAGGCTTTTGAAAAGACACCATTCCTTAACCTGGCAGGTTTTCATTTCCCTTGTCAGATAGAAGTTATAGTAAATGGAAATACCTCGAGTCTGCGCCCTGGAATATTTAAAAGATTGTGACAATGAAATATTAAAAGGGAGGACATCATTTGACACCTTTTCTTTGCCTTGTTTAATCACTGAAAAAGTATATCGCCGAGAGCTGCCTCTGTTTATTATGCAGAGCGGAATGAAATAATGAAAACAAGTAACTTTCTGTCTTTTAAATATCTGCTCCATCAGAAAGTTCCTGAATCTGAGATGTTCTTTTACAAGACGCAGAATTTAACTTTTTTATTAACCCTTGAAAGAGTGACAGGCACAAAACAATCCACTTATGAATCAGGAGATTGTCCGGATATTAAAAAAATTATATTCAGTCTCGAGTGAAACCCCTCGTTCTCAGGACTAATGTGTCGGAAGAAGAGAATCACACGCAGGACAAAGTCTGTTGAGACTCGCTCTTCGTCTGTTTGCGTCCATCGGACAATAAGATGTTGAAGTTTTAGTAGATTTATATGAGCCGTACCGAACAGGCAGAACATGCAGCTACCTTGATCGCCCCCTGGTGGCCGGCTGCAGTATAGACCTGAAACCCTGCCTCCTCCATGTTTCTGCTTGGAGTGAGAGACGCCAGAAAACACGACTGTAACTTTCTTTGTTTTTACAAAACCGTGGGCGTCACATTTTGGGAACAGAGCGGTTCCTCTGAGAGAAACGTGTTTGTCAAACGTCTCCTGAAGTGAGAGCTCATGACCTTTACAGCAGTTTCCTGAAGTCAAAGCCCTTCGTTCAGAAATCACACCACGCTTCTCTCTGTCTCTCTGGCTGCAAAGCTCAGAAAACCCAAAATATTGTTTTCACCTTTTTAAAGCTGTGATTTAGGTTCCGCAGCTCGGTTTTTCCAAAGTCTTCCCTCATCCCGTCTCCGCTTCACTCAGAGCTGACGGGAATAAATTACACACAAAGTTTATCTGTGTCCAGAGGCCGTGTGAAGTTCTTTTGTTTTCGCTCTCTCTCTGCCGCCGCGGTTTCACCCTCGGCTTCGGGAGCGGGCACCGACGAGGGGGTTGGCCAAAACGATAATCTCATTAATCAAGACTCAACCACGAGAAGAGGGGCTGCGGCTTTCAACAAGAAAGCCATTACAATAAGAAGTTGTTTTTTAATTAAAGCCGACCTTAAGCTGCGACACACAAACACGCACGTTAAAAAGCGCGCACACTCGCAAACAGGAGTGGAGCTGCGAGCGTGTTCTGGCGCCCAGGCCGACTCCATATATCACCCGTGTGCCCGCGCGTAAGCAAAGCAATTATTGCACGGAGAGCTGAAGAGAGACAGAACAGAGTGAAAAACAAGCACATGATGAGCGTGTCCCCTTGAATTGATGGGTTTGAAAATGGTAAAGTATTTATGTTGAACGCAGCTCCACCGGAGGGGCCTCGGGAGCCCGCGCCGCTCCCGTTCTCCCCGCCCTGCCTGCGCCGCTCATCATCCCATTCAAATGAAATGTAAATCCCCGCTCTCCCCAGTTCCTACCATGTCAATACCTCTTTGACTCCCGCTCAGCCCCCGTCTATTCAGCGTCTCTCCTCCCCTCCCAGACGCTTTATATTCCAGCGCTCCGTCTCTCTCGCTGCCGCTCAACTCGTCCCTTCTCCTCCATCGGCTCTTCCTCCTTTCACCTGCTGTTGTTTCCCCTCATCCCTCGGAAAGTGCGGCTAATGGATACAGGCTGCCGCCGACTAACGGGAGAGTCTTATCACGCCGAGCTCGACAAATCAATCTGGTTTCATAAATGCATCTGCGGTTAACTCGTTTTTTTTGTGGGCGTGATCTCATTAACTCCGACCAAGTTTAATTGCAATTACGAAGAATGCTCTTTGGGGCCTGTGGAAGTTTGTGTGCGTGTGAAATGAGTTTGTTGTGCGACGACAATTAAGTGCGTCGCAGGGACGTCAGGAAAACACAGCATCATAACCACTTACTGGTGTTTTTTAATCATGTATGTTGTTTATTTTTTATTCCGAAGGTTTATCTGTGGAACCGACGAGGGTTCACACACCGTCTGCGGAAAAAATAATTATCTTCCCATTACATCTGTTGATTTCTCATTTATATTTCCCCATTAAGTTGATGCTGCGTGAGTGACAGCCGTTCTGAGACGGAGGAGCTATTCTTAACTCGGACAGGGTGTGTTGTTGAAGGATTAAATCCTGATTTTGTTTTTCTTCCCCTGTCAGAACGAGTCTATATTCAGGGAGGTTATTTCAGGAGATTAGCGAGTCGGCTTTATGATGAGTTCGCAAGTTCGGCAACTTCCTCAAGGACGCTTTAACGAGCACGTGGCGTCGAAGCTGCCCGATCGGTGAGGCCGTAACCTTTGACCTGGCGGCCATGACGGAGCCATGACTCGGAAACAGATGTAGATACAGTATTTCTTCAGAGTACGGTGTCCCTGAGGGATCAAATGGTAGATTCTATGGAAGTCTATGAGAAGATGACTCTACTTCTCACTTTATAACGTCAGTAAACATTTTCCTCAGGAGTTTATGTCTCAATCTCTAGTGATGATGCTCCATTTAGAGTCGAATAGACCATAAAGCACCGCACAAGCTCACAAACCCACAGGTGACGTCAGGGCCAATTAGATTTACTTTAAATATCAACATGTTAAATGCATATTATCTATTCTCAAGGATAAACTGAGTAGCAGCAGAGCAGATCGACTTGTTTAACCATTTTCAGCTTCCATGAGGGTTTTTTGAAGACGCTCCTCTCGGATTTTCCTCATGAGCCAGAGGAAGCTGCAGTAAGAACAGTCTTCACACGTAGCGGGGAACCTTCAACCTGATGTCATCATCCAAACTAACATCCAGCGCTGAAGGAAACGAGAGAATATCCTTTAACCCAGCTCAGAGCTTCTCGCTTTGGGCAGATTGAGGTTCAGCGGAGGACTTTCTTAGGGACGTGGACAGCTGAGCTCATTCTGCCGGCCGATGAGTTTCAGATACAAGGATGAGATTGTGGAATAGGGCCGGAGTAATCCCAGGTCACCTTCACACAGCATCAATCCCCACAGGCAGCAGCTCCATCTCTTCCTCTACTTCCCCCCTTCATTAATTCCTTGTCTGTCCGTCCAGCCTCTCTCAGTTTCTTCTTTCTCTTCTTAAATCCCTCATCGTCTTCCAACCGCGCCAGACGCCCATTAGCTCGGCAGCCTGGAAGCCATTTGTGTCTTTGTTCGAGGAGAAGAGTTGTGCAGCTGGATATTCACCATGTTATCAGTTTAAATCACAACCCAGAGCTGGGATGAAGAAAAAACACTTCCACGAAATACACCAACAGATTTGTTGTATTTGCTTGAGAGAAACTATCATAAGGCTCAATTTCATATGAGGCAAATATCCACAGAGAAACTGTTCTTATTTCTACTTTTTAAATGACAGGAAACAGGAATAAATGTCGGTAAATTAGGTTTAACTAATGGTCTCTTACCAGCTAAATTTACACGGATTTATACAGCAGTGAAACAGAGGTCAAAAGGTCATAAGTATGTTATATAAGTTTATTGAGAGGGTGAGGAATCTGTCCTCAACCCCTGAACCTGAACCGCGAAGCAAAACATGTGTTCATGCTAACAGGGATGCACATGCAACATCCGTGTTTTCCTCCAGATGGCACCAGCGCAACTTTGATTGATTGACACATATGGACCAATCAGTGTGAAGTTTTAAAAAGATGTATGTGTTGAAAACCAATAAGAGTCCATTTATTATTTTAATTGTGCTCTAAACCTGGACAATTTCTAAGTAAATTAAATTTTAAAGACATTTTTAAATAATTTGTAGCGTTTCACAAAGATTGGTTGGTTCTCGGGGGGGGGGGGGGACTGGGACAAACCCCACACGAACCCAGTTTCCTGATCCTCGTTCTCTTTACACAAGCAAAGCAAACAGTCTGGATCTGAATCTGCTTGGATCTTTTCTACTTGTATCTGTCGTCCTGTTCTTGCAGCATCGCGGAGCAGCCCGACCTTCGTCTCAGACCAATAGAATCTCACTTCCTCCGGTTACAGCACGTGTGATTTGACGAGTGAGTGAGTTCTCCGCAGTGACTCACTCCAGTGAAGGTCCTAATGTAAAGACGGATTACACATGTGAACGCCAGGTTCACCGGGCAGACACAAAGCACATCTACGGAGGATAATGAATACTGTATTACCCTGTGGAGTTCACTGTACCCCCCCCCCCCCCCCCCCCCCCCCCCCCCCCCCCCCCCCCCTGCACTAGACATGAATCACAACATGCTTTGTGTGCCTGCAGCGATCAGCACGGTCCTTTTTGAAGAGGGAAGCAACAACACAAAGTTGCATAAAACATGTCGGAGCTCACTGTGCATGAAAAGTGTCTGTTTCTGTGGATTGAATTTCACTTGAGTGCAGCTTCCTTTTTAATTTACATTAGAATGAGGACTTAAATCCTCAATTTCCCCTCAGCAAAGCTTGTTTAGTGTTTTATTACTTCAAACTCGGTGGTAATTTTCTCTTTGGAATAACTGGCTGCTGGGATCAGTCCCAGACTGAGAGGAAGGAACGCATGCTACTCTGCCCTCTGGTGTTCGTCTGTGGTGAACGTATCTTCACTCCATCACTGTTTTCCCTCTGTGTGCACACTTGTCCATAATTGCTTTGCCTGATGCCGATTCTCTGAGTGATGTTCGTGCATATTGTCGGTGCATCTACATGAAAAATAGATGTTGACAAGAAAGAAGACGATTCATTTCTCATGTCACCGTGCGGCATCAATCCTCCACGAGGCCGCTGATCCTGCAGGAAGACGTGCACGCCTGACTTTTAGCAGCAAGGTCGAACGGCGGTGAAAATGTGACGTCCCACTTCAGAAGTGTTTCGGCCGTGTCGGCTCTGAAAGATGAATGAAGGCAGACTCGGGATGATGTGATGGTGGATTCACAGTCGGCTGCTGGAGTCTGTGAGTGGCTGGTGTTGCAGAGGAAGATCAGAGATGCATCTTTTGATCCCAGCAGGGGTTCGTCTGCCTCGTGCAGATACTGTAGATTCGTGCAGGAGATAGACACCAGACCGTCTGACTGACAGGGAAGGAGAAGCAGGCAAACTCCAGACACCAGAGATCGGATGATGAACTTGTGTCGGGCTTTTCTAAAAGAGCTGTCAGAAGGTACAGCTGAAGGCCGAGAGCTGCTGAGGTTGTAGTAAATCACAGATCAGCTCAAAGCCACAGTGTCGCCTGAAGATGTGAAGCTGCAGGAGTCGCCTTGTGTTATATAATAAAAACTTTATTCATATATTTACAGCCCTAAAATAGATGCATTTAAATTCCTGTAGTGCGTCAAGAGTATTATCTCTTTGATATGAAGTTAAACTTAAAGCAACACTATTTAACTTTAACTGATCAACAGCGCCCTCTGCAGCGACACATGGGTATTACCCATTTTCTGCTGAATATTGGAGATATAACAACTTCCCTTCTTCTGACCTCTGCTCGGTTCCCTCCCTGCTTGTGTGTTCTACACCTCGGATGTTTCACTGTGACACATTCACATGCATGATATTGGATTTTTCAAAAGCTGTAGAATGTGAGCGGATGAGGCGAGCGGCTGTTCCACGTCACTGCCTGTTCACTCAGCCGCTGCTCATCGGCGTTGAAACATCTGTTAACACAGACAAACCTGCTCAGGACACAGCAGCCGGACCGCAGGCTCACTTCCAGTTCATTAAACATGCGACTCAATGTTTTAATCGATTATAAACTCTGACACCAGAATCTCCGACAGAGAGACCAGAGGATCTCATGAGATCTGAAGATGAACTTGACAAAGCAAACGTTGTATTTTCATTTAAACTACGATTTCTGATTAAATCTCAACCTGAACATGTTCCCTGTACTGTTCAGTGTAGGTACAGTGCTGCAATGTAATGAGACTGCAGGAAGAACAGTTCCCAGGACGACCAGCAGATGGTGCTCTCACACAAGAGCTCACCTCCACTGGCTCACGCTCGGGCCAACATCAGGTTTCTGCAGAGGAAACTGCACAACGCATCTTAACGTTTTATAATGTTTTTAATTTGATAAACAATGGCCTGTTTTTGGGGGGGGGGAGTACTGAAGAATTTTCTTCCTCAATTCCCTGAAATCTATTGAAATTTAACAATATTAAGATAAAAAGGAGAAACAAACAGACACATAATCTGTATAACCTGTGATGAGCAGTTCACATAGATCCGACTGAATCCTGAATTATTTTTAGTACTTTATATTCATCAGTAAAACGATCATCATGTAGTTGTTGTTATTGTTTTGGGAACATTTGTCAGCAGAAGCTATTTTCTGCTCTATTGTTCAAATGTGTATTTTAACTACTTTACATCTGAAAGTGAAACGTTAACTCTACAAAAATGAAATGAGTTCATATCGAGTTCCACAGAATTCATTTTCTGAAAAGTGCTTTTGATTATCAGCCCTAATATTTTCACCATCCAAGGTAGACGCACCACGAACTACGTGTTTATAACATAATATAATAAATTCTCCTGTAGCATCAACTGCACACACACACACACACACACACACACACTTCTATACTCTCTTTGCTCTGAATCAAACGTCAGTGGAGAAAAATGAAGGAGAGATTTACCTCCAGAACCAGAACCAGAACCTGCGGGGGGGCAGCACATTTCGTTCAGCACCATCCTCGTGCACCTCATCTGTATTCTCACATCAGGTTGCCATGACGACGCAGCTCACAGGGTTGATGGAAACGGGGCAGACTCAGATGCTGGAGAAAGAAATGTTGATTGATTTATCTTTTTCTTTTTTTTTAAATCCACCGCAAACAGAATTATACACCTGGATTTTACCTTTTGGTATCTATTATTCACTGATTCACTGATTTCCCCCCCCCATGTTTCCTCCTCGTGTTATTGTTGCCTTTATAAGTTTCCAGTTGGCTCATGACAGAAGTCCAATAATTGTGAACCACGACCTCCTGCCGAGCGCCGGGTCTGGAGGAAGCTGAGGATTAAAGTTGGAACATTTGACCTAATTTATAAACGATGCCGATCTAACTTCTGTCTTTGTGCCTGTATTTCGATTTCCTCGACTGTGGACAGAGGTTTTTTTAGAAAAGCAGCTTTCGAATCTCCCAACCTCCCTTTTCTACGTTACATCGGAGACACCATGTTTTAGTTCAAGCAGGACGTGACGTGTGAACTCTGCTGTGGAAAGATCAGTGTTGCTGTTCACAGCTCGTCCACACCGGCGTCGGCCCTCATCACCAAAAGATCTGGAACCTCCTCGTGTTTCCGAGTTGACGTCTTCGTCTTCTACGTGTACGGCTCCTCTTCCTCATCCTGAGATATTATTTTTCTTCCAGTGTCTCCTCCTATGTCTATTATCAAGATAGAAATGTAAGTCTATAGATCTCGTGCAAACCGAAAGTGATTCTCCCTACTTACTATCTGACAAGTCAGTATTATAATAACCACCAATATGTCCGCCACAGAGCCGCCACACCACAGGGATGAAACTAAATGACGGCTCTGAGCCAGATTTCCAATCACCAGCAGCCACGGCTCCGAAACTCTGGTGGAAAGCCTGAAGCCAGAAGAGTGGAGCCAGTTGATTTGGGATTCAACTGTTTTCTGAGATGGACTGGCAAGGTGTCGGTGTGGACTCCGCCTCTCTCCCCTGCAGGGATTGGCTCCAGCCTCCCACGTACATTTCTCCATATACTTAGAATTTGTCCTCACACAGATTATCTCCCTGACGTCTGCTGATCCGTTGTCGTCAGCCACTTGTTGCTAAGGAACATTTTTTTTAAAGCGAAAATTTGTTTTAAGGAAGAAAATAAAACTCAGGAGCTTTTCACAGGACTTGATTAACTCATTCACAGTAAGATTTGCGTCTCGCTGCTCCGAGCTGGTTCCGTCTTTTGCATCCAGGCCGGCCGCTCGTTAGCACCGGCGCGGTAATGTAATGTGTTGGATGAGCGACGCGTGCCCTCGGTGCTAATGAGCCCATAGCGGCCTGTGGGGCTGGAGTGATCAGAACATATGACTGAATAACACCTAGCATATGAGCCGGAGCTCCAAAATAAAGATTAAATGAGGATGACGGGTGGATCAGGGTTTTTTTCACACTCTCATTAATCCCACAGGCTGTAAACACCACTAAATGGACAATATTCAGAGAGACTCTGCCACATCGTGATGTTTTATTAACACAGAGACGGACGCCTCACTGTGTTCAGTGACGTGTCCGGTGTCTCTCCTCTTCTCTTGCCTCTCCATCGAGCAGAGCTTTGACCTTTTGTTTCCTCGCTGACGGTCCTCAGGCCCCCAGAGCCTTGCAGAGCTTGATGGATGAAGATCCCAGCACGAACCAATATCCTCCTCAGACCGATGCTGCGGGTGATAAACCAAACACCCACCTGCAGGATTCAGAGGACGAGGCCAGAGGAGAGATGGTCGAGTGCGTTTCAACACCGGAGTGCATCAAGAGAAACTGTAAAAAAGGACGGAAGACGATACAGGAAAGAGGCTTTTATTAAAAACATTTAAAAGTTTAATGGAGGAAATGAAAACGAGTTAAATTGGTTAAAGGTAATTTTGTCTGAACCGAGCTTCATGTGTTTGTTCCACAGTTTCATTAGATCTGGTTAGTTTTGGTTTCACATTGTAATTCAGGGACTGAAGACGTCTGTCTGACACACGTACGTCCCGTCGTCATCACCTACGTGGGAGGAGTCTACCTATACTCGACTCTGATTGGTTTGTAGACGGGCGTGTGTCTGACGTCGGCGAGGAGAACACGAATGAAGCGCTTTATTCGGTTGCCGTGGTAACATCATGAGGGTATATTACCACCATCATCAGCCCCTTCAGGCGCAGTACCCCACGCCTCATCAAACCGAGTCATGGCTCAGTTTGACCTCTTCTGGTCCGAGGAACCTTTCACACCTGATGTTTAGGTTCACACTGAGCTGAGGAGGGTGAAGGTCTGAAAACAACAAGGTGTGAATGAATCCTGAGCGATGCAGCAGACCTGCAGCAAAAAGGGTTAGGGCAAAAATCAAAACAGAAATCCATGCGTCCGCTCGTTACTTTCCTAAATTCAATAACTTCTTTCATGGAAATCTGTTTACTAGCATGTTTGTCATCCTGCTGATCAACGAACTGACGAAACCGTCTCACCGTTGTTCTAGAGCTGGATCTTTCTACCTCAGAGCATTTTTTTTACTTCACTTCAGACTTTAATACCTTTCCTCTCAAGCGTCTCCTGGGTTTCAGTGCGAGTCGACTCCCGACGCTCAGCTCGGCCTCTGATCTTCGGTTCCTGCTCTCGCTTTTGGATGTTTATTAAAACGCCGCTGTCAGAATAACCCGACCAATAGAACGAGGGAATCTAGTTTCAAGAGTCTACACTGAGAAAAGAGGTTTTAGTAATGAAGGTCAGGATTTGACAAAGTACACAATGAAATAACTGTGAATCTTTTACAATAATTACTCTACTTTAACTCACCTGCTCTGTTGTACGTTACTGAATGTGACTCGTTGCTTGACAGTGAAGAAACCAGGGATCTTTGCTGTGACTCAAACAGACCTGGAGGTGTTGAAACACAAATCCCAGCGAGGATAAGAGCAAAATACCTTAAGAAACTGTGTGATTACCACTTGCTGAGTGACAGAAGTTGCTGTGTTGTTGTCTGGTGGGCGAAAGCTGCGATTTATGCGATTTGCTTCTTCCCCTTGCTTTTAGTGGTTGGGCCGTGGGCAGTCGAGGGCGGCGTGGAGCCCTCGCTTATTAAACCTCATTACTGAGCGGCAGCGGACGACCGCCGCTGCCATTTGTTGCCTTTATGAAACAGCCGTCATCAAATGCCATTAACTTCTCTGCAGCTGCTCAATAAGTAGAAAAGGTACTTGGGAACTGAATGTGCGCACAAACAACGAGGAGCTGAACCCAGTCGTGCTGCTGCCGCTGCAATCTGCTCCCGAACGGACACAGAGACCTCTGTGCTTTGAAGACTTCGTCCAGGTTTCAGCTTTTGTCCTGAAAGAAGTTCAAGTCTCCTGAAACCCTCGTACTCTGTTAGTCTGAGTTAAATCCAGCTGAAAGGTGGCGGCTGCATCATTACCCCTGAAACACAGGAAATTACCAGTGGGATCGATTATCTCCGATTATTTCCTGTGACACGGTTCACTTAGGACATGTCATTGTTCCATTTGGGTCATTTTCCTCTTTGGCAGCAGACGCTCGCGCTGCCGTGTGGTTAAATATAATTATACTTAAACACTTCAGCTCGTTGGTGTCGTTGTCGTGGGAACTTTAATGCAGCGAGTTGAATTTGCTGTACGTTCACTTAGTGTGTGTGTGTGTTTTTATTTTTATTTTAGCCTGATTCACTCCAGTTACAGATCTCCAAGTAAACATGTGTTGAGTGGATCCAGGGTGAGACTCACATCTGCTCAGGATGAAACCAGGTATTTTTCAGAGTTCAGGGAAGAATCAGGAGGAAACATCGTAAAAATGAGCTGAACCTGTTGATTTATTCTTTAAAACTCACTGAGTGTTGTGTTTTATCATTTAATTTATGTTGTTTGGTTTTGTTCTACTCAAACTTTAGTGTTTATTACATATTTTATCATCTTAACTTGCTTTTATTGTCTTTTCCTTTATTGATCTGCTTTTCTGGTTTGCGTTCGTCTCATTTTTATTTTATATTTAACGTCCTGTTTTCTCAATAACATGAAGGGAATGTGCGTTTTTCAGCAGGATTACACAACATTTTCAAGTAGAACTTTGTACATATGCACATTTACACAGTTATAGAATATTTCATGAAGACAACTGAAATCTCAAAGTGTGAATGTGTATTCAGGATGATGATGAAATGAATCCAGAGTCGTCAGGAGACTGAATCATCATCATCTGTGCTCAAAGAACTAAAAACCTTTGAGATAAAGATCCGGACGCTTCCTCTTCGCTGAGTTTGAGCCGACATGTTGACGAACACGTCAGCGTCTCGTCTGAATTCACTGGAGCCGGATGAGATAAGTGAGAGTTTCTCCGAGTCAGGAAGACTCACCCGGCCGTTTGTCCTCAGTAATGACCCCGTTAGCAGGAATTAACCTGACAATGG
This sequence comes from Hippoglossus hippoglossus, assembly GCF_009819705.1. NCBI lineage: Eukaryota > Metazoa > Chordata > Actinopteri > Pleuronectiformes > Pleuronectidae > Hippoglossus > Hippoglossus hippoglossus. Next base: position 18,583,067 of record NC_047170.1, on the reverse strand, counting down.
GTCCAAATTAATCACTATCATTTTTAATTACAGATACTTTGCTGCTGTCGCTCCAAGAGCTTGTCCCAGTTTGAGCTCGTGCATTGAAAGTGAAAACATCAGATGAAGTGAAGGACGGTGGGACAACGAGACGAGCAGCGTGCAGTCGACCAAATCTCCACCAGGTGCAGAGTGTCTCTCCGTCCTCTCTGGTACGAGGTGATCTCGTCTGAGAGGAAGCTGCAGACCGGAGGCTGATCTGACCCAGCGCTCGTGGTTCTTCCTCCCCCGGTGTGTTTCAGTGTGCGCATGTGAGTGTGTGTGTGTGTTCTAAAGGTCAAACTGACTAGTGTGTACTTGGTGTGTGTCCTGCATGTCTGTGTTTGTGCGTCTCTCTTTAATGAAGCCTGATTGTTTTGCCGCTGAGGCGAAGCCAAACAGAACGATGAGGAAAAACAGGACGAAAACCTCTGGACGCCGCGTTTTAGAGTCGTCACGTTGCAACAACAGAAAAAAACAGTTTGATTAACATGCTACCAAGAAAACCTGAAAACTGTAAGGAAGGTTTAAGGACAACGTTAGGAATGAAATGGACGAAAAATTACGATTTCAGAAGAAAAAGATATAAAAGATATAAAAAATACAATAGAAATGATGCTTTTCCAAATGGCCACGAACAGTCGAATCCAGCTTCTGTGATGTCGACAAACTCTTCACGTAACAAGGTTATTTAGTGATAATAAAATAGTTCTTAGTAAAGAGCTCAGGTGCACGAATCAGTCCCGAGGGCACTGCGCGTCCTTGGAACCGCAGAACAACCTCATTATGATTCCTTCTCCTCGTTGTTCTGCAGCCTCCTCGGGAACTTTCTCTCTCCAAGTAGTTTTATTTCAGCCTGTGTTGAAACGTCAGACTCAATTAGTCCCTCCTCGAACTGCAGCTCCGTGGCTTTTGAGGTCTTTAATGAATTTACCGTGTACACGTGGTTCAGAACAGCTCAGCGGGGGGACTTCATCTTCCTCGTGTGTCGTATCTCCTCTTCATCAGCTTCATCATCTTTCTGTGTCGGGTCCAATTCATGCAGAACTGTATTTGTGTTGTAGAACTTTGTGATCATTGAATCTTTTTGTTGTATTGTTGCTTTTAGCTCTGTGCGGGATGGATGAACAATAAACTGACGACCAAATAGACCCTAACATCAGCAGCATATCCACGAATACACCGATTCCACGTTCATGTATTTGTCGTAGAACTAAGAGAACTGAAAATGTTCATCCTCATGTGTTAAAGTCGTGTTATGTGGAGTCTGTTTCGTTTCGTGAACACCGAGGGACGGACAGAAGGCTTCGTCCATTTCCCTTTCTCTATCTGAAAATGTCAAGTAACATTTGTCTGTGTCTCAAGCAGTTGTTTATTCACATAGTTTCATTACGGACGGATGATGAGGTTCCCGTCGTTGTCACACTCTTCAGTTTTACCATGGTAACAGCAGATCTGGTAGAGAGAAGAGAAACAACCTTGACTGGTTTCTTTTGTTCACAGCGTCTGATTCATCAGTGGATAAGATTCACAGGATTAACAGAATCCACGTGTTTGTACCTTGGCGATATTACTATTAAGTATAAAAACACAGGTTTATGTTCTAGTACTGATACGAGGGCTTTTACTGGCTGTGAAGTTTTTAACGTGTTTGTAGCTGTGCTTATTCATTATGATTTAAATTCAATGGATTCCACTTTGAAACGTGTTTTCGGGGGATTTCATGTTTGTTTGTTGGGCTGTTTGATTTGAAGCTGCCAGTCGTCCTCAGTGTGTGAAGCAGTTTCTAAACCTGCACCGTTCAGGAGGAGGAGTCTCCCGCTGCTTCCTTCACATGAGAATCACAAACTCATTTCATGTCTAAAAACAAAGGAGAGAAATCAGCCACTCAAACGAACCCGTCGGTATTTACACTGAATAATCGCTGCTTGTTTTCACAGCTTTATATGAACAGAGGATTTGTGGAGTGGATGTTTGTCGTCTGGGCTCAAACTCTGCAAAACAAAGCTCACAGCCGATTCCAAATTATTATGTGCTGTTACTTTTAAGCTCATGCATGAAGTAATTCTAGCACTTCACTCAGCACACTTAAGAATAGTTGTGTACCTGGTATTTGCATAGCACTTGAAAATCCATTATGTAAATGATTATTTCAGGGTCTTCTCTGCTGCTCTCAATGGAGGAAGAAATATGAATATGAATGTGCTTAAAGCCTCAAGTTATTTGATCCGTCACTAATGAAGCAGTAAATGAAAGTACTCAAGTTTAACCTCAGTTTAATGTATGCGGTTGTGGAACATGTGGAATTAGTGAAACTTTGTATAGAAGTGTTGAGTATAAAAATAAACCATTTAAGTTGTTTTATGTGATATTAAATGTGATCTCAGAGAACCGGAGTGCTCAGCTGAACGTTTCGGTGACTAAGACACTGTCGGGTGCTGCAGGGCGTCTCCGTTCTCTCGTCACATGCTGCTTGTGTAACTTCGAGAGGAAAAAGCAACACAACCCACAGTCAGGTGTGTTGGCATTTTCTTTCATTTCACCGTCCCTGTGCCGTTGTTTCTGTCTGAACTTCGTCATCGGCGTCCACAGGGTCCATGTTTGAAAGGTGGCGTCTATGTCCAGTGTGACGCCTCCAGCACGGGCTCGTTACCTGTGGCGCCAGGCGATGAATGGACTAAGGGGAGCGTTGGGCCTCCAGTGGAGGAATGTGCTCGACTCAGCATCATATCATGTGGAATATGAAAGATTCACTGTCCAACAACATGTTTCAGTTCAGAATAAAAACTGAAAATCAGATTCATTACAACACAGCGAGTGTTTCTCATGTGGAAGCTCTACTCCTCGTTCTCACGTGGATCAAGTGGAGTCCGTGCTCTTGACTCTTCACACTTGAACCTCTGAATAGAAAAACCTCTATTGATCAAATCTTCTTCTTCCTCACGACAGATGCAAACATCGGAGCCTTGAGGCGATGAAGAGGACGCAGCGTTTCTCTGAACGTCTTCCTCCAGGAACGGAGCCGTTATGACAGAGAGGCATTGAGACTCCATAAAAAGAAAAACCTTGAAACCCCTTCACTCTGAGGACTGAATACAGGACGTTATGGTTTATGTAACCAGCTCGGCGACATCATGTGGTTCAAGTATATTTTTACTATATTATTTAAATATTAACAGTGAAACCACTATGTTCACTAAGCAGGTTTCAAAGCCTCCAGCTCTACAGTTTGAATTCTTAGAAACAAACTGACGGACATTTGAGAAGCAGATTATCTTTCCTGAAATTAGGATGAATATTTAGCTCATATTTGACAAGTGGCCAGAAACACAATTATCTTTATTTGAGGCTCATTTATGGTGACTTTACGTGTGAATAAAGATTTAACCGATAAAACTGTCGCTGCCCACATACTTCCAATGCGTCTTTTTACGATGGAGTGGTTGTTAAAAGTACATCCACTAGAGGGCAGCACAGAAACGGACTTGTTTTAAGAGCAGTGGAGTCGCCCTCTGCTGGTCGCTCGGAAGTAAGCAAGTAGCTGACGAACAAAGCAGAATATTTAGCAGCTAAAGAACAGCAGTGAGAGAACGAGAAACGAGCATTAGACTTTCAAACTTCGTGTTCGTGTCCGTTTGATGCGTAAATAGGAAAGAAAAATAACGTATATCAGCTTGTAAACATATATATGATTTGCCCTCTAGTGGCAAAACTAAACTTTTACTGCATTACATTGTAATTAAGTAATTCATTTTTATTCATTCCATATCTATCTCTCTATTCATCCATCATCTATCTTTCTATCTCAAATCCTGTGATGTTCCTCAAATCCATTCATTCTTGTGCATCAAGCCAAACTGTGCTCCTCCTCCCACCTTATCAGGCAGCTGATAGGGCGAACGACTAGAGGGGAGTGTGTGTCAGAGAGAGAGAGTGTGTGTGTGTCTGTGTGTGTGTGTGTGTGTGTGTGGGTGTGTGGGTGTGTGTGGGGGGGGTATAACAGAGAGAGAGAGAGGGGACCACAGTGGCTTGTAAAGTGAGGATCTGCCTGCGTTCACACAGCAGCTGCTGAGCTCTGCTCTCTCTGCCGCTCATGTTCCTGCTCATGGTTAATTAAACCCGGTTCTTCTTCCTCCTGCGGCTTCTCTGCGTTCTGCTTCACTCTCCGTTCGTCGGGACTCTTCAGAGAACCTAAGTTCTCACTTCGCGGTATGTGAGAGAGGAGAGGGGAGCGCTGGGATCGTCCTCGGCTCAGAGAAGCAGCAGCAGCAGACGTTTGGAGGAAATAGTTTCTCTAAATGGGAAGAAGAAGAAGAAAAGCTGACAAAGACTCTCTCCTTCTCTCTTGAGGGCATCTACGTTGTCGTCCAGAGGATGATTGAAAGCCGTACTCGCTGAGACCAGATGGACAAATAAGGACAGAGAACAGGAGACATTATGAACACGACAGAATATCCTAGTCTGAGCCAAGGCTTCCACAACTGGAGCCAAACCGCGTCGCCACTGAACGAGGACTTTTCAGGCCAGGACAAGGACTCGTCGGCCGGATGCTACGAGCAGCTGCTGATCTCCACCGAGGTGTTCCTCACTCTGGGCATCGTCAGCCTGCTGGAGAACATCCTGGTGGTCGCTGCTATAATCAAGAACAAGAACCTTCACTCGCCGATGTACTTCTTCATCTGCAGCCTTGCCGTCGCTGACATGCTCGTCAGCGTCTCCAACGCCTCTGAGACCATCGTCATCGCGCTCATCAACGGAGGCAACCTGACCATCCCCGTCACGTTGATTAAAAGCATGGACAACGTGTTTGACTCTATGATCTGCAGCTCCCTGCTGGCGTCCATCTGCAGCCTGCTCGCCATCGCAGTCGACCGCTACATCACCATCTTCTACGCGTTGAGATACCACAACATCGTCACCCTGCGGCGGGCGATGCTGGTCATCACCAGCATCTGGACGTGCTGCACCGTGTCTGGCATCCTCTTCATCATCTACTCGGAGAGCACCACGGTGCTCATCTGCCTCATCACCATGTTCTTCACCATGCTGGTGCTCATGGTGTCGCTGTACGTGCACATGTTCCTGCTGGCGCGCTTGCACATGAAGCGCATCGCGGCGCTGCCGGGCAACGCGCCCATCCACCAGCGAGCCAACATGAAGGGCGCCATCACCCTCACCATCCTCCTCGGGGTGTTCGTGGTGTGCTGGGCGCCGTTCTTCCTCCACCTCATCCTCATGATCACGTGCCCGAGGAACCCGTACTGCACCTGCTTCATGTCCCACTTCAACATGTACCTCATCCTCATCATGTGCAACTCCGTCATCGACCCCATCATCTACGCCTTCCGCAGCCAGGAAATGAGGAAGACCTTCAAAGAGATTTTCTGCTGCTCTCACGCTCTGCTGTGTGTGTGAGACGCCAGCAGAGCGACGGCCTGGACGACAACACGCTGCAGATCAAAGGCCAGTTGGCCAACGAGGACTTTGATGTTTTGAGCTGTGATCGCTGCAGACTCCTCTCACAGGCGCTGTGAATGATTGATGAGAGCAGCAGCGTTCGCCTGTGGCGCCGTGAGTCGGGATTCTGAGGAGGAATGTTTACAAACACCTCGTAACGCAGGGTGTCGCTCTGTGGACGAACGCTGAAACTGTCCTGCTGTGAAGTGAATGTGACCGACGCGTGTTTAAACAGACAAACAAACTGTGGTTCATTAACACATCTTTCATCCGACTGGCTCTTTCCACTTTCATGTGTTGTTTAAAGTTAAATAAATCAAATCTGTCGTTGTCATCTTGAAGAAATGAAGCAGAGATGAGAAACTACCTCCGTGTTTCAGAGTCTGATCCTCCTCGTCGCAGGAACCACGAGAATATTTGCACTTTATTAGGAACACCACACTCGAATTGATCCAACCACGTGTCAGAAGCTTTCCTCTGACGCTCTGCTCCATGTTGACTCCACATTTCTGCAGATTTCATTCACGCAAACCAGTTTCCTGTTCCAACCGGGTCACAAAGGATTCAGATGTGGCGACCGAAGAGGTGGACGAAGGACAACGAATCATGGACGTGGTCATGAAACCAGTTTGAGGCGTTGTCTTGCTGGAAGTTGACTGGTGAAGATGGTAAACTGTCACGTGGTCGGTAACAGTCTGACGCGGTCGTTGCTGTTGTCGAACCGTCCACGTGGCGGTTGGACGTGTTGTAGCTGGAGTCATCCCTCTTGTCTCCGTCGTCCTCCGATGTTCTGAGTGAAGATCTCACACCAACGTTTCCCTCTCGGATGTGAACATGAACTGAAGCTGCAGATTGTGAAGCTGCAGACTTCAAGCTTTGCACTGCTGCCACCTGATTGGCTGATTGGATCATTAGGGAGCATGTGTCCTGGCGTTCCTGATGTATATAAAGTGTAAATTTCCCTTTTGTTCGGCATCACGATGAATGTAAAGAAAATGTGAAACAGTTCGATTTCATGAGATATAGTTTTATTTTGAAGTAAAAGCCATTATTTATGTCCCTCTTAGATCTCAATCATGAAACAATCTTCTCAAAGCGTATTTTAAATGGTATTTTACCAAAATACACCTTAATATATACATTTATAAATCTAATAAAGAGTATTTTGCAGAGAGAAGGTGTCAGGTGGGATTTTTAAAGCTGCTCTGAAAGGATAAACGCACAAAGACGAGATTTAATGTTGAAGTTGTAATGTAAAAAAACCCTACATTTGTGTTATTTGCCTCTTTGCTGCTATTTGCTTGTTATCGCACAGGAATTATTTATCGACAGTTTTCTCAGATGCAGGGTTGTACAACTGTAAAATCATTACGACAACGAGGGTTACGTGTTATTGTTGTTATTATAAATGTGAATGTGCAAAACAGATGATTCAGAGAATGATCTTGAAATGTGAATAACGTGGCTTTTTGTATTGATCAGGCACAAAAACATGTCACTTAATAAGTGTTTCTGGTTTGAACTCAGATTTATGTGTACCTGAAAACAAACAGGTGATGTAACAGGTCAACGATGAAACTTTTCCACCTGATCATTGATGTGTTTTCTTTTGTTCCCGCGGTTGAACAGAGTCGATTTAATGTTACGTAAGATTTCCTGTGAGCAAACGTGATGAAACTCGTCTGATTTCCAATCCACGCTCTCGTGAATTTGTGCTTCGTGTACACGTTTGTGTGAATTTTTGCACATGTGGGCTGTGTCTCACTCTCAGCATGTTGATGTGACTGTACAGAGATCTATTTTTCCTCGCGTTCACGTAACAGGACGGGTTTTACCGAGTGTATCTTCGTGTACGTGCTTGTGTGGCCTGTCGCTTTTTATCCTTGCCTTAAATATGTTGCACTGTGACGTAAAGACGGCGACTCTGATCCTCTGTGACCGTGTTTCACGAACCGCTCTTCGGTCTTTCTATTTGAGTAAATGCTATTTTCAATATTGCCTTATTTATTTATGCCTTTTTAAACTTGAAGTGCTCATGAAACGCACAAGAAAAGAAACAAACGTCCACGGGGGGTGTCCCCGGTGTTTTGTGTCCAGAAGCTTCGCCTGGAGTTTGAGTCATATGTTGCTTGATGACTGCATCCTCTGTAAACTGTGACTTCAATAAATCTGTTTGTCAGCGTCCGCCGGGCCTCAGACTTTAACCTTTACTCACCGAGCTGTTGACTGTTCACCGATTCAGACGTGAAAACAGCCTCACGCTCAAAAACAAAATGAACACATAAACAAAGTGAAACACAGATACACGTGTCTTTAATGCACTCATACAATCACTGTCTGCAACTATATATATTTCATTTTACATAAACCTGAGCGACATGGTAGTAGCTCAAAATCTTTCCTGAGGCGAGAAACAGGATGAAATAAAAGCCCACAGGGGTTTTTATTCATTCGTGGTGAATAATTTAAACCGAAGTAAACAAATAGATTTATGAGTCTGGACAACGCCTCCTGGGTGGTTCAGGTTTCAGCCTCGAAAAAACACTTGTTCGATACAGCTTCGGGAGCATCACTGCAACACATGGATTGTAATTATACCAAAGTTAATGAGATCCTCGTGGACGTCTTAGGCTGTAATGGAGTCGTAGATTTTAAACTGAAGCTGAGAAACATCAGGGATGTTTTTGAGAGGCACTGGTGAGGGAGCATCGCTTTTAATCAAATCTACACAAGCTGCAGAAGAGACAGAAGTACAGAGAAGCAGAAATGTCAAGGAAAGAATTTTAATTAAGGAAAAAGTATATCGCTGCAGATGCTGCTGTACAGAGAAGCTTTCAGGAGGATAAATATCAGACTATATTCAAAACCCTGAAAATAAAGGGCTTTAAAGATAGATAAGAAATAATGAGTTAAAGTAACAGGCTGTGCAAATTATCAGCAAATGATCAAACGAGACGAAAACCAGAATCAACACTGACAAGAGAGCTGCGGTTTGGAAGGAAAACTCAAAATAATGTTTGCAGAGATTGAAAAATAATAAAAATCACTCTATCAAAACAGCTTTGAAGGTTTGAAACCTTAGTTCCAATCAACAATCGACCTTTCAAAGCCGTTTTTCTCTCCAGTGTTCTGGACAAAGACGGTTGTTTCCTCCCGCGTCCGTTTCAACGGGTCCCAGAGAACACACCTCAACCCTAACCCTAACCCTCAAAGAAAAACCCTCACATTCAGAGGAGAAGACGGACAAAGACCTTATTCAGCGTCTCTTTTTACCAAACAGCCGTTCGGACGTTCTGCAGCGAGTCAGCTGATCTTCCAGTTCTGCAGATAAATACACACAATGAGTATTTCACGCAGAAGAATAGAAGCTGAGACGGTGAATTGGTTCAAGTAGTTGTTTCTGCTAACAAAGCAGGCAGATGTAATAAATAAAAATATTTCCTTTTGTAGAAATACCAGTGGAGTGAGACGCGATGTTTTCAGCAGCCTTGGTAAATAATTACGATTCTACTCTACAGCGATAAAATTCAGGTAAGGCTGGGAAGATTCTTAGATTATGTAAAATTATATAAATTTACAAAGATGGGACACGACAAACTAAACAACAATTTCCAACACTATACGTGTATAACCGTCCAGTCACAACACACAGGACATCAGGTACGATTTGTCCCAGTCGAGTCACTTAGCGACGCTGGAAATGTCACGAAGACACTGATTAGCGTCCTCAACGTTTTCCGTCTCAGAACAGAGTGAAAGAGGCGTTTGTCTTTTAATGCTTCATCCACTTTGTGCAGAAACGGCAGAAATCTGTGGAAAAATGGCAAAATACAAAGTTCCATTAACTTTTAAACTAAAGCGAATAGCCTCAGTATTGATTCTTACTCAACAGTATGTCTTATTTTAACAGGATGAAAATGTGTCTAAAATAATATTGATACGAGTCGTCACCACCACCTGAGACTGATTCAGTCAGATTAATAATATTATATATTGTTGTGTAAGTAAATATGGACGACACGTCTCCAGTTCCCCGATACGAACGCTGCCATCTTGCACTGATGAGGTAATTGGACGATGTGTTAAAGAGCCGACCATTCACGTGTCAGTCTCGTTCATGTCCCGTGTGCTAACATGGAGGAAGCAGGGTTTGTGATCAATACTGCAGCCGGCCACCAGGGGGGGATTGAGACGCTTTTGGCTTCACTTTTTGGGAGCTGTCATGTCGGCCATCTTTATAAAAAGTGGATGGTTGACACTTGTATTCATCAAACTAATGACAGGTAGTCATATGTCACTTTAGGTTATTTCCACTTGGACTCTTCATGTTGTTTAACTTCCTATGTTAAGTTCCATGATTTCCTTGAAGTTTCCCAACAAACCTTCTGAACTTTCTGAATCCACTTTGCTCCGTGTCAGTGAGGCGATGCTTCGTCTCTCCGCTCCTCAGACTGAGGCTCAGCATCTTTACACCAGACTCCCGGATCATAATAAGCTTTAGGTGAAGCCGCGGTATCACCGGCTCCAGCAGCGTCTCGACTCGCCGCCTCCCATGCATCACCCACACTCTGGTTTCTCCACGCCGACGCCCGGGCGGCAGGAAATCGCTGATACCATCAGTTCTCTCCGAGCGTCGTCTCATTCTTTACACGTGATTTACAACGAGCGAACGCTGCTCTCTCTCTCTCTCTCTTGTGTTTCCTCCCGTGTTCTCACAGTTTCTCGTCGCACGCGGCCCTTTCAGCCACGGCGTTGACTCCGACTCGTATTGGCTCCGTCCGTCCTCCTCCGTCCGGCCTCTGGGGGGTTTGTGCACGGAGCTGCGTGCGTTGAATTAGCAAATGTTGAATCTACTCTCGTCAGCTTCAGCCACAGGAAATAATAACGGAATTCACTTCCAAGTCAGGTCCCTCTCCATTAAGTTAAATTAATACTGAATCGTAAAACATGCATGTGCACTGTTCCTTGTTCTAAAACAGAAATGTGTCACATCCAGATAATACTAGTACTGGAATCATTATATTTATTATTAGTTGTAAGATGTATTAAATCTGAGTCATTAGTTCTCTCCACAAACCTACAGAAAACATGTGAACTCATTGTGTAGCTGAAAAACATCATGTGGGGAAATTGTCGGCCTTTTCCATCCCCGGGGGTGTGTTTCTGTTTGAGTGGGTAACACGGTCTCCATAACAACGCAAAGCCCCGAGATGTCATCAAATAAATCCTGCGAGTGGCCCGGGTGCTTGTTGTTCTCCTTTGAAATAAATATAACCAAGTGCTGGAGAAGCTCGTCACCCTCACACACGTGCATCAGACAGGAAGAGACGACATGAGAGCAGAGGACACGACACACACGTGTGTTTGTGAGTCTGTTGTTACACCAGCTGCTTGTTGTGATCATAAAAAAAGCTACAGCTCATTAATCACTGCACTCAGGAGGTGTTGAGGTTTCACCAGGTCTCTGAAGAGACATGCAAACTTCTGAGAACAACTCCACCTATGTTATTTAGTTTATATTTATATATATATATATATATATATATATATATAAAACTCACTCTCACGATCGTCTCTGCAAACCCAGTGCGACTCGAACCGTGTTTCATGAAACCTAATGGCTGCAGTGACGTGTGCATTCACACACCAGGGGAAGACACTATTGATTGGTTGACCCCATCGGCGCCTCGAGCTCAAATAGAAGGCTCTGCATGAAAGTGTACGTGCCGACAAACCAACGAGGAAGAAGCGTATCGATTAAAGAGACCTCTTTACTTTACCTGCATCAAGGCCACTTTTTAATTTTCTCGTCTCTCTCTCTCTCTCGAAGCAAAACATTGATTTTTCTCAGGAAGAAGAAAAGTATTGATTGTAGAAAACCTAGTTGTCTTCTCTCGTGAATCACAGGTAACACCTCTATCATCTCTCCAGCACCGTGTTGACTGTGAGAGCTGCAGCAGCCTGGAGATTATCAGGTCTTACTCCACGTGCAGTTTCCTCCTCACAGTCACACAGAAGCTGCTTTGTTTGAGTCCTGTGTCAACTCATGATATATTTATAAATACATATACATATATATCAGTATCACCACTTGTTTTCTCTATAGATAACGATTTTCTATGTGATATGGCTGCGAGTGTTTGTTGTTTGTCTTGTTCTCTGTCCACGTTGTTATTGAATTCTGCAGAGAGGAAGCATCTTTAAGAGAAGATAAAATAAGATAAGATAAGATATGATATGATAAGATATGTTAAGATAAGATAAGATAAGATATGATATGTTAAGGTAAGATAATCTTTAATTAGTCCCACAATGGGAAATTTGCAATATTACAACAGAAAAGTCAATTTATTCGAGTTTAAAGTTTATTTATTCTCCATTTTTAAAACATTTGTTTAACTGTTCATTTCTGAAATTCACCAGAGTTCTTATATATATATACTGTTCGCTGGCAGCTGCTTATTAACACCAGAAACTGTTTGTTGTGATGAAAGAGTATTTTCAGGCAGAAAAGTAGGAGCTGGAGACTTTGATGATAACGTGAAGACATCATGAATTTCTTTATGTCGTAGTTTCACGAGCTTTCATCTCATTTTATCTCCTCTTCCTATTTATGTCCTTTTACTCGGTACTGAAATTGGCTGCAATTTACTCAGAGAGGGTAGTCACGATGTCTCATCTTCTGTCCAAGTGGACGTCTTCTCTGTTCGTCACGTGTCAGAAACCTCATCACTAGCTGGGACATGTGCCGTCTCACATGCAGCCGCTTGTGATCGTTTCAGGAACATGTTCAGTGGACGTCCGAAAGCAGCTTCTGCTTTACTCTGTGGAAACAGTAAACGCGGTGGTTTTATTCTTCAGCTGCGAACCTGCCTGAGCTTCTCATAGATGCACGGCTGCACTGCTCCGGCCGGGGCACAGCCCAGAGGAGAGAGAGACGTCCGTCCTGGAGCTCAGGAGGCTGGGGAACCTGCCTCGTCCTCCTGACAGGAGCTGCCACGCTCAGTCTCCTGACGCTGTGTGGGAAATACTGATCCCCACTGTGTGTACATCTGCTGCTCAGCATTCATGTGTTCCGGCTCCACTCTGTGTTTAGAGAGAGGCTCTAACAACCACAGGAAATTAATAGTAAATGCTCCAGGAATTGATTGATCTTTCTTTTTCTCGGCTAATTAACCAACGTCTCTAAACGTCTTCAATCAAACGTCATCGAGAAAAAAGTTAAGACAATCGAGCATTTTGATCAAACTTTGAGCAGATGACCACAGATTCTGGAACATTGAGACATTTAACATAAAATACCAGTAATTTATGTTAAATGTCGGCTGTAAAAGTCATTTATGTGGTATTTCCATGAACAAGTCTGTGGTTCATGTGGGCAGGGAGACGTCAATCACTTTGCTCTGCACAAAAGACATTCGACGTTTACGTTTAGCATTTAGATTGAACACTTGTATTTATAAAAGGTGTTGCTTTAACATGCCGGGTCACTGCAGGACATTAATGTTGGAAAATGCATTAAATTATTTTCCATGAGTTTGTGTCTAAGGATGGAAAAAGTGACCGTTGTAAAGTTTTTCACTCGACAAAGCTAAAGGTGTAAAAACTGAGCAGGATTATCAGCTCGTATTTGATTTTAAATTCACGAAACATATATGAAAGAATGGGAGAATTAAATGGATTTGAGCTTTATCTATATCTTCCTCTTATTTAGGAACCTGTGACAAGTAGGGTTGGGTATTGTTCAGGTATTTTCTGGTATGAAATCCATACTTTTAAAATGAAACCAGTTCCGAAACGCTGCCAGAACCGACATCTGCAAAACGACCATGAAAACTGCTTCTTTGACGTCCCGGTGTCCGATCCTCTCACGTGAGATTCAGCCACACGTTAGATCATTCTGTTGTCGTGTGGCAGTTTGAAGCATCTATAGCTTAAAGGTTAACGTTAACACCTGCCTGAGTCCTGCAGAGCGTGTGTTTCCACCTGAGTTAAGTGTGATCAATGTGAACTTGACACGTGTGGAGGTGTTTATGTTGCTTGTTACCAGGGAAACAGTTTCAGTAAAGAGCTCAGGCGGCGAAACGAGGCCCTGAAATCTGCGTCGTTATTCGGTCCAGTCGTTTTTGTGTAACGCTGCTGACGAACAAACAAACGCAGATGAGGAGATGTGAGGTGATTGTTGCCACAGGAGCTTTCAGAATGTGAGTGAGCAGCATGATCCTGCAGCTCCGAGCGTGAAACAGAAACCGGCTCCAGGTCGGCTGCTCTGATTCCCTCACGTCGCCCTCGTGGTGTTTTCTGCTGCTGAGAAAATAATGGAGAAAACGCAACTGGAGGTAAACACGAGACTTTTCAAAACAAAGGTCCTCGAGGAGACCATTATCTGATTCCTTATTGTTACTATGACAACAGAGGTCTGGTACACCTGCCACTGCTGCGTTCCAGCAGGTCACGACCTTCGGGGACTTTTTATGGTTCCATAATTCAAATCACGACTAATTTAGCATGTTGGCCGAGAGGCCGGTTTGACCTTTTGTCCACGAGCACGACCTTTTGTGAAACTCCTTCCAGAGTCATGAAGCTCTGAAGTTTTCAGTGTTGGTTTGTGATTAAATCCTTTATTTACACGAGGCAAGTAACATCATGCTGGATTCAACCATAGACCAAATAAAGATGGACGACATGACGGATCCCCAAAGTGAAGCCAAAGCGTCCGGATCCAGTAAGTTTGGTTTTAATTCGTTATTTCATGCAATAAAAAACATGTGAAACGTGACCTGTGTCCGTCTGTGTTGACCGTCTGTGGCTTCGACTCTTAGATAACAGACGTGTTTACATATAAATGCAGAGTTCCACAACATTGAGGACAATCCACGTCCCTCTCCGTCCACACAGACGCTTCCTCTTCCTTCAAGCATCAGCAGCCCACTGGAGCTGGACAGAACTATTTATTACCTCCGTCAAAGAGGTTATGTTTGTTTGTTGGTCGATTTGTCAGCAGCATTATGCAAAAAACAAATTCTGAGGGAAATTGGTGAAAAGATGAGACCAGGAAAGGGCCCGTTAAATAATGGATCCAGTAATGATAACAAGGAGACTGTGTTTTCGTGTTTTCGTGTTGACTGAGATATTTTTGTGCTCGTGTTAAGAACGAAAACACATTTTCACAAACAGGCTTCAACATGTGCTTTAGTCCACCAGTGAAACCTTTTCATGACAACCTGAATACATCTTTATTAATAGAGTGGCCGAGCACCTCATATAAAGGATCTTTATATACTAAGGAAAGTTCTATAATACGAATATAATATTTACGGTGTAGGCAGAGCTCGAGGCGTCTGAGCCCGAGCTCACGGACCAGATCTGAGGCTCGGTGTGAAACTATGGAGCCTGACTGCAGGGAGAATTCAGGGGGGAGTGCTTGAGCATTCACTGCTCATCTGTTCTCTAATGTGCTGGGCAAAGTGACAGCTCCTTCTTCTCCTCAAAGGAACAAACCAGAATATATTCAGGGTATAAAATATACAGGAGGCGACTTGAAAATCCACAGTTTTTGCCTGATGGAAGCGCGTTTAGAGAATGCTAATGAGGCCGACCTTTAACAATGACGTCCATCATTTCCATTCAAATACGTCTGCACAGAGAAGAGCCAACAATCGAACTGGAGCTGCGTTGACTTAGACGATGTTTCACCTCGTGGCAACAAGGACGGCGACGTGGGTTCGACCGCTTTGATCCAAACATCTCACCATCAGCTGGACGTGTCGCCATGTGGACGTCCATGGTCCCTCCAGCCGTATTGATCAGTGACGCCTCCTCTTGTGGTTTTCTCTGTAACGTGTGAGTCAAACTGCTTCAGACACTGCAGCAGCTCAGGCTCCTGTCTGTTCACGTCTGGATTCAGGAGAACAGCAGGTAGTTATTACAGTGTGAAGGCTTCGCCCACAGGATGAGCCCTGATACTCGTCGTCCTTCTGGAGCGTTGATGTAAGAGGCTTTCTTTAGCCCGGCTGTGCCGCGGAGCGTCCACGCTGTGGGACCCCTGCTGCTCATCAACAGTACAGGTCGATGTGTCTCTCAGAAGGGAAACAACCGGGCGACGGCTGGATGCTGAGGAGGCTCGATGGTGGAAGGAAGAAATTCCACCACTTAGTTTGGATTCTCAGGAGAAACGATCAGGAGAAACGATCAGGTGAAACGATCAGGAGAAACTCGATTTCACTGTCGTTACGTACGGACGAGAAGAAAAAAACCCCCGTGTGAGAAAGTGGAAGCAAATCAGAAAACACAGAGAATCAATGCTTCACAAATGAATCTGAGTGGTTTGGAAGGAAAACTGCAATCACCAAGGAAACAGGGGACTGCAGGACATTTGTGTCCACATGTGAGAATTTGCATATAACCTGCTGTCTTCAGACATTAACTATAGAAAACAACATGTCCCTGATAATGTGACGAGCCTTTATATATTTATATGAGTGTCTTTTTATAAAGGACTTTATGCACAATGTAAGACAGAAATTACCAGTTGAAGAAGAGTCATTGCACTGTAACGTCTGGTTATTATAGGACTTGGTGTTGAAATGTGTCTTATTGCACTGTATTGAAATTCTCCATCTGCTGAGACGACTGAAACAAAGACAAACAAACAAAAGTTCTGCTGTGTTTGTGTTTAATTTAAGAAGTTAGATGTTAAAATGTTCCCTGCACAAAGTTCCCTGCACATTACTAAACTTTTCTCCTCTTTCAGTTTGATCTTTTCACGACTCCAGATAACATTAAACTCTTCACAGCTCATAGGCTGAGCAGGAAGCCTGATGGTAAACGTAACGCAGCCTTTTCAGAAGCTCTAATGAGCCATTTACTCCCAATGTCACATTTCACCCTTTAGACAAATTGCCGTATTTACTCATGATAAAGTGTGGTGACATTTTTATTTATTCATTGTGATATCAGGGTGCCGGTCTCTCTCCAGACCTCTGCCCCACTTCAGATCCATTATCGCATCAGACTCGTCTCATCGAGTGTTTGTGTCGGTGACGTCCCGCTCGCAGCTCGTGGGACTCGTGCTCCACTGGAAGCTGTTAGTGAGAACCTTGTTTTCGTGTGGTTCAACCGCTCTTGAGTCGAGAGGGAAAGTTATTTATCGACTTGGAAAATTTAACTATATAGTTGTAACCTGAGGTCAGATTACAAACTACGTGTTTGTTGAGCTGAAGACTTTATTATTCTATCCATCGATCCTGTTTCTGCCGATTGTCTGTGTCCGAATCACCTTTGTGGTTTGTTTTAGTTTGTTCTTCTTTGCAATGAGAAGTTGAGCCTGACAGAGATCGGCAGTAGACTCATAACCTTTCCTCTCAAATCCTTTACTCCTCTGCTCAACCTGTTGTTGGTCTTCAGTCCCCTCACATGTGTCTTCAGTCCCCTCACATGTGTCTTCGGTCCCCTCACATGTGTCTTCAGTCCCCTCACATGTGTCTTCGGTCCCCTCACATGTGTCTTCAGTCCCCTCACATGTGTCTTCAGTCCCCTCACATGTGTCTTCAGTCCCCTCACATGTGTCTTCAGTCCCCTCACATGTGTCTTCGGTCCCCTCACATGTGTCTTCAGTCCCCTCACATGTGTCTTCGGTTACATCCACACGACTGTGTTTTCCTTTGAAACGCTGCCGATTCGCCTGAGTTCAAACCACCCTGGAGTTTAAGAGTCGCTAAACCTGAGAAGTTTGGAAACACTGCTGGTTCTGTTTTAGTTTGAAAACTCCGGGGCTGATTTGAGTTGTGTGTCTTTGCTTGATTTACTTCCTTTACTTATTTCCTGCTCCTGTGATTGACGTGTTTCACCTGAACCTAATATCCCGACCCCCCCCCCTCGTGTCTCAGTGTCTCCCTCAGTGGTTCGTCTGTTCTGTTGCCTGATGTTTCCTCCTGTTCACTTCCTGGCTCCCCGGAGATTCTTGGTGTGGTTCACTGGTTCCAGTTTTACCTGCTTGTACCTTTAGTGGGTTTTTAGTTTGGATCCTCAACAGAAAGCTTGGACTGCTCTGTCCCTCTGCACGAACACAGACACACACATTATCTGCTCATCTACAAGAAGAACATCTGACTCTTAGTTTGCTCAACAGGAGTCATGACTTGTGTCCACAGTCCTGTTGACGGATGCCCACTGACAGCGTGACGAGAACGAGTCCTGACACTGGGCGTAGGAAGTGTCGGTTTTCAGGATTGGAATCGCGGAATGACATTTAAAAAATTCATATTGCTCAACGTTTCGCTCGCAGAGCTCGAGCAATCAGGACGATGGCACTTGGCGAAGATTCACACTTCAAACTGCATTAGAGGTTTTTGCATAATCGGCCAGATGTGTGTATTATATTCAGGAGCCGTCATTCTTTTCCTTGCAATTTACCTGAGAGTGTTTGTCCAGCTGGGATGATCGTGTCCGGCCTGATTCACGTGACTGATTGAGGCGCCGGCGAGAGAGGCAAAGACAAGGGGAAAGTAAAACTGGATAAAAAAGCAGAAAGCTTTGACTTCTTTGGAAATGCATTTCTGAAAATATTGCAAAAGACAGCGAAAGAAAAGAGCGATTCATTAAGTCAAGGTCGGAAATTATCAGAAGCTGGAGGCAACAACAATCTGTGGAGGTTCCCAAAATGACCTTGAACCTGGAAGTGGAGGTGCAGCAGGGTCATTAATAACATTTCTCTTTTCAGACGTACGAGACCTTGTCGAGATTGTTTTTGTCAAATGTTTTGTGTAAATCAAGAAGCAGAGGCCGTGCAGCTGGAACCTGTCGCCCCGCCAACTGGAAATATCATAAAAAATATACAAAACTGAAAAATGACAAACAATTCAACCTTTGAAAAAATATAAAACATCAATGGGTTATAAGAGATTTTTTTATAAAACATAAATATAATCATCTTTATGGTTTTAAGATTTCTCTGATAGTTTGTGGAAGGACAGTATAAGAGAGATGATAATTAGATTTACATTATGGTTTGTCTCTCAGCACGATTACTCAAAAACTACTGAACCTGTTCCTGGAGTCTCGTGGCCGGCCGGGGGATCGCAGAGGGAAAAACACATTTCACTTTCAAGGCGATCTTTTTTCAAATGGCGACTCGACGGAGACGTGCACTCTCTAAAATTGCATCCAGCGTCCAGACCCCTGTAAACCAAGGCTGGTGCATTTCACTCCCAGTTGGATTTCATCTCCTGAAGGGGATTTCAGTATCTGTAGTGTGTTTTATTTTGATTGAGTAGTTTGAATTGTGCCCACTCAACGTTGGAGCAAACACAGAACATGAAAGAGATTTGAGTTTAAACCGGTTTCACCTGATTCTGTTCCGCATCTGTTCTTGCAACATATGAAACTTTCGAGAGCTTGTACGTCAGGAGACTTTCACTAAGTGAGGTTGTTATTCATGAAGCTCCGATTAGACTTTGAAATGAACACGTGACAGTTGGAGTTCGGCCTTGTTGCTCATTTCAAACGGAGCCGACATTAACTCTTGACCCATGATGAAAACCACTGTGCTTCAATCTGATGAGTAGAAAGGTGGATCTGTTCTTTTTCTTCTTTACATTTGAGCCGTGGCTGTCTAATTGATTAACCACATGATTAGAGGGGTTATTTAGAAGCAGTTTATGGATCCGGGATCAGTAACCAGTCAGTGATGGAGCCCGTGACGGAGCCGGGTTCTGCTCCGCTCCGGCAGCCGGCCGCTGAGCTTTAAATAAACCTTATTGCTTTCATTTCCACCAACTTCACTGCTCAGCCGGCTGGAACCTCCCGCTCAGAGAGTCCAGACCCACAGGCTTCAGTGTGGATGTGAGCTGGATGTTAATTTGTTCAAACATGTGCAGCGGACGTGACGGCTCGTCAACACCGTGACTGTCATTTTCAATAACCCAACACGGCTGTGCAATAGATATTATATAAAATATTTTAATGCACGACCGGTGTCGCTCGTACAAAGTGGTGTGTTTGTTGATTTGTGCAGCTGCCATGCACAATGTTTTCTGTAATTCTGATTATATGCGAGACGCGTTGGACATGTTCATCATCTCCATCTGCTCCGGAGTAAAGGAAACAGATGTGGTTCGGTTTGCAGCCGTCTGTACCTCCTCTAATGTTTTAAATCATATGGATACAGGATGTTGTTTTATGGTTATTTGTGAGGGGGACAACAGAGAAGAACACCTGATGAGCAGAGTGGGATTAATATTTATTCTTTCACAGTTTGACGATGTAATGAAAACCTAAATGATCTTTACATGGATTATTCTGGTCTCACGTGACTTTAACTCTGACAAACTTTAAACCCACAGACTTTACTGCTTTAGTCCCATTTTCTGCATTTGATTTTAAACTGAATATTCTGCCTGAAAGTACGAGCCAATATAAAATAATCTTTATTCATATATATGTGGGATATTCACCTGCATGTTCATCCTTGGAGCACTGAGTTGAAGTCCTTGTTTTATTTGAATGATGTGTTTTTATGTTCCAGTTCTAAAAAAAAATAAATAGAACCTTATGTAAAGCTCAATTTCGAGCGAGGTTCAGGAACAGAGATTTAATGAAAGTCCACAGACTCTGGTTGTTTGGTGCAGAGATTGAGATTCAGTTCCACGAGGTTATGAGGGACGGACCTTTTAGTAAAATACCATCGATTTCTGTTCTTCTGGCTGAGAATTATGAAAAACTTGAGTTGTGCTCCGTGAACTTTTTGCTGCTCAGTATTTGTGTGTATTTAAACACACATTGTCCATCTGTGAAGACATATTCTTTGTCTTTATTCACAGTGAGTGTGTTTGGTGAAAATATTGTTGATTTAAAACCATATGTGGGAACCCAGTGGGATGTCATCCATGGTTTGATAATTTGTCCGACGCCATCTTGGTTTTATGAAACCAGAAGTGACCATATATGGAGGAGCGGAGGGGGGACAGCTCGAGGACAGTGCACGCCCACCTCCACCTGCCACCTGCACCTATTGGACGGAACTAGCTGTCAATCACACAGGCCCCAATGCGCACGGTGCTTTATCGTCTATTTGACTCTAAATGGACAATAATTTACACAAATGAACATCAGCTGTGTTGAAGAAGACTTGAAACTAGAGATTGAGACAGAAACTCCTGAGGAAAATGTTTCCTGATGTTATACAGTAAGAAGTGGTGTCTATTCCTCATAGTCGCCCCCTGCGGGTCATTTTAGAGAATACAGGTTTCAGGCACATCTGCCGGAGTCTACGTCCATTATTATAAACAGTCTGTGTTCGGAACAGATAATTAACCAGAGGGTCTGAATGTGCAGCAGAGATTAAACATAAACAGATAAGATATGTTTAAATCTTTAAGTCAGAAGTGAATCTGTCCTAATGAGACCTGAAGCTCAAACACAACTTTTCCTGGAGGATTAAAAAACTGATCTCAGCTGAACAATCGACGTATTGCAGAGTTTCCTTGTCACTGTGGGTCTGGAAATGATCTCTGGACGTGGAAGGAACGTATAAAATGTTTGACATGATATCAGTCGGTCCTGTATCTGCCTCTGAATGATCAACTCTCCCAGGTTCGGTGCACAAATCCGGGCTTTGATCCGCTCGGCTGCTGCTGCTGCCTCCGTGAGGACGACGGTTCTTACAACAGCAGATCTGTCAACGATTTGAAACAGCTGACTGGACACATTAAGGAAACACTTCACTAAAATCCTGAGAGCTTTACGCTGCTCATGAATTACAAAGTGCAGCTCGCCGCTGTGGCGCCAAGCTGTTTATTTAGCAGAGACTTCATTTGACAAATAAAACGTAAAATATAATCGACAACATGATGAGGGAATAAATGGTTTCTAGCGTCAACAGTTGATCCCAATTTACATGTCAGCCCAGTTTGTTACCGACTTGATGCTCTATTCACACTTGAGGCTCTTTCACACCTTGTTTGGTTCAGACTTTTCACTTTAATGTGAACCATCAGACGTAGAAGAAAAGGAAGCGCTCACCTCCTGAGCTCCACGTTTGCACTTTGCTCGGTAACCTGACAAATTGCGGAGGCGTCATCACAGCACCTCCTCACTCAGCCAGCAGGGATTGGATTAAACTGGGACCCTGTCTGGATCTGCTCGGATGTGATTGGCTCAACCACTGAACAATCTCTCACAGCGCAAAAAAATGTCTTCAAGATTGACGAGGCGCAGGAAATAAGGTTCTCAACATCCGACACTCGGGTGACCTGGGTCAGGGGGCGGCGCTTTGCAGAGAATCGATCAGACGAACACGCTGATGAAAGACGTCATGATGCTAAAGTTCATTTCCATTTCATTTTCTTCAAGTGGCACTAGAATCCCTCAAAGAAAATGATGTCACATGCTGTAACCGAGCTCCAGTTTATGATATATCCACACCTGCATTCACACATTCAGCAAGAAAACGCATCAGTATTCATCATAAAGACACAGATAAGTAGCAATAGACTGAAACCTCACCTGTAAAAACATAATGTTTTATATATCTATTAGTATTTAAGATTATCTGAGTTTAATCACGGGGTTTTGTTTGTCACTTTTTATAACTAAAATACAGTTTTATTGTGAATTTCTCGTTCTCTATATCTCGTTCGTGTCTCGTTTCTTCTCCTGTTGTCTCAGCTTCTCTTCGATGGCGCCCTGTCGAAGGTGGTCTCATGCAGAAACAGGCCTTGGTTGACGACTGATGGAGAATCCTGTTCACATTTTACACTTTCAAACCAAAGCAACAACATTATCCAACAAACCCTGAAACCCTCTGATCTCAGCTCATTCTACAGGAAAACGTAATCACGTACAAAACACGAGCATCAGCGAGATCGTCCGCACCTGAGCCGAGAACAAGTCAACTCCCTGCCCCCGGGGTTTTTTCTGGGAAATGTATTTGCTCTTCCCAGCACTTCAATCTAACTGATGAAAACTGTGTTCCAGTCCCTGCATGTTACTTTTGCAATTATGTGTTTCCGTGTATGCACGGGCACTGCCCTTCACACTGTGAGCACACTGCTAAACTAATAAAGAGCATCACGTCATTTTCGTGAGACGCAAAGTCAAACTGATATTTTCATCCTTTCATGATTTTCTTTCAGTCATCAATCTAACATTGCAATCAGTCTTCAAACATTTCCAATCATGGTCAGACGGCTTTTACTCACTCACTGACTCCCTGGAGTTCACTGCGTTGGCCTGAGATGATACTGAATACAAGACATCAGAAAGTCCTCGGGTTCAGGTTTGGTCCTTGCACCTCCACATCTGGACTGATTCTGACCGTCAACCACATTATTCTGTGCCAGAGTCCAGATGTGGAAGCTGTGTCTTGCAGTCGTTCCTGTATGTGGGTCAGAAAGCTGTTCCTATAGAATAAATCAGATTTTATTAGTTATTTATTCGATTTTTAAACACTAACAACTATTGCCACTTCATTAATTTACTTAATTGAACTTAAGTAACTTAATTAGAGGTAGTGACCTTTGTTGGTTGGTTGGTTTGTTTGGATGTAAGCCCATTAGATCAGGATTTTAACATTTAAAACATTTTTGTTGAGAATAATTAATGGATCTTGATGAAACATTCACATTTAAAGGGATAATAACTGAATTTATGCAGCCACCTGACACAGAAAATAACTTTCAGCCCCTTTTAATGACCTCAATCTCAATACATGTACATATGCTGATAGAGTGCATTCTACGGTATAGATACTATATCCAGCTCTACGCAACAAAACAAATACGTTTTCCAAAATGTTGAACCACCCTTTTAGTTCCATAAATGTATGTACAGTATAAATATATATAACAGCTTTTCTGCAAAAAGCCTCCGTTAGAGGCCAGGCAGCCGACAGTCGCTCTCCCTGGAAAACACATTAAGCTTTTCCGACCGGCTGCGTGAGGGAGACTAAGTGTTTCTCCGTGCGCTTTGACTGGAACACGGAAATCAAAGCTCGGACAAATTATCACAGACAACATGCATGTAGGTTGAAAACATCATTACTCGGGAGCGGTGAAAGCGAGGAGCCATGTTTTCTCGTGGCACTGCGAGGGTCTAACCTCGACCTGATTGGTTACAATGACGAAGCATGTTCCATGAAATCAGAACCCAACGCTGCAGAGAAGAGCTGCTCAGCGTTGTTTGACAGCCTTGAATTATAAAAACAAGCGATTGAAGTAAGTAAAACTCATCATATATGAAAGACCTGAGAGAAGTTTGTGTCTCCAGTGGAAACTTGGGTCATTAGCGCCGTCTGAGGTGCTGCTGTGGTCCATGTAATTACTCTTCTTCTACACTGTTTGGCGCCTGTATCTTTCATTTGCTGGGAAATCATTTAATTAGTTTTTTATTAGTTTTTTTATTCAATTTTGAAACACTAACACCTATTGACACCTATTTAATTGACTTAGGTAACTACCTTTGCCAAGGTTAGAAACATTTTTGTTGAGAATGGCTCTTGATGAAAACATTCACATTTAAAGGGATAAAATCTGAATTCATGCAGTTTGGTGCGGTTCCAAATAAAAATTGAAATGTGGCTTCTCAAGGAGACTAGTTGGGCTTTAGTGGGGGTGTGAACTCTATGGTGGTAAAGAAGAATCAAAGCTGCCATATCACGCACATAAATGTCAGTCCTCTAAATATACCTATGATGATTTATTCTCTGAGAAATCAACGAAAATGTGAAAAGACGCACTAAAGGAAGAGAAAAGAAGATTCCTGGATTCGTCCCCTGATTTGGATCTGAACCAAACATTTAATGAAGTCCTCAATTACCCATACTGCATCATTCCACCAGAGCTGGGGGGTTATCCGTCCTTTAGTTTTTGCGTAATCTTGTAGACGAAAAAATAATGTACACAAAAAGAACAACACTCGCCACCACTTTTCATGGAAATCGGTTGTGTAGTTTTTGTGTAATCCTGTATCATGTCACAGTGTAAACAGGTAAAACCTGTTTACACTGTGACATGTGAGGTTAATTTGAAATTGATTGTAAATGAGTTGAGGTTAATCAGATATTAACATTCGAACCCATCGATTAAATCCTCCTGGGGGTTGAGCCAAGCATGTGAATATTCAGGGGCTCAACCTTTGCACGAGGACACTTCTCTCCACTTTCCCACCGTGTCATTCGAGCAAAACAAAACCCCCATTTCCTCTCCCGGGCCTTGAATCCGTCATTACGAGGGAGAGTAATGTGCGTTTCCACACTCGCTCGGCGCAGCGTGTTTGTCAGATCGAGAGCGAAACGCAGCTCAACCTTTTGTTCTTCGCTCGTTGACTCACTCTGTCGAGGTTTGGTTTCTATCCCTGCCGTCACTGCGAGGTCAGCCCCGTGTTTAATGAATCAACTCAGTGATATCACTTTTTTTTTAGCTCTTGGTCTTTTTATAATCACACAAACAATGAAGTGAATTATTGAAATCATAGATTTCATTCAATGAACCCATCTCTCTTTTTCCATTATGACACTTTTCTTAGATTTCATTCATCACCTCTGAAGTGCAGCAGAGGCTCGGAGCCGGATTTTTCTCCTGAGAAAGAGATTTTCTTTTCTGTTTGTGAGGAATCAGGTTGCACGACTGTCACAAACACCGAGAATATTAATGCAGCCTGAGGCGACCTGAAGGGAATCGTAATGGACTCGTTCTGACCAGCAGACACGTCAGAGGAAAAACAACAAGTCTGATTAAATCTATTCTCTAATAAAAACTCTGCTTATTTCAAATCTCTGACATTTACACATGTAAATATTCATGTTTTTGTTGCAGATTGATCGGCTCCGACCGGAAGAGTCTGTGGTTTTTATGACTTAGGTGGAGCAGTTTCCTAAAAGGGAAACTTATAGTTAGTTATAATTAAAACCAAACTTATCAGAAACATGAACACTTGAACATACATCAGTGTGACAGGAACTGAAATCACATAATTTGTGCTTTGACCTTTCAATTTGGTCCCTGTCCCATCTGTTAACATGGAGGGGCGGGGTTTATGACCCATGTTGCGGCCAACCACCAGGGGGCTTTAGACGCTTTGGCTTCACTTCCCAATCTATGATATATTCAAAGCATTTAATTGGTTAATTGGAGGCAAGAAAATCAGCAGATCAACCAGTAATGAAAATGATAGCTGTGGTATCTTTTGAAGGTTTTCCACTTCATCGTGTTGGTGATAGATTAGAGATGACTTCCTCCAACCGAGAGAAGTAGATTGTAGAAGATCACTGTATGTTGCAGCGTTTAAGATCCTTCAGTAGGAATATTACAAAACAGAGAAAGAAGTAAAAAACAAGTCCACAGTGGTGTCCGCATATTTTAGGCCTCACAGTGCAACAAGCCCTCCAACAAGGAGACATGATTTCCCAAGTCCGTTAATTAGTGGTCAGCACACAATGTAGGCGTCTCCTCCGAGGAAACTGTGTGGGCTCGTGAACCCTGACCTTCAGCCAGCGAGAGCGCACGGTGCACATCATCACGGCAGCTCAGCCACGGTACCACAGGTTAACAAGTGGGCGCCGAGCCACGTACTCGGACCAGTATCTCCGGAGACGTGTTGGGATCAATGTGAAGATGAGGTCTGATGGACTCTGCTCTCGTGAATAAAGCAGAATATATTCATGAGTACGAGCTGAAGGTTCCCCAGGTTCTTTCAAAGTTCACTAACAGAGTTCATCCTGAGGCAGAGATTGAAATGTGTTGGATTTGTTGTTCTGCTGCCTCCTCGTCCATTCAAGAGATGAATGATTATATTGTGTGTTTCCATAGTAATGTTGCACAGGTTCACTCTCACGCATCCAAAACACTCTGCTGCTCTCTAGTGTGCATGTGGTGGAAGTACACGGGGACAGTATTTGGTCTTTATTTTGTATTTTAAGTTATTATTTTTGTTTTATTTCAGAGAAGTTAAAACATACCAAGACGATTTTGAAGTAAACACAAGTGCCAGATTAATATTAACAATATATATATAATAAAAACATTCTAAAAATAATCCATTAATCATGTTGAACAGGTCAATCAATATACAAGACTTCACATTGTCAGGTTACGTTTTGAGTCTCTACAGCACAAATTTAATTTCTGATGTGGAAAGACAATGTCACATATTTAGTGTGTTTGTGTATATTTGTTTTCTGTTTTTAAATTTGTGACTCTGTGAAAAGTGTAACATTAATAATCTTTACTTTCTTAATTTTCCAAATCCAGCTCTCAAGCACAAGAAAAATGAATAAAATTATCCATTTTAATAAAATAATAACAATAATTAATAAAATGTGGGAAATCTCATTAAAATTTAACAGAACAGGAACATTTCACTCTCAACTATTCTTTAAATTCTTCTCCTTGTTATATTCTATTCTATTATTCAGTAAATATTTATTATAAAATAGTTTTTATTTGATAATTATTTAATTTTATTATTTTATTTAATTTCGTTTCATTTTATTTCATTTTATTCTATTATTTGTTTTTGTGCTACACTGAGGATCGACCCGACCGGAAACGATTCCCGGCCTCTCATTGGCCAGCAACCAAACCAACTGATTGTGATTGGTCAATTCCCGTGTCCCCCCCCTCCTAAACGTTCCGGCCAGAAACACGGCCTCGCGGAGAGCGTGGTACCTAGCAGGTAAGTCATCGTTCTGCTC
This sequence comes from Hippoglossus hippoglossus, assembly GCF_009819705.1. Lineage (NCBI taxonomy): Eukaryota > Metazoa > Chordata > Actinopteri > Pleuronectiformes > Pleuronectidae > Hippoglossus > Hippoglossus hippoglossus. The sequence goes on along the minus strand of NC_047170.1, from coordinate 18,555,904 downwards.
AGCATCACGAAATTAAAACTGAATTAAACAACAATTAAAAACATCTCGGACTCTAATAACTGTTTGTTTGTGATCGGACGATGACGACGGAGAAACGCTTGCGTGGTCTCGTCTCGTCCTCGTCGTTTCCAATGTGTTTCCATCGTAGCCTAGCATGATGTGCTAGCTAGTGGGCTACCGTGTTGCTCAAAGTAGCTTCTGTGAATAACGACTTCATTCTCTTCTAACCCGCACGTGCACGCTCCTGGATTTTAATAGATTTTATATTTATGTAATATTTGCTTTTGTGAATGACACCAGCTTTTGTCAAACGATGAATTATTGTGGCCACTTTTAGCTGCAATAAAAATGTGATAACAACAGATCTAACATGAAGCCACTTGGATCTTTAAATACACACAGACATTTTAAGTTGATTAAATATAATAACCTTTTGTCTAGTTTATAAGATATAATAATATACTCTCCCCACTGAAGTGACTCAGGTTACCAGAGGTATCCCATCAGGGGGACTGGGTCATTCCCAGTGGGAGAAGGTTCTTCTCTGTCGCCCCAGTACAAGATAAGAGAAGTAAATACTTATCGTTCAGATGCAGAAATGTAAATGATAATCAGACGTGTGCACATTAGACTCCTGGCTGTCCGCTGTCCTCTGCTGCCCGTCTGCAGTTTGTCTTCGTTGGTCTTTACTGTGCTTTGTCTCGTATGTTGTGTTGTCACTCATTGTCAGAATATTAGTCTGTGTGTTTATTGTTTGTATGTGTTTGACTATAACGAGTCATTTTGTTTTTTATTAATGTTAGGTTGCCATTTTAAAAACTGGCATTTTGAGCGAACTCTCTCATTTACAGTCATTTTAATGTTGATTAATGAGCATCGTCCTGTCGAATCATCAATTATATGAAATATAAGATAACGCTTTACTTATAATTCTTATTTTTAACATTAACCTGTCATAGTAATACTGTGTAGAAACTGCAAACACAACTAGATGAGTTAGTCTCACAAAATAATCATCAAACATCACTACAACTAAAACCAGAAAATACCTGTCTGGCTTTAAATACACTGTTAACAGGTCCTTGTTTATTTAAAAGAGAGAAATAAAAGCTAAATATTTCTAAAAAGTGTAAATAGTTGAGAAACAGTTAGCGACTGAAAGGGAAGAGGAAGAAAATCCTATAATAATGAAACAGTAAAGATGTTAAATTCATCAACAGAACATACTTCTATTACTAACATTACAAAACGCTTGTGTTTCCCTTAAAATAGTAATCTCTCCTTATCTTAACCATGACCTAGTTAACACGTAACTTAAGTCCCAGACACAAGAAGCAGTGCGACAGGAAACCCTGAAGAGTAAAAATGAACAGAGGAAACTCCTCCTCCATAGTTCTGAACTGGTACCGTGGCCTTTTAAAAGTAATTTAATATGTGATTTAATGTCATTGATGTCAATTTATGTGTTTTTTCCCAGTAAGTAAAAGAAAGTGAACCCAACCTAAGTTAGAGTGAATTTTAACGTGATTATTATTATTTATTTTGGCAGCCGCAGTCATGTCTTTCCAGCAGGATCGTGGGGGAACCAGGGGCGGGATGCCTCCAGGCCAGCACGGCTCCCCTCAAAGCTACCGACCCGCCAACCTGAGACCCCCCCCTCCCCAGCCTCCTGTGCCCCCATACCACTACGATCAACAGGCTCCTCCCAGCTCCGGCTACCATGGGAACAGCAGCTACATGCCTCAACACTCTGACTTCATGCCATACCCTCCTCCGGCACCATCCCAGACTCCCGGTTCTCTTAACCAGTGTCCAATGCGCCCACCTTTCTCCAAGCCTCCAGTCCGGCAGGGCTTCTTAGAACCCCCACCTAACTTTCCACCTCCCACCTTGCCCAGCGCCACAGGCGGACCGACACCAGGCTCCCAGGTGTCTGCTCAGAATGCCTACCACTCTTACATGATGCCTCCTGTGGCCCCACCACCGTTACCACATTCGCCCATGCCTCACCAAATGGCTTCTCAGTCTATGAGCTACCACTCTCCGTACTCCATGAACTACCCTCACCCTCCTCACCCTCCATTCCCGCCTCCCACTTTCAGTCCTGGCTACACACAGAACCCGAGCTCATTTAAACCAGACCACAGCTTTAGGCACGGGGGTCAGTACAAGTATGATAAACCCCTGGAAAACCGGAGGTCTCCAGAAAGAGGCTATCGCCATGATGACCACAGGCAGAAGGGCTACGCCTACGGTAACCATGGTGAGAGGCACAAAATGGAATTTCCCGGAGACAGGAAGGACCGCGGGCGGAGTCCGGACAAGCGCATGAGGCCAGAGGGTGGACGGCCAGAGGGTGGACGGTACAGGTCTGAGTACGACAGAGGCCGGACTCCTCCCAGACACAGGAGCAGGGATCGCAGCAGGTACTCAGACGGCACTCTACTGAATCACATGCATTTGTGTAATGTGTTTATGTTCCTCACCACTGTGTGTGTGTGTGTGTGTGTGTGTGTGTGTGTGTGTGTTTGTTCACAGAGAGCGGCATCGACACAGAGAAAGTCGGAGGTCCCAGTCACCTGACAGGCACAGGAAGAGGCCTCGCAGGTACGTGTGTAATCCCGTAGTTATTATATCAAAGCTGATGTGAAGAGCACATAAGTTTCCCTGACAGGTTTTATCTCTCATCCCTGCTCACTGCCATCCTGCTTTTTGTCATTTCTAGTCGCTCCTCAAGCAGAGACAGGAAACGCGGTCGCTGGGAAGACGAGAGGGACAGGAGGTCGGAGGCCTCCACGGGTCTGAGCAGGGAGCGCAGCTACTCGTCCATCAGGAGCAAAGACTCCGAGGAGACCTTCACCGACAGAGACCGAGAGCGAGACCGGGAGCGGGACCGAGACAGAGAGAAGGAGAAAGAGAAGGGCGATGATGATAAGGAGGAGGAAGAGCAGCTGAAACCTGCCTGGATCCGCTGCACCCACGCTGAGAACTACTACTCCAATGACCCCATGGACCAAGTGGTACGGTGGTCGTTATACGTCCTATGTTGAGCTGCTAATAGTTTGTTGTTTGTAAATCATACTTTGCCGGCAGTTTGTTAAAGATAGTTAAAACAAGAGAAGTGCTTGTTTTGACCAAATGAAACCTCCCTAATTTGTGTCTGCCATTATAATTTTGGCCATAAATTGGATTATTCTCTTTTACACTATATTTTCAGCCTTGGACGCTCTTCACAAATCACCGCCTGACCCTTTGTATTCTCCCTGTGATCTTCTGGACTTTGGCGGCTCATTTTTCTTTTTTGAAATTCTGACCTTTTATCTCTGAACCCTTGCTTCATGGCGTCCTCAGCTTCTTTCTTCACATGAATTACACATTCCGGCCGCGAGCTTACCTGTCCTTCAGTTAACTTGAGTGTAGGTGAATGTCGAGATGGAGCCTAACTTTATGTCTTTGTCCGTCCATGAACCGATCAATGCCTGTTATGTCCGTGCTGTGGCAGCTGCAATGCGACCTGTGGGAGTCGGTTACCGGAGCTTCACTAACAGGGTGTTGAATCTCAGTGTGCAGGTCACGGTGGTGGAATCTTTTGAGTTTAATGCACAACCTCTAGATATACAGTTATTACTCATAAACAGATATATCTGAAGTTTTTCTTCATATCATATTTCAAGCGTGTATTAGTGAAATCCATCTACCAGCCAAGGTCACACTCTACCAATATAACTTCCACTAATGGAGTGACTCACAAAGCGACCGTTGCTGTGAGTGTGTTAAACACTGACGGTGGAATCTCAGCATCTCCTCGCTCTTATTTGCTCTTTCACCGATTTTCACGTTGTGTTTGAATGTGTTTCTTTTCCCAGGGAGACTCTACGGTCGTGGGGACCAGTAAACTGCGGGACCTGTACGAACGCTTCGAGGAGGAGCTGGTGAGGAGGCAGGATCGAGCCAAGGCTGCTCGACCGTCATGGGAACCGCCCAAGACCAAACTGGATGAGGGTCCAGGTGGGTCGAGTTGAGAAGCGTCTAGTCCGGCTCCTACCCTGCCTCCGATTGGCTTAACCTGATATTTTGAAACATCTAAATCCAGATGTTTTTGAGGGATGGAGCATTTTTGTACCTGTGTCTGCTCTGTCACATAGATTTGTTGAGTTATTATGTCAAATCAGTGCAGGTGAAAACCACGAGTGTGATGTCATCTGAGATATAATTTCTGTTTTAATCTTCCAGCTCTAAAGATCACCATTAGTTTTTTGTTTTTTTTACCTCCAGCAGCCAGTGATTGATTACGTTCTGTCGTGTTATGTTTGTACTCGTGTAAGTTGTTGCTGGTAAGTGCAGCAGCTAAATAACATTCAACAATAAATACATTCGTCGACAACCTTTTGTTATTGATGCGCCATAAAAACCGGCTGCGTTCTCAGCCGTGCATTAGGTCGAGGCAGAGATTAACTTCAGTGTTTATGATGTTATCTGCGCGGTCGTCAGCTCGATCGTCTCCTTCAGCGCCTCAACGGTATCGGTCTCGCTCAATGAGATCTAATAAAACTAAACAAGTGAGCACAGTGTGTTTCATGCCCGATCAAAATCTGCATCAACAAAGCAGCATTCTGTGACGTCATCTCATCATCGGGGCTCAGCTGCGACTGCGTTTACATCGACAGCAAAATGAATGTGGCAAAAATGCTAATGACTAAGACATATATTTGTCTGCGTAATGTGAATAAGGTCATAATACTCCACACGTTTTTAATTTGATTCTTATTGTTTCCATGGCAGTGTCTTATTCTACTGTCGTAATCTGGTTAATATCGGAACACTGAGACGTTTCTTCACTCGCTGGCTGTGAATCCTCGGCTGTGTTCTCACATGAGCTCCCTCTGACAGAGGTTTTATTCGGGAGCTGGCAGGTAACAGTCTGGAGATTGCCTGGAGCTACTGACTCTTAACATTTGTGTTCTCACGTACAGCTCCTCGGGATAATTTCTAGAGATTATCCAGAGTTCGGTGCACGTCTGAAAGAAGCTTTAGTGTCCATGTAAACATCTGTACTGTTTCAAAATAAAAATAATACAGCCAAGTCAATCGTTTGTCCAAAAAATTGAAGTTTTAAGATTTCTGGATTTGTTACACAGATTTTTTTACTTGGTTTTATAGTAAATAACAAGTTAAATGATAAGAATAGAAGTATCTACTTATTTAAAGCCACAAACTATTCAGCTGATTAATAATAATAATAATAATCCTCATTAGGTTTCTTTTCAGTGACAGAAATAAAGAAAACATGAGATGTCTGCTGCTCTTTAATCTCACAGAATCATAAAAGTGTGCAGATGGTTAAGAAAGTACAATGAGCTGGAGTATTTAATCAATGAATCCAACGTAGTGATTGATAAATGATGCAAACACCACTTGTTTCCCTGATGAAACACTGAAGAGAAGAACGTTTGCTGTGTCATCAGCATTGTGTGGATAATTACTCCTCTGAAACAGCTGACTGAGACGTTTTGACAGATGGCTTCCCTGTGACTTCATGTTGTATGATAGTGTGCGAGGGCACAGCTGAGCGAGGGGAGCTTAACCACTCGACCAGCTCCCGGCTCAGCGAATTATGTTTCACTTGTCTGCCCTACAACGCTCTAATGATGGAGGACCTTTTCTGAACTTTGGTTCCAGACAACAGCAGCAGCGAGTCAGAGTGTGAGTCAGACGGCGGAGGAAGCACCTGCTCCAGCAGCTCTGACTCAGAGGTTTTTGATGTCATCGCCGAGATCAAGAGGAAGAAAGCTCATCCCGACCGCCTGCACGAGGAGCTGTGGTACAACGACCCGGGACAGGTTGGTTTGTCGTGTTTTATCATGTCACAAAACCACATTTTGCCATTTCATCGTCTACATTATATTCTTCTTAAGCAACGCCACAACATTAGTATCACTCAAATCGGAGCCTGAGGACCCACACAGAAGATTTGGGCCCTAACGCCAGGGGACATTTTGACTCATAGAAAGAAAATAGACCCTGAGCTATATGGATTTTACTTTTACACCTAGGGCGATATGCACAGTACATATAGGACTTCATTCAATTCTAAAACAGACAAAAATGTGCCAAAAAGACCAAAAAATAAGATCTCCCAAATCCCGCTGAACGTTGAATAATGCAGAGAAACATGGGGGGGGGGGGAAAACTCACACACTTTGACTTCAGGTCAAATAATATTATTAATTTAGTCTTGGAGGATGTTGGAGGAAGAAAAGACAAACGTGGATCGGCTCCAGGTCTCATCAGGAAGGAGAGAGAAGTAATGGGAAGCTGCACCTCTGCCCCGTTAAAGAAAGAAAACGTGTTGGGATTCTGGTGCCAATGAATCTATAATTTATATATACATCAAGATATAATACTTTATCAAACATTTAATGCATTTTCCAAACAGTGTGTGTGTCAGAGCACCGAGTTCAAGTCTCTGGGAGCTTTTGAAAACATTCTAGTAAATAATGCTTCAGTAGACGAGGCAGGAAATGGAGGTTTGATCTGTTCAGTTTCTTTCGAAATTTGAAATGTCAATGAATTGGATTTCCAACTGAAGACACACTTGTAGGCCAACAGTTTTTCATTTTGTGTCTTGATTTTTTTTTGGTCGGTTTGCCTTCACGTCACCCCGACACCACCACACAGGAAAACTTTTAAAAAAAACTCCAAGCTCCAGTGGAGGAGTAAAGGTCAGGAGTTTGCGTTTAGGAGATGTGAAATGTTCAGCGGCGCCGGTGTTACACACGGCAAGTGGAGCGGTTGTGTCTGATTTACGTATATTTTCTTTCTGTCCAGATGAATGATGGCCCCCTGTGTAAGTGCAGTGCCAAGGCCAGACGTACAGGGATCCGCCACAGCATCTACCCGGGGGAGGAGGTATGACACGCTGTGAATAAATCACCCTTTCCTAACCTTGAAGCTGTGCCACACGGGTGCATGGATATTATTCTAGTCAGCCCAAATATTCACTGAAACCACATCATTGGTTTTATTATAATGTGAGAGCGAAGCGTACATATGTAATTCACTTTTAAAGTTGATGAATGTTATTGAGATTGTGTGTTTTTCTTTTCTTTTCAGGCAGTGAAACAGTGTCGTACCATGAACAACAACGCAGGGAAACTGTTCCACTACAGGATCACCGTGTCACCGCCAACCAACTTCCTGGTAGGAATCTGTCGTTTTCCTTTTTTTTACAAGAGTAGAAAAATGTGAATATTAACACAGCGGAACTCATATCATCAGTGTCATTACTTCATAGTGGGTTCTCACAGCTTCAGGGCAGTAATCGCTGTATAAAAACATGACCTGCTGTTTCCTGTTCTCAGACCGACAGGCCGACAGTGATCGAGTACGACGACCACGAGTACCTGTTCGAAGGCTTCTCCCTCTTCTCCCACAGTCCTCTCACTAACGTAAGCCCGCTTTGTTCCACGCCGCGATACTTTCAGAGTTCTGACAGGAAGTGGGCGTCGGTGTACAGTCATTTTCTCCTCGGCTACGTCTGTTCTTTTTGTTTTTATATTTCATGTCATCGTTATTTATTTAGTTAGCTGGAGTTTGCAGTTTCTCTCCGTGTGTTTTTCAGAGGCAGGTGTCTCAATGAGTATATTTGACTGTTTGTGTGAACGTGTGCTGTTTGAGCGTCGCCTCACAGATGAAACAAGAAACAAGAAACTTTTCCATGAGCTAAAATAAAACTCCACGTTTCACTAAGGGAAAGTAATTTCATATTCAAGCACGAACGCGTGTTATGCATTGAAAAAAAACAAGTATTTGTCTAATAATAATAATAACAATAAACTTTATTTACATTGTGCTATTCTTAAACTGCAAAGAAGAAACATCACCAGAATGGCATAAGACGAAGGAAAATGCTCAGAGGAATAGAACAATAAAACAGATAAGATCATAGAAATAATATTTATCATCTTTCGGGAAGATCATATCTCAATAATAATAATGTTTAGTGTATTCATGTGTTGGGTGGAGCTCTGACTGCATAGTTTCACTCACTGATCTGAAACAGAAACTCTGGATATTACCCATGATCCCCGGCTTCCTAAACCAGAAGAGCTGCCGCTGTAACAAATCCACCAATTTCTGTTTAGAATTCTTCATATTTCAAAAGTTTCCTGGCTGAATATTGGAGATAAACGCCGGTTTTTAATGACTTCTCCTCGCCACATATGAGACTGTTTTTCTTTCTATGTGTCTGTCAAGGCTGCACATATAATGTAGTCCGAATATATCCTCCCCTTTGAACTCCACTCTATTCAAAAATATCTTCATATTGGCATTTGGCTTCAGGTCGTTTGACGTCCTTGTCGCCCGGACAACGTCCTCCTCTCGGCGCGCTGACCTTGTGCAGAGTCCTCTCCGTCACTTTTGAACATCAGTGACTGTCAAACATGAGAGAGGTCGCGACTTAAAAGGGCCGCTGCTCTTTCTGCAGCCATTTGAGCCACGACGCCCGGCTCTTAAGTTCAAACGAGATAAGAAATCGACGGGAGACAACAAAACCCGGTTTCTTGAAAACTCCTTCAAAGTGTGAAAATTCCACGTGTGCTTTTTGTGGGTCAGCGTCCACACGCGTGTGTGTCCTCCTGCATGTTTGAATAATAAACCACTTGGTCAATATCTGCCACGTCTGAAAAGAGCTCAGAGGATTAGGCATGATTTAAACTGGATAATTTAAGCAGCCCTTGTTAAAAGCCGGGGTAAACGCTTTGTGGCAGCGTGGGGATTAGAAAACCTCGGAGCGTGGTGATATTAGCCCCCTGCTAGTTAGCCGCCAGGATGGGCAAGAATGAATGTGACTCCCAGGTTAATCCCTTAAAATGGACCCCTGCGCTCAGACAACAAAGACCGTGTAACTAGGGAGATTAAACACAGAAGAGCAGGCTTATCTCTTTAGTGAGATTTGAGTTACTTAATTTTTAAGAGTCAGGTGCATGTGTGCGTGCGGAGGCGTGCCATCGAGTGTTTGTACATGTCTTGGTGTTTAATTTGACCGAAGGTTTTGCATGTTTATCCACACTGCAGCGAGTTAGAGTGGGGTTCCTCCTGCGTACGTACCTTTTCTGTACATGTGAGAGCTCCACTCTGGACAAGCTCTGCAAGCGGGGATGAGTTTTTAATGAGTTTCCTTGAAAAGCTGTAACCTCTACCTAACGCCATGGTAATGAGTCGGCCCGTCCTTTCTTCTCCCTGTCCTCTGTTCCTTTCATCATCACAGATTCCATTGTGCCGTGTGATCCGCTTCAACATAGATTACACCATTCACTTCATAGAGGAGATGACACCGGAGGTCAGTAAAACCCCACTTTATCTCCCGGCTCTTTTTCACCCCCTTTTGTCTCTTTTTTATTTTTCTTATTTTATTTTATCTCAAACGGCTCAGCCTGAGCACAGCTGAGCCGCACGCGTCACCCTCGCACCTCAGCGCCCGGGCGAGCGGAGGTGCTAATCCTTTCAGAGGAGGGAGAGGGGATTCTTTTTAACCTGCTGAAGTTGATTACAGCGATACAGTGGCTTATGTGATAAAGTTAGAGAACTGGATTTACTTATCTGTCATATCTACATGAACACTGAGTCGGGACTGTATGTTCTCATGCGGCTCTCACTGTCACACACCGTCTGTCTCCTGTGTCCAGAACTACTGTGTCCGAGGCCTGGAGCTGTTTGCCTCCTACTTGTTCCAGGACGTTCTCGAGCTGTATGACTGGAACCTGACAGGTAGGAATCCCACAAGATGGAACAAGTTTTCTTTACAAATTGGGATTTGCAGGCAGTGCTTCCACAGAAAGCAGAAATGATTCTCCACCACATAAACTGGTCAATATGAGAGAGGAAATCATCTCATGTTGCAGAAATGGGACAAGGGTTCCGCTGGGTAATGGTCAAATCCATTTTTATTCTGTTGCTGACCTGTAAAGATTATTTGGAAAAACAATAATATATCACTTAAAAAATGATTTTTTAAGTGATATAACTCAATAGAAATAGAGAAGAACAACAAGGATTTGTGTTATTTAAAATAGATTGTGTTTGTCCGTTACAGTAACTTGGATAAAGGGCTGACTGTATTTATTTTAAGACAAATGTGTGCAGTTATAAATAAGATTTGAAAAGACAAAAGAACAAACTCACGCTGCGCTGATTCTGAAAACTGTCGTGAAATTGGGAGGCAGCAGAACTGTGGTTGTCATTCCAGCCATAACTTTCCACTCTAAATCTTAGATGTGTGTGAAAAGCATGTCAGACTTGTGTTGTGAAAGGAAACAAACAACCAAACAAATAGAAATTCTTCTTCCTTGTCCAGGGCCTGAGTTGGAAGACCAGACCTCTGGATGTCGGGGTTTCCATTTCATGCCGCGTTTCGTCCGATTCTTACCTGGTAAGACTCTTAACAAGCTGCACAGAGCCTCCACTGCTGTTTGTCTCCCTCTGTTGGTCGGTGGCAACGCAGTTCTCCGGTTAAAACGTGCAGGGGAAGAGCAAAAAGGATGCACGTCTCCAGCAGTTATACATTTCTGCATGTGATGCTGATGTCAGCGGTGCGTTCCTGAGCTTCAGTTACAGAGCCCGAGCAGCTGTGTGGCTGCGTGATATTCATCTTCGATGCACATGATGGTGCTGGTGCGCTACGATATCGCCGCTGAGTTTGTTATGACAGCCGTGCCACCTACCTCCTTTCCATCAAAAAACAATTTCTCTCCCAGCTCTTCCAATTTGGTCCGCTACAAACGTGTATCTGCCTCTTTTACAAAAGCACAAAAAAAGAAAACCAAACTGTCCAATCCAATGTTTGTGATGTGATGTGTAAAGAGAGAGTGAGAGCACGGCGATGTTTGGAAGTGTGTGTGTGTGTGTGTGTGTGTGTGTGTGTGTGTGTGTGTGTGTGTGTGTGTGCATTTGTTATTTTCTTAATGCATTTCCAGGACTGAGAGAGAGCAGTGGATTTTTCAATGTGTCCGTCCATGTGCACACACATAAATGGAGGTCAATCAATTTTGCATGAGTGTCTATTAAACCGAGTATGTTTGACTTGGGAGAGTGCATGTATGTGTGTGTGTGCATGGTTGTATTTTCTGCACATTCATAAGTGACTCTCTGTTCCCTCCTGACTTTGTAAGTACATATTTGAATGTTATTCCTTCAGCGTGTCATTATGTGCCTTCACGTATTGTGCGGCGTCCGACCTTTCATCGGCGCCTGTGTTCACCTGTGCGTTTCCTGAACAATGCAATTGTGATGCATCGGGACATTTTCAGAGCGTGTAATATTGGCTCAAAAACTCCGAGCTGGCAGAGGTGAAGTGAGGTGAGACGCTCGTATAAGAACCGAGTGTTTCTTTTTTAACATGAATGTTGATTTTTAGGCCAAGGATTTAAACAGAAGATCAGTGAAAGACTTTCCCCCTGTGGAGCCACAGCTACTGCAGCCATGAAGCCTTGTGTGTTTCAATTAAGTTGTGTGTATTTATTTTCCGTGTGTAATTCCGTTGTTAAATATTGATGTCCTAGATGGCGGGAAGGAGGTGCTGTCCATGCACCAGGTGCTGCTCTACCTGCTCCGCAGCAGCAAGCCGCTGGTCCCCGAGGAGGAGATTGCAGACATGCTGCAGTGGGAGGAGCTGGATTGGCAGAAATACGCGGAGGAGTGCAAGGGCATGATCGTCACCAACCCGGGCATGGTGAGGCCTCAGCTTCTCTGTTGCGACAGGAGGTGGCCTTGTCCACGGTTTCAAGGGCGTTTGTCGCCCCCGACCCTCGACACTGCAGGAATAAGGCTGTTGCCGTTAGCCCGTGACATCAGCCTCACCTATTATCCCCAAGGGCGTTTGCTGTCATCAACAAGATTCGGGCCGAAGCTTTTATGTCACAGCAGAGTTGGTTAACCTTCTTCGTCTGGCCCATATTTTAGAGAATGTACAGTAATTGTGTTTGGGTAAAGGTGAAGATGTCATTGCTAGCTAAGAGGTTGCGTATGAACAATGAATATGATTGTATAACCTTTGGCGTGGTTGAGTTATCGAGTCACCCGCTCTTCCTGACAGGACTGAATTGTTGCTGTCATGTTTTGCAGAGCGGTGGGTGTTTAATAGTCTTCTATCCCCAGACTCAAGTTAGAGATTGGGCTGCCACTCAAACAAAGTCCATTAAAAAGGTCATACACGGAGACTTACTCTGTTTGCTGAAAGTGGAACAATCTATGGCAACGGTCAACGGTGGTCATCTTCATTGTCACTCTCAGGCTCTGGTTTAGTGGGTTTGGTGGTATGTTGGTTTTTATTACCTCCGGTGTCTGGAGGGTGCTGAGAGCTCGGTTAATCAAACATGCAGCTTTTTTTCAAAGCTTTTTCCAAAAGACACACAAATTACCCCGAACTTACCAAACGTATGGAGTCACTGAGCTGCTGGGGAAATAAAAGACCCATGTGAGAATGTGTAGGCTGTCGGTTTAGAAGTCTGTGTGCAGGGATTTATAGTCTGTGCCCTCAGATTTGTAAGCTGTTGCCTTGGAGTCACTCAAACAACTTGGTATGTGAGTGAAGAGCAGTGTACACACAACGATACACTGTGAAAGGGCTGAAACATCCTGTGCACAACATCGCATAGCATGAAATCCAGCGCTTATACAACATGGTTTCCACGAGCAAAACACAGAAGATACTGTGATGTACAATGAAAGGAAATGTGCAATGCAGTAAATTGTCCAGGTGTTGTACTGCCCTTGCAGAGTTGATCTGCTTTTTCCTTTTGTCATATAACATGTAGAGAAGCAATGACCTGCAGTAATTGAGCTGTGGCAAGTAAAGACCTGCTGCTGACAAAGAGCTGTACATCCCTTCATTCACAATTCAGAGAAGCTCGGTACGCGGAACCTGAACGCGTGTTTTTTGTCAAATCACTGTCTTTCCCCGATTTGTCTTATCATCATCCAGAGATGAGAGAAGGACGGCAACTGAAGATGTTTAGTTTACCAATGAATCTGTCAGTAAACCCTCTGGGACTGCCCCCAAAAAGTCAATGAGTCGATGCATCAGTCGAGAAAACAGCGAGTTGACTCGTATTTTGAAAGCAAGGAGACGCTGCGTCCAGCTCAGCCCACAACATGGTCTTGTTTTGTAGTCCTGTTGTGTTACGTCAAGGTCAACGCGTTTGCTGCCAATCAAACACGGCGTGCACAAGCGACCGTTTCACACAGCGGCCTGCTCCACAACCTTCAATCAGCTATGGGCCATTAAAGCGCATGTAAAGAACCAGGAGACGCTAAATGGCCTCGTATGTATAAATTAGCATTTACAACACATTTGCATAGGGACTGTAAACAGTCATCAGGCCGTCCAGCACGCCAATCAAACCTGATTATGTTGCCATAAAGGCAGAATCAACGTCGGCTGGTGACCTCTTGCTCCCGAATCAAAGTTAGTATGCAGGTTGTGACGAGCATGCGCGGCTAATGTCAAGGTGAACCCGAGCGCCTTGGGCCATCTGCCGTGCAGCTACTCGCTCGCGCCTTATGCTCCAGCCCCCTTCTCTGATCTCGCAGAATGCCTGACAGGCTAGCTGTGATTGGGAGTCTGCTGAGGACATGTTGCTTGTCAATCTCCCCCCCCCCCGATAAGAGCGTCAGAAGGTAGCTCGCCGTCCCTGACATCCCTTTATCATTGTTGTGCGCTCGCTACAAGCCGAATCTGGGCCTCATCTCATCACATGCCTGTGACAGACGACCCTCCTGGCGTGGATTATTTGTTATTTCACATATTGGTAGCAGATGGTTGACTGATGGCTGCCTTGTAGCCATATGAATGTGTTCATACTGTAAAGTGTGACCTCTTTTTTTTCCCTAGAAACCCAGCTCGGTGCGTATCGACCAACTGGACAGGGAACAGTTCAACCCGGATGTCATCACCTTCCCCATCATCGTCCACTTTGGAATCCGTCCCGCTCAGCTCAGCTACGCCGGAGACCCTCAGTAAGATCGCATACGTGCACACAGACCCACACGCTCACACAAATGCCATCCAAATAAAGATCCTTCCCCTTATAGTTCCCACCTGCTGCGTCCCGTCTCCCTTGTTCCCACGACTCCTTATTCACAACCGCTCTCGCAGGACGCTTTGACGGCAGAATCCTTCGTGTTGCACATTGAGGACAAGAATGGCGTATGTCGAGTAGAGGGGGGGGGGGTGGTGGTGGTGGAGTGGGAGGGCGAATAGATGGAAAGGGGAGTTGAGGGATGAGAAAACGAGTGGCATGACATTTTCACATGCGTCGTCACGGGTCCCAGGTTTCCGCTGGGTGGCTTCGTCGTGGGAGCTGCTGTGGTTTATGTCTTGTGAATAGTAATGCCACACACACACACACACACACACACACACACACACACCACGGACAGCAGTAGGGAATACTGTACTGTGCTGCTGCATAATTAACAAAAGCAGTGTATTAGACCATCTGAGCCGCGGCCTCTCGAGGTGTTCCGAGTGATGCGACAACGCCACGCCAAGCGCCAATCAAAAGTCGGCACGCAGCCCTGTTGGTGCGCTCTCGTTCTAAATTTAACCCGGTGAATTTCTTTTTAAACTAAAATATCTGGTCTCGTTTGCGACTTTAAGAAGGAGGTGCGGGAGGAAAATGATTTTGATGAAGATGCAAACAAGAGGACGATCAGTAGGAAATCCATTTAGGCAGCGTTAGTTTGCTTCCTCCCTCCGACTAATGTCCTCTCTCCCCTGCTGCTACATTTTAGCAGTCTGTCCGCCGAGCTCTTTCATCCCCGTGCACCCTGCTGCCATGTCAAACTTCTCAAAGCTGCACACAACGACAAATTTATGGATGGACTGGGACATCATTAGCTGATGCAGACACAAGTAGTAAGAGACCAGTGGAAAGGATTTCCTAGCGCTGCTAATGATGCATGTAGCGAGGGCAGGAGTCGGTGTTGATTGCGGCGGCAGTCTCTCAGAGAGGGAGCCTTGGACACAGCAGCGGTATCCAGTCTATTTATTTACTCGGGAGACTGAAGAAGCTGTGCCGTCTCCCTCCCTCCGCACACTGCCCACTGGACA
Source organism: Hippoglossus hippoglossus (assembly GCF_009819705.1). Lineage (NCBI taxonomy): Eukaryota > Metazoa > Chordata > Actinopteri > Pleuronectiformes > Pleuronectidae > Hippoglossus > Hippoglossus hippoglossus. The sequence goes on along the minus strand of NC_047170.1, from coordinate 18,540,792 downwards.
CATTTGTGTTCAGGGCCGCCACTCGATCTTCTGCCAGCGCCATCACGACCGCTGAGGCAAGAATGATGACATGTCAGAGGTCAGCGAATGTAAAGAAAAGGGAGCAGGAAAGGAAGGATGGAGCAGGACAGAGAGTGACAGCCGAAGAGGGATGAGAAACGTAATGGAGGGACGGAGGGAGGGAAATGTAAGACATGCAGAGATGTGAAGGGAATTTAAGAAGCCGAGAAGAGGACGAGACACATCTATTGAACACGAGTCTCTTTGCTGTCAAACGCAGATCACAGACCACACGTCTCTTTTTGACTCAGCCTTTGTGCTCTACCCGTCCCACGAAGACTGCGTTCCCCGAAGGATGCAGCCCTTGAACTGAGACACAGCTTAGGCCTTTTGTTATTCTTTTAATTGAGATATCCCCTAGTGGCCGAGGTTACATACTATACATTTAAAGCCTACCCTCTACATCACGCTTGCAATTGACCCGCCATGTTTGAACGTGGCCATCCCCGAACATTTAGTTAAATTCCTAAAGAGTCATTACTTCAGCAGGTAGATGAAACCAGTGATGTTACAGATGGTTTGTCTGGAAACAGCAAGAGACCGGAGAGAGGGGCGGAAGAGACAGGAAGAGGTAGCATATGTTAATGAAAGCATGTGCAGGCAGTGGCGAGCAGTGCTACCCAGAGAGCACACAGTGGATCTGTGGAAAGGTCATTGGAGCGGATTGGGGACGAGGGGGCCTCCCAGGCTGGATAGACTCACTCTCCCTTTCTATCTCTCTCTCTCTCTCTCTCTGTGTCTCGCTTTCTCTTTCTTCCTCTCTCTCGTCCGCTCCGGCTGCTTCAGTGCGGAGGTGGTGGTGAGCTGATAATCGGGGCGGTAAAGCCGTCTCATTCCCTCGTCTCAGTCTCTAATGAAGTCCCCACTATTAAAGCTCTATAATTCTTCTGTTCCTCAGTACACCCTCCCCGTCTTTCCATCTCCTCTCTCTCCTCTCTCTCTCTCTCTCTATGCCTCTCTCGCTCTCTCTCCGTCAGTGCACCGTCATATCCCCGAAAAACCCCCACCACCTTACCCCTCCGTCCCACCAATCATAATTGAATAACTCTGGGTAAATGAGGAGAAAGTCTCCTGAATGGGAGCAGAACGGTCACACTCGGCCCTCAGTGCATCAATCAGGGGGTCTGATTGAAAAGAGAGAGAGGAGGTGGAGGGGGGGGGCAGAGGTGGGGGGGAGAAAGGGGAGGCGGTTAGTGTGCTGGCGACATGTCACCTTGCCGATAACTCCCTGCCTCTTTTCAGATGCAAATGACTGCAAAAGACAAGAGGGGGTTCACAGAAAATGAGAATGAGGAGGTTGTGAGTTTGCTCTTGAGGGCCGATCAAATGTTTTATGACTTACTGCTTTTTCAGCGGCAAAGATAATAAGGTGAAGTGCAAGTGGTCAACGTGTGTGTGTGTGAACCTCGCAGCTCGCAGTTCAAACGGTGGACGTGTGCAACACAGAGAATCTTCAGTGTACACGGGCCTCACACAAAGCAGCTAATGCAATAACGGCCCCAGGCAACTGTTAAATTATGTTTAATATCAGCCGAGCCGCCGATAAAATATTGATGCGTTGCTGCAAATCAGCAGAGTGAGTGGGAGACGGACTCCTGTCAGCCCTCACATCGCCTTGTTCTCTGTCGGCAGGTACCAGAAGCTGTGGAAGAGCTACGTGAAACTACGCCATCTGCTGGCCAACAGCCCCAAGGTCAAGCAGATTGACAAGCAGAAGCTGACACAGAGAGAGGTGGGTTGAAAGCTAACAAACACGCTTTGATATTCCCCGTTGCCTTTGACACACTCGTGTTTTAACGATGCCAGTCTGTAAATTGTTTTTTTTTTTTTTGTTGCGTGGATGTGGTGCAACGTGCTTTCAGTTTGAATCCTTTGGGGGGAGTTCATTTCCAGCAGATGAGAGAGGTTATGCTGAGACACTCGCTCACTCGTCTGATACGAGAGAATCTCAGCCATTGATTTAAAACACCAAACTATTACCATTACTATTACTCCTGCTGTGAGCGCTGATTCAACTGCTGCTCGTCTGGAACCCGCCGGTGGTAATCAGCTATTTACAGTAACAAGGATGCTGGCACTGAACAGAGACAGAGACAACAGCCATACTTTTACACTTTTGGAGTCGTTGGACGGACAGATGACATCTTTCTTAAACCAATAAAAGGGAAGGTTCAGGTTTCAATTGTCCGGTTGTCATATGTTGGAGTGAAGCAGTTTTTCCTCCTCTTCAGAGTGACCTTTAAGAAATAAAGTAAAAGTCCAAAGTCTGTCTGAAGGTAACACGAGGCTTCAGGAGTTCATTCGACAAATTATTGTTTTAAGACATCTTGAAAAATGTGAATCCGTCCTTTAACAGCATAATTTAGATGAAGCCACAGCTCAGGATAAGACGGCGGTAAATGCTCCCCCGAGTAGAGAGTGAAGGTCAAATCCCCGCCAGGGACTGAGGATGGAAAAGGTTCGGGTTTAGTGAAGTAATGACCGTGCAGCCACAGGGAATCACAGGGTACAGGTGCTGCCTGTGTGGCCCGAAGCGGCCGAGCTCCAGCGCTTTGTCCCGTCATATCTCTCCTGGAGGACGGACTGCGATAACTTCTCTGCAGCAGATACAGCTCGTCCTCTCTCTGAGGGCTTTGACTGCGCCGCAGATCCCGTCTCCCTCTTTGCTCAGTTTGATACACTCTGAACCAATAATGAGCAAGAACTCTTGAGCTCAATTAGCTTGTTTCCCAGGTAGCTCGGCAAAAGCTGCCCGGCTAACGGCCCCTGACAATCCTGCTGTCAAACTGCACTGGAGCAATTAGCGAACCCAAACACATGCACACTCGCACACTGGGTCCGTCAGGCACCTCCGCGAGCATTAGCTGCGTCAGTGTCTCTTCGCTGGAGTGGCAGTGCGGCATCGCTACTTATTTAATGCCACGGGGAACGCTGGGTGTAAATGCTCTGTCACTGACTGAACACCTGTTCCTCTGATAGACATTTGCTTCCATTAAGAATCAGCCTGTCAGAGAAGTGGGTGCTCCCCCAGTCGGACCTGTGGTTCCTCTGTGCTTGGCTTGGCGTTCGCCGAGCTTCAGGCAGATCGGCGGTGTGTAAACCACGGCGAGAACTGGACTTCACAGCAGGGCGCACGCACACGCAGCCCATCTGGAAAAATTCAGGAGAATGTAACCCATTAAAACAAGGCGAGAATGTGTCATTAAGAAAGTTTTGTAGCGGTAATAAAAATGAAATACAGACGTATGTTTCTTCATTATCTCATATCTCTAATTTGAATAAGTATTAGGTCCCGAGTTGGTACTTTGGCAGTGAATTCAACTCGGAGTCTCCTCTATCAGCTCGGCATATGTGGATTTGGGGATTTGCTCTGATTCCTCCTTGCAGATTTGGCCGAGCTCGGTCGAGCTGTATGAGGAGATTCTTCACAAAGCTATCTTCAACTCGTTCTGCAGATTTTCTTTTGGGCTTCAGCCGGGCCACACACAAGAACCTGAGAGGGTTGTGGTTTTTTTGTTTCAGTCTATCGGTTGATACGATCGTTATCCCACTCGATGTACGTTACATACCTGGGTCTTCCCAAGAGCTTTTATTTGTTTGGTTCTGGGGCTTAATAAAGATGCAGAGAGAAAGATGAAGGTAACGAAGTAAACATAATATTAAAATCAAAACATAATTTAAAAAAAGTTAGACATTTGGATCGTACATTTGTGAATTAATAAAAGTGCATTTAAAATCTATAAGAAAAGCTAAATGTACTAGATGTTGTACATTTTTTTGAATATTAGAGCGCAAACGGACACCATTTCCATCCGTGACATTATTATAGTATCTTACTTTTACTATAATACTATCATAGTATTTCTCTGCAGAGGTTATTATAAAAAATAAGTTCATATCAATGCATAGTGGAAAACATAAATGCTAAGACCGAAAAATGCCTGTGAAATGTTGGTCGGGCTCCAGTCAACACATCCATCATTACAAATACAACATCTTGATCTCAGAGTAAAGGTCAGCTATGTTAAAAAAAAACTGTATTTGTCCTCTGGAAACCTGAAGATCTACGGCAAACCTTTTCCAAGACCTTATCTGCAAGGACTATCTGCAAGTCCAGTAGCTTTCATCTTCTCCCTTTTCCATGTTCAGACGTGATGAAAATACACCGAAGCCACTAAATGAACCTGCAAAGGGAGTCAAGTGCAACAGATGCGTTCTTTGCCGTCAGCAGGCATTGAATTTCAGACGGTGTCTTTGGTGTTTGACCTCAACCTGATCCAAAAAACACAAACACTCCTCTCAGCAGAAGGATGTGATGATATAAGTCAAATGTGCCGTGACTTGCCTGTTTGACCGGCGGAAAGTTACTCTCTCTACCTCCCCGTCCTAGTTAATTATTTACTTTTTGTGCTTCTGTCCATTCCCTGACCCCGTAGAAAGCCCTGCATAATAAAGTATTTACATATCATTCGCAGTTCTCTGTGATTACTGCTTTCCATATACAGTGGCTGTGGCTGTGCACGGGAAGATTTGCAGCGTGTGGTTGCACATGCATGTGTTTGCGCGTGGGCGAGCGTGTTCACTTTGATGCACAGTTCAAAGTAGGATGGCATTATTTATTCATGCCTTTGTTGTTCTTATTTTCTCTGCGAGTCAAAAAATTCCCAGCGTTCCATTTTAGGCAGATCAGGGCGAACTCAGACGGAGTCAGTGGCGTCTCAGTTGAATGAAACACATGCGCACACTTTGAGGAGGAGCAGTCTGTCAATACATCTCCCATCTTGCTTGTTATTTGTAGGACCCTCTTGTCTCAAACTCAACCACCCCCACTGAATTTGCAGTTATTTGCTGTAGGGCTGACATGAGGCTGTGTGTGTGTGTTTCTGTTCTGAGTCCTGCTGTTGCTGATGGAGCATCCTCCAGGCTCTCGTGTGGTTCTCTTAATGGGCAGGCAGGTGCCTCTGCACTAGGTGGCTGGGACCGAAGCTTCAGCATCAGCCCTCCTACACCCTGTCCCACCACCACCACCACTGCCCACAACCACGCTGACCCGTGGCAGCGCCTCAATTAGCCAGGACCAACGGAGCTGTCACTTCTCCTGCAGCTCCTGTCCACCGCTGTACCGTGTGCTTGTCGTGCCATGCAGGTTTCAGTGTATTGCATGTGCCAGCGTATCTGTTGGGAGAGAAGGGAAGGGGTGAGGGCGGGGTGGAGTTTCGAGGATGCGAGCTGTCCCTGTGGGCTGTGCTCCAGCGGATCAATAATTGACTGGCTGGTTGTTTGGCAGGAAGCTCTTCAGAAGATCCGCCAGAAGAACACTATGCGCCGTGAGGTGACAGTGGAGCTCAGCAGTCAGGGCTTCTGGAAGACTGGCATCCGCTCCGACGTCTGTCAGGTAACACCCGTCAACTGTATGCATGCACACACACTGGCACATGTACATGCTGTAACACTCGTGGATGTAACACGTGGGCACATTCAGATGCTCATAAATGTGTAGATATGTACAGAGGTTGACATGGACTCACTCACACAGACACACAAAACGGTGTTTACATAATATCTCAAATGAAAAGCATTAAAAATCCTAACACCATTAAAAAAACAAAGCTTTTAAACAAGAAGATTCATTAGATCATTAAAAAGAAATAAAGTGCAGAGACACAACAGAGGCACACAAACAATAATATTAATATCAAGTAAGAAACTTAAAATGGTTTACGATCAAGAGAATTACTAACGATTAGGGTAATAAAAATATATATATTTAAAAAAAATAAAAACTGATTTTCAATTCAATGTGCAAATGGATTAGTTTCATTATCAAATGTTTTGTTTGACCAACAGCTCAAAACCCCCTAAATATTTATTTTTCAATGATATGAAGCGTAGAAAAGAGCAAATCCTCACATTTAAGATGCGTATTGTAACATTTTTGTTGATAATTGACTCAACTCACTGAGTCCATTGTTAAATAAGCTCCTTAGTTAAACTGTTAAAGAGACGAGGGGCCTTGTGTTTGAAAATACCTGAGCAGCTACTGACACCGGCCTGCTCTTGAGAACAATACAGAAGAAACAGAGGATTTCAGATCCTGCTGTGGTGTGTGTGGGTGGGTGGGGGGGGGTCAGAGTCCCAGCAAACAGGAACCAGACAACCAACAGCCTCAGAAGTTTTCAATAAATTATTAAAATCATTTCTAAAAGTGACTGAGAGCCAATGCAGTGCAGCTAAGTGCTACGGTCATATTTAATGGATAATTCTGCCTTATTGCAGCTTATCGTTAGAGTTTTTTTTACCATATTTCCTGTCTGTAATAATTGGGAAGTATAGTCGCCAGGTAATGTGCTAACAGTAAAGTTATGAGCAGATTGTCTGTTGATAACACATTACAATTTCCTGGTTCAACTTTAAACTACTGTTCTGCAAGAAGAAAATTAAGCCACGGTAACAAGGTCCCACTGATACACAAGCTCGACCAATCACGAGTCAGTCTCAGCTGTCAACGATGATATTTTACCCATTTTAAATGCATCAAATAACTAACATCAGTGTGATAAGAGCTACCTAAAAGGGCTGAAAACAACTTTGAGAAAAATGTGTATTACGTGGCTTTTTAGTGAAGTTCATGTCCCATCTGCTAACATGGAGAAGAGTTCATCCCTGATGATGCAGCCAACCACCAGGGGGCAATCAAGACTCTCTGGCTTCTTGTTTGGCGGAGCTGTCATGTCAACCATCTTTGTTTACAGTCTATTATTGTGACACAGCTACATGACACACATGACATCCTGTCAGTGGGTCTGAATATAATAAAGTATGTAGAAAAGATGTCCCGAGCTGCAAGCATCTCCAGTGCTCTGCAATTATCCTTTAAGCGTGCACATGCATGCACACAGACGCTCTCCCACTCAGACAGACACAGACCAGTGCTCGCTGCGCAACCACGGCCAGAAACTTGGCGTCTGATCTTTCCACGTGTTGCGTCACTTTACCGTTCAAGTGTCAAAATCCGTGTAAGGAAAGTGGACTCCCACAGAGCCTCAGCAGCCATACCCTTCATTAAGTAATGTCTCAGACCTGACAGTTTATTTATATACAACTGGAGCACCGCTGGCTATGGCAGGAGCACATGTACCGTTAGCTCCTTCAAGCACTGGTGAGAGGCAAAATAAACCAGGACTTCTTTTTTTTATCGCCACATACTTCACACTGAACGTAATCTGGATCTCAGGGAAGCGGCTGCGAGCATATGAAGCGTACTTTCCCATGCGTGCATTCAGTTTTAGCATGAGCGCTCCTAATGAGACTTGAACCACAGCTCTGAACGTGTTCCCCACTGAAACATACGGAGCTACACTTGTTCGCAGACTCGTGAAAGTGATTAAAATGCACTAGTGTGGTTTATTTCCTAATTCTCTTATTTATTGTCTGTTGCTGTATTTTCTGCCTGTTACTCAGAAAATAATTGGCATCAGCGTTGAGCATCTCTCTCTCTCTCTCTCCCCCCCTGAACACATTCCCTCTCCCTGTGTGCAGTGAGGATAGCCTACAGCTGATACTCGTGCTCACACTCGGAGACGAATGACAGGAAAGTTCTAGCCTCGCAAACCAGACCTCTCTTGCAGCAAGGTCTAGCAAAGAAGGAACCAATCCATAATTGCTGCCCAATTATATTTGCTTCAAGCTGTACTGCTACGACTAATTGGTTCATGAATAATTTCACTTCGAACTCGGCACAACATGTGACACAGACAAGAGATAATGGCAAAACTGACCTATAGTTTCTTGATTCTAAAAGCAGCCGCTCCATTTGGAACAAAATCAGCCCCCTTGTTACTGACAACGTTCGGCTGCACCAAGGTTATTTCACTTGAAAGGCTCTGTCAAGGACCGGGCTGCACTTTACAGGCAGGGGATGGGATTTATATATTCATCAGTGTTTCATTTCTAATTTTCATGTTTGCACGTGTATGTTGCGTGCGTTTGTTTTCCTGCCTCTTTCTGTCCAAAACATCTCGAGGGAAACGCAGCTTATTTTCTGTGATGTCACAGAGAAATTCAAGTGTGGGTGGGTCTTTACTCACAGCAGCAATGAGGTGCATTTATTTATTTGTCAAATATATATATGAGAGAGAGAGAGAGAAAAATATATTAAATCTATGTTGCTCAAGATCTAGTTTAAATTAGAATAAATTAGTTAATTTTATCATATATCAATTAACAAAAAAATGATTTGACTAAACTCTGAAAAAATCTGGTTGTTTTATGGCATAAAATAATTATATATTGAGTTATAGTGTAGTTGGAAATTCATGCTTGTAACATTTCATCCAGGGGAATAGAAAGCTCGGCAGCCACTGGTCCGGTTGGACGGCGTCCAAACTGTCCAAACATCATCCGTGACAGTAAATTAGAAATGTCCCACCTTTTAATTACCGGAGTATCAACTCTTTCAAGCCCCCGACCCACCTTTCCACGCGCACACACACAGACACACACACAGACACACACAGACACACACACACACACAGTCTCTCAGGCAGTCATCAGAACAGGTCAGGAACAGTGGACACGACCTGGCTCTCAAAGACGCTAACAATGCAATAGTAAGAGCGGGACAAGCCGGAGACACAAATAGGACAATCCTCCGTAGAGCAGAACGTCTCACTTTGGCTCAGACTTCGTGGACCGAGTCCTCTGGAGGATGTGGCGTCATTTTGAGTCTGTGCAGTGGTGATCAGGGGATGAAGCCGTGGTAGCGAGGTCCCACCGAGCTGTCAATCATTAGGGTGTCGCTCCGTTTTTATTGCAAACGATAACTAATTAAAAACCAAACCTGAACATACTTGTAATATTTCAGCCGGGGGAAAAGAAAACTCGGGGCCACCGGTCTGGTTGGACAGTGTCCAAGCTTCCCAAGCGTCATCCGTGACAGTAATTTAGAAATTTCCCACCTTTTAATTACCAGAGTATCAACTCTAACAAGCCCCTGCCCTGCCTCTCTACACACACACACACACACACAGACACACACACACACACACACACACAGACTCACACTCTCTCTCAGTGATCAGAACAGGTCAGGAGCTGTGGACACGACCAGGCCCTGGCTTTGTTAATTGGCTGCTTAACAAGGCCTGGGGAGTGTGTCACCACGGCCCCTGTGATGGCCCCAGGGCTACGTGGCAGCGCTGCTTGTAGCTCCCGGGCCCCGAGTTCTCCCTCCCCAGCAGCGCTAATTAAAACATGCATGGCTCCCTCCTCTCTCATGTGGTGGCACGGGGTTAATGTGTGTACACCAGCCTTTGCTACAGTTCCTCAGCCGCTCTGACTGGCCGCCTTGATAAGCCTCCACTAATGATTCTGTAGATTGGCTCTCTGACTGTCGGACTCATTTGCTGACCACTGGCGGTTTTCTCTCCCGGCTTCATTCTCGCTTTCCGTGTCGCATTCCCTCGCTGACACCCACGTCTCCTCCCCCCCTCTCCTTTCCACTTTCCCCTCACTTTGTTGCACTCAAACTTTTTTCTTTTAATATAATATACGAGGGTCACAGGGGGCTGTCAGTGTGTTTGTCCGAATGTAAGTGTGTCAACATGTGGAGATGGGCTTTGATTTGACTGTCCAGACCACGTGTGGATTTCCCTCCTCGCTGTCATTCCCTCTCACAGGGCAGCGATTGGGTTTTTGATTATTTCATCTCTCTGTTGCAGAGCACCACTTAATAAATAATGACTGGCTGATTGATTTCTCCCTCCCTGTTCCCTCCATCAACCGTCTCCCTTTCTTTCTCTCAATCTCTTCATCACGCTTTCTCTCAAAACATGCTCCCCTCTCTCCTCTTTCATATATGTCACAATCCTGATTCTCTGTCTCTTTCTTCCCCTCCCGCCCCTTGTTGCCAAATATTCTCTGTCCTCCACAGCACGCCATGATGCTGCCGGTTCTCACGCATCATATCCGGTACCACCGGTGTCTCATGCACCTGGATAGGCTCATCGGTTACGTCTTCAAGGAACGCTGCCTCCTTCAGGTAAGGCACAGTCATGGCTACCTCTTACTCCCAAAGTGTTGAGCATCTCATAGCCTAAACCAAGCTGCATTATTTAAAGCCCTGAACTTACAGGGTGGATAATGGTAGGCACATCCCCTCGGTTCTTTTTAGGAAGGGTGCAGTCTACAACTGGGTAGATAGTCAGATTTAAAAAAAAAAAAAGAAAAGCATTTTGTGCCGGGGCTTCTTGTGTGCAGAGATCCAGGGAGGCAGCATTTGCCTCATTACTGTTTCCCGTTCCAGCTCTGCGGGGATAGTTCAGGTAGAAGCAGGGCCTCAGAAGTCAGCTGAGGTAACCCACACAGCGGCCTGAGTCACATCTCTGCAGCGAGCAGCCCGGGTCTGCTGTGAGTTGCGGTGACAGTAGTCAGGACAACAACAGCCTCCACCGTAATGCCAGCTCTCCCTTGTCAGGTCTGCAGCCTCAAGCTGTGTGCTCTTGGAGTAAGCCCCACGGCTGCCTCCAGCAATATTGAAGAGCTGTCATAACCTGATACATTAGAAATCAATGTGTTGTAGCCTATACAGAGTTAAAAAGGGAAAGGATGCATTAAGATCTGCTCAAGGCCCTTTGTGTGTGTGTGTGTGTGTGTGTGTGCGTGCGTGTGTGTGAGTGACTGCGCAGCGCTCTGGGTGTGTTTATGTGCGCACATTTTCAGGTATTGATCAATGATTGGCCTTTTGCTTGTCCGTATAATGACGACCTGTCATTATGGGCACTGAAAGGGAAACACTGACCCGCTGCCAGCGGCCGACTTGCTGTGGCCCTCTCACTGAGGAGACGCCCATTTGAGTTTGACATCTCTGTCTCTTGGGGACAAGTTAATGGATTTATCCCCTCCCCTCCTCTTTCTCATTCGGTTCCTTCATCTCCCCCCCCCCCCCCCCCCCCCCCAAAAAAGACAGACAAACAAACAAAAGAAAAACGCAATCAGTTTGATCATGACAGCTCACACACACACACACACACACACACACACACACACACACACACACACACACACGACTCTGCAGTGTGTGTTGCCTGTCTGTCTGCGTCGCAATTCTATCCACTGAGGTGTTAATGCCATGACATTGCTCTTTGTGTGTTGTGTGTGTGTGTGTGTGTGTGTGTGTGTGTGTGTGTGTGTGTGTGTGTGTGTGTGTCTGGGCTGTCAGCAGTTCACCACTACTGGGACTGAAATGGCCGAAGTCGGGAGCCATCATCGCTGGGCTTATAGCCCCCTCCGCATCGACTGCACACACACATCGGTGGCTAATGTCCCACGGTACACACACTTCCTGCCCAGATAGGTTTGGACAGAACGGCTGCGGCGGTGAAATGGTGCCTGTTCAAACAGCCTTCTTCGAGTCAGAGCTCATTTCAGATCCGCCATCACTTCCCATTTGCCTCCTCTCTGATGGGATGATCACATTTAATGAGTTGAATGTTTTCCAGTGGCAGTCTATTCATTGCAAACACGACACATGGCACCACTCTTTGATTGCATTACTATGGATTGAACTCCGATACAAGCTGCGCGTGCTTTGAATTTATTATATTTATGTAGTTGTGTGTATGTGATGGGTGAGTTTTAAACTTTTTTCAAGCTAGAAAAGTGGTTGTAAAAACAAAATAGTAATAAAAGTAAATACACAGTAAGTGAATCGTAATATGCATAAATACAGTTTGACAAAAGGTAATTGAAGACTCGGTGATCATAAAGAGTGGAGGATTATATATGTGGGTTCATATCGGGTGAGTGGAGGGAGGCCTGGTGTTTGAAAGTTGTGAGGAAAAGTTTGCATTAACTTTCAAAGCTTAACTTACTCTACTGATACAGAAAATGTTTAAGTTGAACAATTTCTTTATTAAATATGGGTATTTTCTAGTTTTTCATGACCTCCTGTATGTTTTTGCTTTCCCTCTGTACCGTCTAAAGATATTCACCGGACTTCGGTTGCTTAAATTTCACAAAAAAACTGCAAACATTAGGATGTGTGATTGACGGGGGCCAACTCTGGGAACAGTCTTCTGAACCGTTACTGGGTTTAAGTCTCCTTTTGAGTTCTTTTCCAGGATGATTGACATCGGCCAAGCGTGGAAATATTAATGAGCGTTGGTCGAGCACGGCCATGCAGGAGATTCCCCTGGAGAATGAGATGATTGCCTCTATGCAACTGCGTGTTGCGAACAGTAAAGGCACTGACAGCATAATATATACCAGTGTTAAGTGTTTTGACATTATCAATTCCAACTGGCACTCCGTCCTGGTGAGCTCGAGCTGTGGTTACTCTTAAAGAAGTATTTTTTCCGCGGAGGAACGGGACTCGGGTGGTCGTCCTCGGTTCGGGACCGTCGAATTGGTTTTTCCGAATGGGGAATCTTTGTTCTCGCCATGAAGAGTAATGAGCTGTGCTCCCGTTGAAGGAAACGATAATTTATTTCCCTTGTTTCATATTTTCCTCAGAAGAGATGAAAGCGGCTGATCATCTGGGAAACCGCAGAGTTTGTACAGGAGCAGTGCTTGTTTCCAGCTCGTTCCCTCTAATGTTTTAATGAAAGAATATATCTGTGAATCAATACTGCAAGAACATATGTCGTAAATTCATAATCACTCTGCCAAACTGCGTCAGTGCGAGCATCATTTGATCCTGAGTGCAGCAACACACCTGTTACTGCATTACCGTGCAGCGATCTGACCGTGGCATGAGGCAACCGACAAACACACAGCCTCTGCAACCCCCCCCCCCCCCGGTACCGGTCGAGCAGAGGCCCTTTGAAGCTCCTCTTCTAAGAGCCTCCCCTTTAAACATTTAACATTTAAAACTTAGGGGGTGGGGTGGGTTTGGAGAGACATGTGTTCATGGTCGCCACATGCTCCCGCATACCCCCACATCCACCAGACCCTCATAATCCCTCCCACCCCCCCATTGTTCCATCCCCATTCCTCACTTTTGCCCCATGCTGGCAGAATGAGAGGCATCACAGAGGATCTCAATAATTTAAGTGTACAAGTCCTCGGCCCCGGCTCTGATATCGCATGCTTTTGTTTGTGTGCCTTCATGAATGCGGCTGTGACTCCGTATACAGAGCACCTGGGTATTTTTTATCAGGTTTTTTTTATTCATGGCGATGCACGCCCAACCCGGTGATTGAGGTGTCCACCTTTTTTCCACCAGGGCTGGCTTGAATAACATTTCACAGGCTTTGAATTTATCCAGTGTTTCCTCTAAGAGTTGTTTTAGCAGCCGGGGCACTGCGGCCGTTATGGAGCCTAAGTCTTAAATGCTGCGTATCAGATTTTATATGTCAAGTATATGGCACATATTAATCACACTGGCCATACAGTTGTGATGCCCATAAACTAAATCAACTCAAATTACACATCAGCGGAAATTATTGATGCCAGCACTGACCAATCAGTGATCTGGAACACGACCCAGCACCTGAGGTCGCATCTTGACTGTGATTTATACTTTATGCAGCGGGTTAACAACAGTCCCCCCCCCCCCATTGCAGATTTTGATTTATAGTTCAGCTTCGAGTTTCACCAGATGATAGCTCCACGGCCACGGTGAATGGACGTATCGTATGATCAGGCTGTATAATTATATTTCCCACAATAACCGTGTTCTGTGATTTACTGTGATGGATGGCGGTTACTTTCCCGCGGCGTCCACAGGGTTCGTCCATCGCCGCCTTAACCTCAACGAGTAGTAACATATTTTGGGGGGGGGGGGGAGTTCCACGCCAGCTGTAGTGTGGCTACTCCTGTCACTCTCTTAGGCTTGGAAGTTAACACACAGCTATAAATCCAGCCTCATGTCAACATGCCTGTCGTTATGATTGACCAGTGGACCAAGATAGAAAAGAAAATGTTAACCATGAAATAACTAATTCTTTTTGGTGAACGGAGGCCAAAGGAAATGAGTGAATCTTTGGAATCGAGTTCTCCAAAACCCTGCAATTTTGTTTGATGATTATCTTACATTTGCTTCTCACATAAAAAAATCAATTATAGCTGCTTTTAAGAAAACTAATAACATTGGAGATCTCTCGGAGGAAGTTATCCTCACTCCCACAGAGACAAAATCTTTAAACCATTACCTCAAGTGCTCTGTGAATCCAACATAATGACACCTGCAACAAAACTGAGTCAAGAATGAAAGTGACAAAATACTCCGATAACAGTTTGGACTTTTGAATTCTTTCTTTTTGGACCAAAATGACAAAGTGCTGACAATAAGAAAAGGTTGTTTTCACATGTTTTATCAGAAATGAACACAGAGGACGATAAGGAAATATTTGGCCTCAGTCCATTCAATCTGTTGTGTGTACTCCTGACTTACTTTACTACACACACTACAAACGTTATATATACATAAACCATCGTGGATGATGCAGTACACAGCGATGACATCGTTGTCTTCAGGGTAGTTTGCTCATCAGTTCCATGAGTGGCTTTCAGTCAAGCCTCTCGCTCTCCACTGAGCGATGATGTTTATTCCTGTTTAGCCAAAAGGAAATTGAGCAGCAGCAGCAGCCGTGTGATCACTGAATCCAAATCCCTGCGATACTTTTAACGGAGTCATTATGTTGACAGGAACAGTTGCAGTTGTCAATCCCCTCCGCAGACCGGGCTCTGAAAGCCAGTGCTGCTGTTGGATGTTTTCCTCAGCTGCGAAGGACCTGCGGTGTTTACAGAACAACTGATGTATTTCGCTTGATACGTCTCCTTTAGACTCCGCACTCTGTAGTGCAGGCTGTGTAGTAGGCAGTCATTGACTTGTGTCTGACACAGCACAATGGGGGAGCAGAAATTGGAAACTGACGTGGTGGTGGTGGTTGTTGTTGTTGTTGTTGTTTTCATTTATATTTTTTATCGAACTGTCAACGCGGCGCTGAGAGTTGCTAGATTTGTGCTTGTGTCATGTCAAATTACTAGCTCTTTTCCTCACTCAAACAAACATAAATAAAAAGGCTGTTCCTCTTAACCACAGGAAAGAAATACAGCTGCTGTTGAATTTGTCGTGTCTGTGTTCAAGGCTACAAAGCTGAAGGCCTCTTGAGCAACCATAAATATTGAAACCTCTCTGTTAACGTTTTACATATATATCTCATTGGAGCTTGAAATTGATTTGAAGTTGGCTGAAAGGAGACAAGCATTTTGAAAAGAAAGCCCAAGGGGGAGAGTAGATGGATTTCTTTTTATTTTTTTGGGGGGCTGAGATTAACATTCTCATAATGTAAGATTGATAAAGGCTTGACATATCCTACTGAGCCCTATCTTTCTCCTTTTTTCTTTCCTCAGCGAGTTTTGAGTTCAGCCGCAGCCGTCTTTCCAGGCACAGCAGTTTTTGTCCTCTCTTCAAACAAAGCAGAGTGTTGACTAATGCGCTTCGGTTCCTTCAGGGTTATTTTACCTTAAATTCCCACTTCGGGAAGGTTTGAAAGTTTGAGTCATTAATTTTCATACAAACAACTCTCACCGTGACGAAGAGGCAGCGGGGACATTCGCTGTCTTTCTGTCGTAGCGTCTCCACCTTTCGTTTTGGTTTTTCGAGCCAGTGCCGATCCAAAATCTGTTGGTTTATTAGCTCTGATCAGTGTTACTGTTTAAAATATACTGTCTATTGGCCCTTTTGTGACCAGTAACTTAAGGCGCTGTCGCACCAACCTTCTTTGGTTCAGACCTTCAGACTTTTCAGTTTAGTCCGAACCAAAAATATCAGGTGTGAAAGGTTCCTCGGACCAAGGTCAAGACCGACAGACCAGAATTCAGTCCGACCACAAGAGACGATGTCAATGTGAAGTATAGAGACGACCGGACGTGCGTATGTCAGACAACCTTCAATCAACAATGGAGCAGAGACGTGAGGCTCTGACCTGAACTCAGCAACTGCGGTGTATGTCTGAAAGCCTCTTTTGTGAGTTCCTGTTCCTAACCTGACCACATCTGAATAACCGTGAAGGTGAAGTTATTTAGACCGAGAAATAAATTGCTTCTTTTTTTTTTGTTGCTCTAGATAAGACGACACAATCTCTCCCTGCATGTTTTTATGTAATTTTCTGCTCAGATTTTTAAATGGAAGCTGCGAAGCGGATGTGCAGAGGTGGGATAACAGACAAGATGCCAAAATAAAGTACTTGTTTTTTGTTTTGAAGAGAGAATTAGTCTCAAATTCAGTCCCTGGCTTGTGTCTCACCTCTTACGCAGCCGGGCCTGTCATGGCGTGAAGTAGCTGTGAATGTTGGATTATCGGATTCAGAAAGTCACAGATGCGGTCGCACACAAGCCTCCCTTATCCCGATGTCAGAAAGGTGCGAGGGGGATTTAGTTGCCGAAGCTAATGGACCGTCCAACGAGCAGATCAGAGGCCACTTCAGATTTGTTGTCTAGAGTGCGTGTGTTTTACAGAATTGGCCAACAGCCCAAATGTGTATCCATTGTTTTCGCCGCCTGTGTTGCAGAATCGCACTCGCTCGCTTTTTTTCCATGGTGCTTCTCTGTTGCTGTGTCGCTCGTAGCACAGTTCACTGGTTTCTTCAATTGCTCTGGTTTCTTCAATTTCTCAAAACAAAAGAGGAGAGACAACGGCCCAGAAAACTCACAGGGCAACAGGACGTCGCCCTGCATCTCGCGAATGCCTTCTGGGCTGCGCTTATACACCCTGTGAATGTTGGATTGCAACAGATCGTTACTGATGACGTATTTTCCGATATGAAAATGATCTGAATTCTGAATTAAAAAGCAACTGCACCTGCTTCAGAAAGTAACTCGCTCTCATTCATCCAGTGTTTAACGAACGTGAGGCTATTGTTTGCAGTAGGACTTCATAGTGAGATTATTTTGCAGAATACGAAACACAGCAATGGAAGTAAAGTATATTTAGACTCTATTTTCCCCGGCGTAGACACGGGTGAGGTTTGTTGGTCCATAAAAATGGTCCTGTATTGAGAAGTGATAAATTACGGCTGTTTGCTTACCCGCTTCCTCTCTCTCCTCCAGCTGGCCATGACTCACCCCAGTCACCACCTCAACTTCGGCATGAATCCAGACCACGCCCGCAACTCGCTCTCCAACTGTGGCATCCGCCAGCCCAAGTACGGCGACAGGAAGGTCCATCACATGTACATGAGGAAGAAGGGTGGGTGTTTGTGTTTCATTTGTCTCTCTGTCAAATGACCAGTCCGTCTCTAAGTGTCCCCGACCCTTCAAACCTGCGGATCTCTCTTCTATTTTTTCAGGAATCAACACATTGATTAACATCATGTCTCGTCTGGGGCAGGATGACCCCTCCCCGTCCAGGTAGGCCGCCCGCCGGCACATATCTGTTCATGCCATCACTGACCACGGGAGCAATCAAAGGGACGATTCTTGTGATTAATATACCCGGCAGGCCTGCTGACAAGAAAATTAACTTTAACTGTGCAAGGAAGGGATATCTCGGGGGAAATGAAATGAGCTAATTTTAAGGGCAGTGACTTACTTATTATTGAATGTGAGCTGCTGTTCTTCTCAGAGCACTGATGAGGTGAGCAGCAGCATGTGTGCGCCTCTCTGTCTGTGTGTGTGTCTGTGTGTGTGTGTGTGTCTGTTTGCATAAAGTCCGTCTTTCTTGCAACTTCTTCAACTGCCTTCACATCTCCACCTTCCCACCTTCCCCCTTCCCGCCCCCAGGATCAATCACAACGAGAGACTGGAGTTCCTGGGCGATGCTGTTGTCGAGTTCCTCACCAGGTGAGAAAGTGCTGGCGCATCTTTGATAGACGCAACCGCTAATTGAAGCCGACTACAACACTCAGCCTTTCTTATCCCCCTCCGCTCCCTCCTCACCCCTCTCTCACTCCGGTTCTCCCCCTCTCATCGTCTACATCTATCTGTGTCTGTCACAACCACGCTCCTCTCCATATTTTGGACTTATTCATAGACAGTGATTTACTGGTAATTGGAAAGGGGATGTAATTTTTTCTTCCCTTCCTTACCCCCCCCCCCCCTCCCTCTAACGGCCTGAAATTTTCCATGACAACTTGCAATTAGCTGTCCAGAGCTGCTGTCTCGAATGCTGACTGTGTTATTGACTCCCAGGTGAGTGCGAGCGTTGCTGCCCGGCACTTATCTGAGCACAGCGCTAATTATATGTAGCCATTATTAATCGCATAGACTACCTGCTAGTGTGTGAGCGAGCTGCCCACCAACCAACTGTACCTCCTCGTTTTCGTCTGAGTGGATGTTATTAGTGGAATATATATAAGGAAAAAAAAAGCTGCTTCCTGTGTTTCCACACGGCTTAGCACACTCGCATGTACACACACCGGTTTGCGAAAAAAAAGGGGGAACAGATTTTTATCTGACTTTCATTTGCCCAACAGCATAACTCCTGCGACCAAAATGCAATTTGTAACCATCGATGCTAACACTTCCACAACAGTGAACATTCAGGAGCGGGATTAAACCTTAATAGGAAGTGACACAGTGGTACACAGAACACTGCTTCTGCTCCTTATGCGGCGAGGGCAGCCTCACTAAGAAGGTGGTTAGCCTCCGTTTCTCTGGATATCTCCGGGCATGTTTTGCCACGTTCCCTCCTTCTTCCCCCTCTTCCTCGGCCTCCCTCCTTTGATTGTTAGCGTCCGACGAGACATGCTTGGCCTACGCTCTGGCCCTCTGAATTATTTATCAGCCTCTTGTCCAGTTAAATGGGTACAGCAGATCCAGCCAACTGCCTCGTGCAACGCCACTGCACACTGCCCTTGGAGGCTATCTGTGCTTCTGCTGTCTGCTCCTAACACAGGGAGTTAGTGTTGAACATGGGGCGGGGGGGGGGGCACAGGATGATTTTTCTCTTTTATCAGCGTCAGCAAACGATGAGGAAAAACTGCACTTGCAATATTTGTCGTGTATCGTCTGAGAGCGATTAAATATTTCATCCGGGGGTTGGGAAAGATCAGGTACGTTTTTAAATGAGCAATAATTATTAAAGGCTTGAGAAGGAAAACTAGAAATCCTCCCTGTAGTTGCTACAGGAGCGGATCACATCTGTTTTTGGGTCCGTGAGACATAAAGTTTAAGAATCGCTGCTGCTGCTGCTGCCGAAGATGTAAGGAAAAGCACAATAAATAATGGATGACAGATGAGACTCCGAGCGGCTGCCTGCCACAGCCTCTGTGTTCACTTAACGACCCTCAGATGTAGAGTGTGGTCAGTGAGGGCAATAGTTCACTGCATCTTAAAGAACTACGAACGAGGACATTTAAAGGACACACATCCTGCTCACGTTCAGGTTCATCACTTTTATTGGTGTTATTATTTGAAAAGGAAAACGCATCACTCTCTTTATACTGTCCGTTACTGCAGCTCCTTTTTTCAGCCTCTGTCTGAAACATTTCTGTGAATGCAAAAGTTCTGCAAAGTTGAAAAGTTTGTGGTAAAGTGAACTCCTCCACTCCACAGAAAATACTGGAGCTCCTAAAACTCCTCGTGGAAATCATGAGGTCGTGACATGACATCACATTCGGAAATTCGCCACGTCTAACTTCATTATAAATTCAAAAGGAAGCACAATCATCAATTTCTTACTTTCTTACATCACATTTGAACGTTTACGATAACTAGAGTCCTGGGTGGTCAAGGAGGCCATAACCCAGTTGATGTGAGTGTGTGTGTGTGTGTGTAGCATGTGGGTCTGGTCAGGGGTGATGGTTCAGATGATTTGACTTGGAGATAATAGCGGGTAACGTTGTCTGGTACGGAGCTATGCAGGGTTGGGTTTGCAAAAATGGACCCGTGCAGGACTCGGTGGCACACTCCCTTACAAAGCCACGTTCTGAAAACAGTTGACCAATCATACGAGAGTGGGTCAGCTGACAAACAACAGTACACTGGGCTTCATTGGGAGAAGAGAAAGGAGCTAATAACTCTATAACTCACTAGAGGAAAGAAACACTGAAAACACGTCATCTGTCTCATTTAAGCTTACGGCAAATAAATAAGGTCCCAATCTGCTTCTGAGGAATATGTACAAACATGTTCTTTGTACCTGGAGGACGGCGTGCGGCCCAGTCAGCCAGTTAGTGTGACTGACATGTTCACCAGCAAAAAAAAGAGGGACTCTGCTGGAATTATTTCCCATTACTCTCAAGTGTTTTTTATTAATTCCAAGTGCTCTGTTTCCACAGTAAGATCACAATACTCTTGACAAATAGACCTCTCGTGAATTTGGAAAACAGAACGCCACCTGCTCGTCTCTCTTTGCATTGATTAGAAATGACTGAATTAAATGGCCTGTTTTAATTCAAATGAAATCAAATGACACGCAGCGGTTAGGGAGATGCTGGACCGTAATGAAAATGGAACCTGCTCTCCCGGAACCCAGCTGTGGAACCAGCGAAGCGACTGCTTTGGGGGGGGGGGGTTCCAGCACAGACCTGGAGAGGCTGGAAATCTCTGGAAAATGGATTAAGTGGTCTTGATAAATTGGGTAAATGCCGGACGAGGGAGAATGACAGAAACGTCTCTTTACATTAAGGTCACATTACTGCTGCTTTTTGAAAAACAATCCTCAGAGAAGAAACTAAGCGATTTATATCGAAAAATAACCATGAAATCTGAGATCCAGTGAGTCTAACCTGTTTTTCATTTCTCTTCCCACAGTGTCCACCTGTACTACCTCTTCCCCAGTTTAGAGGAGGGCGGCCTGGCCACGTACAGAACAGCCATCGTGCAGAACCAGCACCTAGCCATGCTAGCAAAGGTAAACGCCGCTCCTGCACCTCCTAACAACTCCTCCCTCCGCAGGTCAGGACGATGAAAGGTCCGCGAACCGACAGGAGAACCTGTTTGAGACGGTGTTATTGTTTTTGAGTCTCGCTGTTATGACTTCGCTTCCATCTAAGGGGGCGCTGGGGAAAAGTGTAATTTTGTCTTGCTGCCATTCCCACCCCTTTTTCGCCCCTTCAGGTTTGTAATTGGAGATAAAAGGTTGTTGTTTTGGAGGACTAGACCAGTGCAGCTGGGGTCCCAGTGGGCCCCTAGAGGTCTTCCTGAAACACTCTCCAGTTCCTGTTATCACCAGACCCCCTTGCTTCTCTCCCTCCCGCTCGCTGGCAGCACGGTAGAGCCAAGCCGCACTCACTGGCACGTTTGTAAAGAACACAACAATAATCGTCCCGTGATGTGAAGAAAGCAATTAAAAACTTCAATCTTTCATGTTGCTCCCCGCTGAATACAAAGATGCAGCCGCCCGAATCTGCATTAGTGCTGTGTAGCAGTTTGGCTTGTTTCAATTTGCCGCTCGCGGTAAAGTGAGTGTGATACAGTGTTGGACGTTGCCAAGTTGTTTACCAGGCTCCTCTAAAGCCGTCTGCTCAAGAACACTCGCAATTATCTTTCAAAAAAATTATCTTCTGCGAGCAACAGCACAATCCACCACTTCACTCGGAAAGGCTTAAAAGTCAGAACGGGTTCCCTCTGAGTTGGAGTATTTATGAATTGTGATTTAATTTGTGTGTGTGCAATCACGGGAGGTGGGATACCACCAACAGTTAGCAGCCGTAATTAAATAGCACCCTGACTGTTTTTTGGTGGGTAATCATCTGTGGTGCACTGCCAGGGAAGTCAAGTTGGGCTACTTCTGACTTGGCTCAGAGAAACAGTTGGAGAAAGTTTGACTGACCCACACATTAGAGACTTGCAGACTTATTTACATGAAATCCAGACGTAGTCACTATTTTTATTGCAGTCGGATTGTGTACATCTTTATTCTCAAGTAGTTTCATCAAACAGATCCACTGAAAGTTCAGTGTAAGAACATCGTAGAAAGAAATGAAACATTTATGAGTGTGTTGAATTTGGTGCAGATCCAAATACAAATCTGTATCTTGTGAATTTAAACGTTTCATAAGGAGACTGTTGGGCCCGGGTGGAGTTATGAGCTCTCTGTTCTATTTGTACATCTGAAAACATTCACAGGTAGACGACAGTATTACAGAGATAAATAGGACATTGGATGTTGTGATAATATTACAAAAGATAATGGAGGTGGACGCTCTGTGGTTTTTTTAGAAAGCGTTTCACCAGTGTAAGAACTGACTTACTTTTCATCGAGAATGAAGGTCAGCCACTCTACCATTTCACAATTTGTCCAGGGATTATCCAGCGCCTGTGTGTGTGTGTGTGTGTGTGTGTGATTTTGTGCATGCATGTATGCACATGTGTGAACATTTTCCTTGTGTGCCGGCTTAGTGCATCATGCCACAGCTGGACAACACATGGGCACATCTGTCAGTGCCATGAAATAGAACCTTTTGCAGCAAGGTCGGGCAATCTTTCTTATTTCCCTCGAGTTTTTTCTGCCCTTTTTATCCCCCCCCCCCCCCCTTCTTCTTTTCCGTGGAGAGCCAACGAAAATGTGCAATACCAAAAAATGCTATTACTTTTTAAAGAGGCTATTACCGAGGTGTCGGTGGTGGCACGCTGATATGAATGTGTTTGTCTTTCACAGAAACTGGAGTTGGATCGCTTCATGCTCTACGCTCACGGACCGGATCTGTGCCGGGAGTCGGACCTGCGACACGCCATGGCCAACTGCTTCGAGGCTCTTATCGGTGAGATTCCCCCGCGAGACAAAGATAGAAACCCACGGGGTGATGGTTTGTGCAGGAGACCACGAAGAAAAAGAGGAATAAATCTTTGAGTGAACTTGATATGTAAATCCATTTCTGAAAGGACTGATTTACATTCACTGAAAACAAATACTGTCTCTCTGCTCTTATTAGCACAACACAAAAGTGAGTCGGGGCACAACACTCTTTAATGCTACTAGTTTTAGTGAAGTGCTGCTTTGCCGGACTTTGATTTATCTGAAATGCTTTTATGCGTTAAGTGTACCTGCTAACTTCATGAAGCTCGGATATAAAGCGGAATCGTTTAATCGTTTAATTCAGGTTTTTGTGTTAAAGTGTGTAAATAGCTGCAGCGGATTTCCCATTAGGCCGTGGAAACATTACGCAGCTGTATCGATCTCAGGAGATGTGGTTTGACCTCTGGCTGGACAGGCAATCCCCAGAGTGCCGCTCTCCTTTGCCCACACCAAACACATACACAGGCTCGCTATTCATCTTGATAGCGGTTTCAGTGATAGAGTTTGTGCAGTGATTAGGACCCTGTGCTGGAAACCACACACTCACAGCAAAAGTCTCTCTCACACACACGCACACACACACACACACACACACACACACACACACACACACACACACACACACACACACACACACACAATCTCTCAGTGGTGACGATCTCCTTCTCTCCATCCAACCCCATGGGCAGCGCTGAGCTAAGCCTCACTCCTGGAGAACTGCAGAGTCGGCAGCTTTCCTCGTCTTATCACCATCTTGATTGAACCAGTTCAGCCATCTCCGCGCTCCCCTGATGATAGATACAGAAAGTGGGTGGCTTTAAAGAGATCTTCCTCGCCTCCCTCTTCCCTGCGCCGAAAACAGCAGCGTGCGACGAGCAGCGGGGGAAAAGTGCTGACTGGCACCATGGCCCCCTGTCGGCCCCGGGGCCCCCGCACTTGTTACGGGTTCATTATCGACAGAGACGGAGTCATAATCTATTCTGTCCCCGTGGCTGTCCCCGCCTCAGTGCTGCTACACATCCAGCGAAGGTAGCGGGGGCCACGACACTGGATGCCTCGCTTCATTCCTTCCTTCCTCCTCGCGGTCTCATTTTCTGTCTGAGATTTCAACTTAATAAATGTGATGAATAAACAAGGTTGGCGGATATAAAGGAACCTGTGAGAGAACCGCTGTCAGAGAGCACCCTGTGGTGATGAGTTTTAGATTGCTAACTCAAAGATATCAGCAGCACCCCCCCCCCCCCCCCCCCCCCCCCACTCACCAGAGACACACATGCTGAGGGGCAGAGCGCGCACACGTGCACGCACAGTCGAAACATTCAAAGTCACTTGCATTGAGAATGCCGTCTGATGTCGCGTCTCTTCTTTCACAGAGACTTTTGTCATCTTCATTTCAGTTTTTCAGCTCAAACGCCTCCTTTAAGACCTCGCTGTCGAACAGGCTGTCTCCACCCTCCTCCCTCCCCGACTTACCCTTTATGTTCCTTTGCATTCCTCCGTCTCTCTCCCCACCCCCCCCCTGTGATCTAGAGTTTGGGTGTTATTAGGTGAACGACGTGCCACGCGGATGATGAGTCATCCTGTCACTCTGTCATCTCCTCCTCCTCGCCCTCCAGCCCCTGTGACGATTCTCTCACTGAACTGAGCATTTTCCACTTGCACGACAAACGACCGAGCGCTCGCACGTGCCTTCCGATTGGTGCAGGGGGCACACAAACGCTGTCATTTCACCCTCACACGTGCCTCTCTGTCTGACATCAGACGTCAAACCAACACTTTTCCAAAAGCAGCGGGCTGCACATCATCATGCTCTTGCAGATGTGTCGCTGGCTTGTTGTCTAAAGGTACCATCTTCTTTTTTCCTTTTTAACAAGTCGTTTTTTTTTTTACCTCCAGCTCGCACATGCGTTTAATTCAAATCTTCCTCTTTTCTAAGACTCCTGTTTTGAAAGCCGCGATGGAATATGACCCGCTCATAATATTTCCAAGGCCCTGGCAGATAGCTTTAACGGCTTACTATGCATGTTTTCTGACCTTTGTTTTATTTGTTTCTCAGCCACAGTGACCGTTGAACCTGGGCTGTGTTGGAAATGGCAGATAATCTCCTGCTTTGCATGGGCAAAGCTTTCTGTGCACGGAGCCGAGAATGTGTCTATCTGCTAACCCTGAGGCAGGGCCATTCTGCTGCTCGAGACAGAGAGAAAGAAAGGGAGAGAGCCAGAGAGAGAGGAAGAACGGAGGGAGTGAAATAGAGGAATGGAAAGCAAAGGCATCTGCAATGCAAATGGGTGCCCTGCAACCCTGAATAATTCAAAGTGTTGAATGGAAATCTTGCTTTTCTGATCCCCCGTCATTAACTTCTGCCGGAGTGGGCCATTCTCATTTAGGCTCTTTTGGCCTGTGCGCCTTCCATTCTGTACCCCCCCCCCCTCTCTCTCTCTCTCTCTCATCCTCTCCCTCTGTACTTTTGCTCTTGCACACTTTACCTCTTTCGTCTTTAGAAACCACTTCTCCTTCTGCTTATTCATAGAAACTCGGCGCGCCTGTTGCCCTCCCGTTTCCCTCTCAGGTCCTCTCCGCTGATAAGCCACGTCGCTTCCCTCCTACCGAACTGTTTGAAAAGAATTGTGAGAGAATAAGAAAAGAGGCCCCACTCTGTTTTTATGGCCCTAATTTCTCCGTACAGTTGATCGGTGGATTATACGCTGCCAGCAGCCATGGGGGATACAGATGGTGAACCTTTGTGAGGGCCCTCTCTAAGCTCTCCCTATTAAAAGAACGGAGAGAAAGGATTATCTCTCACTTGCTGAATATCAGATTCATACACAATACCGCCGCTGTATTCACTGAACAAGTGCTGCTCCCTTTGTTAATTGCCGCGATGGTAGCAGCAGAAGTGGAGTTGGTTTCTTTGCACGCCCTCTTTTTTTTTTTTTTTGTTTCTCCTCCTCAGCCTCTGCTCCGAGCCTCATATTTGGAAAGTAAGATGTTTGATGTGACAATGCACTCAGCCTGTCTTTGTTGCCGCTGCTGTGGTGAAAATTCTATTTTCATGTTTTGGTTTCGTTTATTTTATTTTATTTATTTATTTTGCCTTTTAATATGTTGCTTTCTGTGTCCGTCTGCTGCTTCAGCCCCCATTGAGCCGAGAGGGAGCGGCTTAATATATTATTTGATGGATTAGAGCCTGAGCGTTTTTGAATAATTCATTCTAGGTTATTAATGTGACTGTCAGCCGCTGGTGTTTCATATGCCCCTGACTCTGGGGTTTTATTGGTCACTGAAAGCCCACAGACATTGGAATTCCATTCCTAAACATAACACTGTACAGCCGGCGTGGCCGTCTGAATTAGACTGGTGACAGATGTGGAGATTCATTAGTCGCTGGCCTTCTCTGGCCATGACTGATATTCTCTGCACAGCACTGGATCAAAACTTGGGTTAAAGTTTGTTCTCTGTATTTTCTCTATGTGCTGTGAAGTTTTTTAATTCATCGGTTTAGAGGTTGAACTCGATCTGGTTCAAGTTCACTTTTTATGTCCGGTTCAAATTTAGGAAAACTAAACTGTCTCTCCACTAACTAACTCCCAATTTATTGAGTTATATGAAACTCTTAGGTTTAGTTGACTTATCATAAGTTCCCTTTACACAGAAGTCGAAATTAGTTTGAATCTAGAGAAAGACCATATGAAAGATTTAAGAAAACTAGGGTAAGCACAATCATAAAAATTTAATCTGTAATTGTTAAAGGGGTAAATGTAAAACACAAACATGTAGCTCACTTTGCAAGTTAAAAACAAAAGTGAAGAAATTAAAAAAATAACTCAGATCTAATGATTTTATTATATTTTAAATAATAGAAAATATTGTCTTGTTTGTTCTATTTCAATTTTTACATTGTGAGGAAATTATTCTGACATGAGTCTCATTCAGTTTAATTATTGAGGTCATTTCTTATTCTGAATGGTGAGAAAAAAGTTTACAAGCTAACACACAACAGTATAATTTATAATTTAATATATATTTCTATAAATACTAGATTCAGATTCAATAAACTGCAGCTGAACTCGTGTCCCGTGTGTCCTCACGTGTCACAAGGACGACCGGGGAACCCTCAAATCCCCCACGATTCTTCATCTACATATCAGGCAGGTCTGTCTCAGCTGTAGGCGTCAGTGGATTGAATTGATCTCTGAGACTGCAGAGTGATTTAGCCTGGGCATGATGCTACTGCAAGATGAGCTGCAGAGAGATGATAGCACAGAACTTTGTGTGGAGCCGGCTGGGCGTCTCTTTGTGGGCCGTGTGTATTCAGGGCGTCAGCTGCAACTTTGCAAGCTGATGGGCTGGACGGTGAAGCTCAGATCTCTGTTTCATGATTGCGGCAAGTTGTGCGATTGATTGAATCGCTTTGGGGCACACTTTTTGCACGGACAGCCTCCTTGTCAAGAGTGTTCTCGCTAGAATTAACTGCATATCTTGGTTTCTTCATCCGTGGGCCCTTTGATTGACACCAAAGGTGTTGCTTTCAGATTTTTAATACCGTTTTAAATCCCTCGAGGCTCTCCTGGTTCTCCCCCCCGTCTCCCTGCGCGCTCCCCACCTTCTCCTTCCTCCTGGAAAAAGTTTTGAAAATGTAATAAGAAGCTAAAAGTTTGGGTCTCAACAACTTTGAGGCCTCTGTTCGTGGAACTTTCTGAATTTGCTGTGTCATCAAAACACAGAGAAAACTGCCTCCCGGCCCCACCCACTCCCACGTTAGCCTCAGTGTTCACACGCATGAATGCTTTATGAGTGGGGGGGGGGGTTGAAAGACATTGAAAACGTGGTCCTGCGAGGGAGCTCTTATCCTCCCACAGCTGCTCTCCAGAGGAAACATCTGTTACGTAGTAGCGTTTGGAACTGAGGTCCACATTATGGTAAAACCACAAATCTCCGCGCCGGGTCTTAGTGGAAAACATCCTGTGATGAACCGCTCCCCCTCCAGAGCCTGCTGCGGTCGGGCCTCAGTGAGACGCCCGCCCCATCACGCCACGATTACAGAGGCCTCGCTCACTGATACACATCTGTGGCGGCGGCGGTGCTGCGTCTGTGGACCCGGAGAGGAGAGTTTAGATTTATGGGTATTGATTTATGGGCTTTTTGTGTTTGGATTTTGAGCGGTCATAAGCAGCGCAGGAAATTACTTTTTTGTTTTGTTTTTGTTTGGTCTAAAAACCTCAGTGGCTGGGACCTTCCAGAATACACAAGCCACTTCCATCCTTTTACCTCTCAACCACATTTTTACATTAGCGATGAGCCTCCAAATGAACGAGCGCCAAAGTTGCTTCTGGGTGAGACGGAGTTGTCAGGCTTAATCAAATTTTAGGAACATTTGGGCAACGGCTGGTTGTAATTTCCCACTCTGTTCAGAAGTAAAGGGCATGCGAGGAAGAAAGGTGGGGGGTGCGTGTTTGTGTTTGTCTTTGTGCTACATGGTTTGTTTGGATTTCTTTATGGGTTTTGGCTGTGTAGGCTGCATCTTCATTGTGTGTGTGCATTTGTGTGTGCGCAAATGGCCTGTTAGCCATCTGAAAACAGTTTCCCGCCCCAGATGATGAATCCCTCATATGTTTTTGATGTCATCCATGAAAGCAGTTTGTGCGTTTCGACTTGCAGCCGCACCGCGCCCCATTTCCACTGGCTCATTTATGCACATAATAAAAACTGCTGCACGATTGTATACCCAATTTGCCAGGTGGTTATTGCTTTCTAAATTGAATGAGCCACCCTAAGTGTGATGGTTCGAACTTGTATGCAGCTTAAAGGGACCATGATAGTTCCACTGATTTGAGTAGAAACAGTAGAAGAGCAAAACAACAAAAACACACAAAGGGAGACTCGACTCGTGCAAATGAGCTGCCGATCGCTGCAGAACGAGCTGGAGATGTTGCATATCAGTCACATCGATGGAGACATTTGGGAAACTTGTCTTGGTCTCTGCTTGCTGTGGCAGCAGCAGCAGCTCTCTGCAATCTGGGACCAATTTTCTATTGAATTTCTTTCTTTGTCCCTTGTCTTTTGTGGATGTGTGTGTTTGTGTGCACAACTTGTTTTTCTGTCAGAGTTCAAGTTGAATTCAACACATTCTGTGTTGTGTGTCTGCGCAGATAAGTTATACCCGAGTGTGAACGCGAGTCACAAAGAGGACACTGCACTTTTGTTCACGCTGTGCATGAATGGGTTCGAGTACACAAGTCTGCAAGTGAACCTCTGTCTGTTTGTCAGTATGGAATGCATGTGACACACACTCAAATTTGATGTTTATGTGACCTTGGCTACTTCCATCTCAGTGAGGTGGCTCCATCCCCCCCTCCTCCTCGTCGTCCTCGTCCTCCTCCTCGTCCTCCTCCTCCTCGTCCTCCTGCGCTGTGACAAGGGGGAGGTGGATCTGCCCGGGAACCCCGAGGACATTTCACCGTCAAAAAGCAATAAAAATGCACTCCTACTTTTAATAAAGCAATTATAACTCATTGCCGAGTTCAATTAATTTTAAGTTTTCCATTAGGAGGAAAGTCTGGAATTGCCTCAGAATTGCTAGAATTTTTTTACACCAGCAATGCACTGGTGGAGAGTCGTGGTTTTTTTATTATATCCTGAACAATTTCAAGGAATTACTCAACACAGTGTACATACGCTCACTTTATTGTATTGATTTCGTTTCTTCCGCCCCCAGGTGCTGTGTATCTGGAAGGAGGCCTGGACGAAGCCCGGCAGCTTTTTGGTCGACTACTTTTCAACAGCGAGGTAAGTGATAAAAATCATGAACTTTGATTTAATTTCCGCCTTTTGCCGCTTCAGTTTTATCTAGAGAAGTAATATTAACACCAAAGACTCTGAAGATGGACAACATGACGGCTCCCAAAAACCATCTCGCTCGCCATTAAACCCTGCCTCCTCCATGTTAGCAGATGGAGCACGGACCAAATGGTTTCTGGGTAGTTTTGATCAAACTGATGGATGACCATGTGCTCGTTTCCCTCCAAGTTTGGCTGTAATTAGTTATTTAATTATATAAAACTGGTTTAAACGTCATGATTGACAGATGAGGCTGAGTCTCGAGTGGGACCTGGATACCGCAGCTCTATCACCTCATGATTTCGGAATATAAATGTAGACGCGTCTTCTGCTTCATATAAAGTCTTTGGTCGACACTGATGTGAAGAACACATCAGTCACAGAGTTGAGCCGCAGACACACTCGATGATATATTCCTGTTTTGATCTGTGGATATTTTTTTGCCTGTGTTGTTTCACCAATCTTGTCTCTATTATTCGTGCAGACTGTGTTTAGGCGAAGGGCCACTTCTTCCACGATATTGAGGCCTTTCTATCCTTCGAACCTGAGATCTCACATAATCTCACTTTATCCTGCAATACTGTTCACGCGCTGTGTGTTGTGTGAACACTCAAATGCACAGTGACGACAAAAAAACAACATTTGGATAAAGCCCCTAGCAGCAGAAACAGGTTGATTTTAGCTTGTATCTTGCTAAATGAACTGGAGGTGTGTGTGTGTGTGTGTGTGTGTGTGTGTGTGTGTGTGTGTGTGTGTGTGTGTGTGTGTGTGTGTGTGTGTGTGTGTGTGTGTGTGTGTGTGTGTGTGTGCGCTGCGTGCTTGAATAATTGATGAATGGATCAGTATTTGCATTTATCTTGGCGAGAAATGTTATGAATCAAATAAATGATTGCAGCAGGTCTAGTATGTAGCAGCATAATCGTTTATAATTGGATATCGAGGGCGTTTGTCAAATATTCGGGCGGCGCCTCCCACACAGCGCCGCACACACACACAGGGAGTTGTATCAAACGTGTCTGATCGGAGTCGGTCGTCTTTGAGAGACCACATCAGAAGCCTCGGGACTTAATCTTTAAAAAACTTCTCGTCTCAAAAACAACTGAGGGAAATTATCACTAATTAGGAATCGCCCACCTGAAAGAAATTGCTAAAAGAATTTTAAAAATAAATCAGTAGTCACAAATTAATTCTTTTTAAGGTTGCAGATCAATAATCCAACCTTCTTTTTTTTTTATTTTTACCTTTTTAATTTGGAGTTTTTCTTTTCCCTTCTCACTGAAAAGGTTTTGTTTGTGTGCAGATACGAGTCCCTTGTCCTGTGTGGCCAGCGATTGTGCTTTAGTGCTGAGTGTGGAGTATTTGTTTCTGTGTGGAAAGACGGAAACGTCCTTGGGTCTGTTTTATTGTCGTCCTCTGGCCATGACAGCGGTTATCAAATTATAGAGCTGCCCTGATGTGGAGGTCTTCATTTGTGTGATGAGAGATTTCTTTTGATCAGGACCGACTCTCGAGCTGCTGAACAGATGTAGATTTTTTTTGGTTTGAATGATGCAGTTTAAATTTCTTACCATAAAGAAAGCGGTGCAGCATCTATCGGAGCAGACGGAGCGCAGAGTACATTGTGATTTAAAAAAAACAAATGGAGTCAACATATGGACGACCAGAAACACGCAAATTTTGTCTTGTGATGCAAAAGAAATCAACAGCATCGATATCCCATGGCTACAAGAGAAACCTGCTGTTCCACGTCGTCTTGATAGTCTCGCTGGTGATGGGACACGGAGCGCAGGTGTACGTTTCATCACTCAGGGAGACAACAGATGAGAGGGAAATTAGCTTCGCTTACGATAGAGTTTCCAGACGGAGCAAAAAAAAAAAAACACAGACAGGTTGTATCAGCTGTAAATTCTATGGAAAACTTAGACAAAGAATAAGATACAAGGCGCAAAAAACCCTCGTTCTTCAATAAAATCATGGTACAATTTATAATAATAACACAAGCTGAATGCCCGAACAAGGACATTCAAGCTCGCAGATGCAGACTAGACAGGAGATAAAGCGTTCAACACTTAAGTAATCACTGAGATCTTAAAATCAATTCTAAATGGAGGCCTGTGAAGCGGATGCCCAAATGGGGGATATGTGATCTATATTCTTTGTTCTACTTAAAAGGGCCTCTTCTTTTAGAGCGTGCGAGCTTTGCAGTGTATGCAAAAAAAAAAGAAATAAGAGCTAGAACCTTTAGCGAAAAGGAAAGTCAGGATCATCAGATAGGATCTAAATGATAAATGTTGATGTCTTCCGTCTTCCTTGGTACTTTTCCTGTTTTATATCGTGGATGTATTTTAAATGGAAACACTAATAAAAAAGCCTTCATATGGAGTGGAAGTCTAAACTCCTCAGGGGGCCTTGGTGGGGGAAACAAGAAAAGAAGGCTCCGCTGCTTCTTACCAAACCGAAGAAGGTCACTCTCCTCCTGCTTTACAAAGAATCCTTTACAGTGAGTAACGATATTTAAATACAGTGAAGTTAAACCACAGGTTGGGTTGTATAGAATATAGCCCTGGGTGCTGAAGGAGCATTGGCTATGTTGCATGTGACTCAGATGCACAAGAGAAGTGGTTCAAACCAAAGTTGAGTTCCTGTGGTTTGCAAGTTTTCAGAGACGCAGGCCGAGGACTGAAATAGTTTCTCTTCTCACCCCCCCCATGCTGAATCCTCCTGATGGCTGTTCTGTCACACAAACTGAGAGGAGACAGATGGACACAGACCAGAAAGCCAAACACCAGCCAGGTGGTACGATGGGGGGTGGGGAGCTGCGGGGCAGAGCAGAGACGGTCAGACAGTGTGAGATACGTTTCTATGGTCTGCAGGGTCCGCGTGCATCCGTCTATATTTCTACCTTAACATGTCGGAATGGCTCTTCACACAGCACATTACCAAACTAATGAGATGCTGTGCAAAACTGAAGGACAATGCATTTGTTCTCCGGTATGATATTCCATTCACACACATGGCTGATCAGTCCCGTACCCTCCTCGTCTGTCTGCGGCCTGCTTTCTCTTTCTCGACCTCTTTCCTTTCCGTTCTCCCCCCCCCCCCCCCCCCCCCCCGACACTCCAGGACGTCATTACCCTCACAGATGTTTTTTCGCGCCAGTCCTCTTATGACAAGTCAACGTAAAGGCTTCACAGCTCCGGAGGTAAATTCCAGAATTGACCACCTAAGGCAAAGCATGTGATATCCACCTCAAGACCCAGCCAGACAAACAGTGGCCCCTTTTTTGTCTTCCCTCCTCCCCCCCCCCTCTCTCTGTTATTCCCGAATTGGTATGGCATTCATGACTGGAGCGCAACAGTTTTTTTGTTTTTTTCATCCCCTTGTTTTTCTCTCAACACATCACCTTTGCTGGCACCAGTTCCCAAACAATAGAGCCCTTTCCGATGATGGAATCCAGCTTCATTGCGCACAGAAGCCCGGAGGAGACGATAGATTCTAATTTGCTAATGACATTACTGTGGAGGGTATTAAAGCATCAGCAGAGAGGCAGGAAGCATCTCCTTCAGGGGGAGCTGCTCAATTGCTCCCAACCTGGACTCAACAGCAGTTCAATATTGCCGGGAAAAAGATGTTGATGCCACTGCGACGTCCTGAGGGAAGAGCCTCTTACGAGGAGCAATCACGATAATGATGATCTCACCAGTCGCCCATGGGCTAATCTGCTGGCTTTTATTAACACCACCTCACAAGCCTACGCACTCGAACACCAAATCTAACAAAGGTTGCCTTGACAACTGAGACGGGTCACCATGGCCCTGCGCTGGTCGGCGGTGTGGCATCGCAGCCTCTCAACCAGAACCTTTCAAACGTTTAATTTCAAACCAACAGTGAAATTGCCTCTAAATCATACGTATGATAACCGTGACTTTTTATTTCCATCTCTGGGTACACCAGTAGAGTGTGCTAGGCTTGCATGATCACACAGGTTAGAGGCTGGGTGACAGCTCCCTGCGTATGAAGGCCACCTCTCTCGTGTGAGGTGGACACAGTGACACACTCTTTGAAAAAGAACATCCACTGGACAATAATCTGTCTGATAATGTGTTTCTATTTTCTGTTGCATGAACCATGACTGCACTTTGCCACCTTTCATCCCTCCAACGACCCAATGTCCCAGTCTCTGTTGAGATCTTTGCAATATGTGCACTTTGTCCTGTGACAGCTATGGCTAATATTTACAATGTTTGAATGAGGGTGCGTACGCGCTCTCTGCTCTGTCCTTGGTTTAGTAATAGCCTGGAGAACGAGAGCATGTGCACATTCACAAGCCATTTTTTCCATTCACACGCACTCCTGCCCACACACAAGAAGAGAAAAGGGTTTGCTCTTTACCTCCACCATAAATCGCATGATGGACTTCGCCAAAATGTCCACATTAGTTTTCCCATATTTGGAAGATCACCTTCACCATTCACTGATAGAAGCCTGCGTTGCGGAGGTAGAGCTGCTTTTATGTTGGTATCGATCAGCAGCGCTTTCTCTTAATCGATTTCTCTGCTGCACTACTACATTTGATGGATTGATTGGCAGCCTGTAGCTAGAGACCAATTTGTCAGGGAGCACTGGACCTTGTCAGAGAAGAGCACCAGAGAAGAGCACCATTATGTCCCAATCATGGACGGCCAACAATCCCAGGGGTGAGTGGGGCTAGAGAGAGTATGTGTGTGGGTAGAGGGAATAAAGGTGTTGGCTATTCACGGATGACTTGTGAGCCCTGAGTTTGTGCAAGACTAAGCCTGTGTCTGGATTCCCTCGGGGGGGGGGGGGGGGTTAGAGCAGCTCTGATCGAAGGGCACCTTTAAATGGAGATCATATAGGTGGTTTCGACAAGTTGCTTTTCATTTCAACTCTTATTATGAGTAGGTTGTTGACACTCGAACAAACGTGGCTGAATGTGATGTTTTTCTTTCTGCTCGTACCACAAGAGCTCCGTCCTCCAAATGGCTGTGATTCAACTGCTGCACATGTTGATTTGTGCCCCCAGTAATTATACCTTCCTCGTGCTGGGAGAGCGAGAGAGAGAGAGAGTGGGGAGAACAAAAATCTGTTGTTATTCTTAAATCCCCACTCGATGCTGGCTTAATCATTGTCTGCCTTGTCTTTGGAATGGCTGTAATTGAAACATTAGCTGTTCGACTCTATATACAGCATGTGGGCGGAACACGTGCGCCCTGTGGATGGATTTTAATCATAAGCCGCAGCAAGTTGTGTGTACTTCACATCCTCTCTCTTTGGTTTAGTCTTTGTTGTGTTTCCTTGTTCCCTGTCCTTTTCTTACTCGCTCTCTCCGTATGTGCCTGGATGTGCGACGTATGTTTCAGATGCATCACTTTCACGTGTTTTATGGCAATTTGTGCGGCTGTCGAAAAAAAAAATCCCCGTCGAAAGCGAGCGATCCATTAGTCAGTGATATTGACTTTTACTTTAAGCGATGCCATCCTCGACAGCCCGAGGAGCTGTGTTGTGTTCGCAAGCAGCCTCCGTGTTGACTTGATACCTGCTATGAACTTGGAGCTTTTCAACTCCGGTCCCAGGCTGAGACAAGCAACCAAAAGGAAGCATTTGCTCAAATGTATTGACCACTTTCATGAATTTTTCATTGGCTGCTCAAGGCAATGGGTTGCCAGCCGGGTGGGTTGTGAAGCTGAGGCGCCCATTTGATGCCGTTGACCACACACACAACTCCCCCAATAGAGGAGTGCCGCATTTGAAAGGTTTTAGTTCTTGAACCTTTTAAACACTTGAGTGATACTGTACTGTAGAGGCCCTCGCTATGTCTATATCACTGCTGCGTCTCCACTAACAGAGACACCGGGACCAACACTACCTGTCGATTGTTGTCGTCCCTGGCAACAACTTTCCTCTCTCTCTCTCTCTCTCTCTCTCTCTCTCTCTCTCTCTCTCTCTCTCTCTCTCTCTCTCTCTCTCTGTTGTGTTTCCTTTACAGCCCTTTGTCATTCTACCATTCAGTCTCGTAGGGTTGCTCCAGAGCAGGGTTGAGGAAACGTGTTGATCTTGCACATATCTCTCTCCACGGTCCAGGAGGAGGCAAAAAGGATTCCGACACTGTCTCCAGAGACGGCACACATCTCTCAAGCCAGATCCCCCCCACCTTCGAATCAAATCCACGTCCCCAACCCCCCGCATCACTCCCCAGTGGGGGGTCGAGACACAGACCTCTGGGTCTGAAAATGAGATGCTGACTCATTTGCTCTTATTCCGCTGCCTCCCACTGGGGCTGCTGATGGCACCTTAAAGCTCTCGGAGTGAGGAATCCGGAGTGTCTCCCCCCCCCCCCCCCCCCACACACACACACACACACACACACACAGAGCCATCAATGGCACATCATCACAGGCTATTTTACTCTTATTTTGTCGACCGCATGATAAAAGAAATCAAACTTTATTTATTGAGGGTTAAATTGATTTTTAATGTTGAGAAACAGAAGCGCTGTCTCTGCTGGTCCCGTTCTCACGTAGTTCAGAAACTCCAGGGCTGCGTTGGTGGTGGACAGACGGAAATAGGTTTGTTTGAAAACCCACATGAGCTTCCTGATTTGTTCTCATCCGTCACTGCTCTTACTTTTCACCAGCGCTGTTCCACATTCAGAGTATTTTCTGCCACTATACAATCAAGTATAATTAGACAATCTACTCTCTGGTGTGTTGGTAAGGAACGGCGATGGTTACTGAAATCGTATGAGTTTTAAAAAGCTGTTGTAAAGCTGCTCTAATCAATATTTTGACATTGCCAATTACTGTGTAATGTGAACGGTTTCTGCCACAGAATTACGCACAGATTCCTCCGTTCTCCTCGTCTCTGTGCGGCGTTTTAGTGTCTTTCAGCTCATTGCTTCAGACTTACGACGGCAGAGAGATTCACTCTCACCGCTTTCATTAAGCAGCAGCAGCAGGTGGCAAAAAAAACACACAGATAAATCCACTACTCACTCCCAACCCAGCACCAAATTGCAGACTGACAAAGTTAGCAACAAGCTGGAGGAGTATTTAACTGCTAAGGAGCCAGATATTTCCTCGAGGACTTGTTAGAAAGCAGAACGGTGCGATATTGAACGTAGAAACATGACTCAAAATGAACGCTGACGTTAATCCATATCTGCTGGGTGTTCAGTTAAACAGGAAGCTGTTTCCTGATTATTCCCATCTAGGATGTGATTATGTGTTATGGTTGTGTTTACATGTTGTTCTGCCGCCTTAATATGGCCAAAAGAAAATACATGAATGCAGCTGTAGTAATTATGGTTAACCAGGTTGAGTGTAGATAAGAAGCTAAGAAACAACATGTTCCCCAGACTATTATCATACACATCTATACATATATATATATATCAGTTATATAAAGATCGAGACGTTTTGGCTTTTGGGGAGCTGTCCTCCATCTTTAAATACAATCTATGGTCTCTACCCATTAGAAATGTACATCTGAAATGATCAAATATCAATATTGCACTTTGTATTATCATTTGTATTAGTAAATTACCATGTTTGCTTTCATGTTAATGATTTATAGAATGATATTTACCAACATAGACGATCCTAATACTCTGGAAAACGCTATAATCTCGTCCCTCTGACTCCTCATCTCTCTCTCTCTCTCTCTCTCTTCCCCACCTTCTGTCTTCACAGGACCTACGGGAGGTCTGGCTCAACTACCCACCACACCCCCTGCAGGTCAGTCGAGATATGTTTTATTATTGATGTTTACTTTGGCAAGGTGCCTTCCGTCAAAACTCACCTCACCCTCAAGACACATCTTGAACATCTCTGTTCGCCCATCTTTGAAGATTTTCCAGCGTGTGTGTGTGTGTGTGTGTGTGTGTGTGTGTGTGTGTGTGTGTGTGTGTGTGTGTGTGTGTGTGTGTGTGTGTGTGTGTGTGTGTGTGTTGCAAACAGAGGTGAGCATGCTGTTAGTTATTCTGCCTGAGGCTGACTGAGGGTTTTATAGCTGTCACAAGGCCCCAGTAGCCTTCCACTAGTCTCTATTGTTACGCTCCTATGTCTCGCTGCTCTCCATTTTCGACGAGACCCTAATCCGCTTTTTCGTTTTCTCCGTCTCTCTTCCTCCTCGCCGTCGCTCTTTTTCTCTTCTTCTGCAACATCATGGTTCTGCACTCGCCCTCGCTGCCTCTTTGCTCGCTCGCTCTCTCTCTCTCTCTCTCTCTCTCTCTCTGTTCTCTCCGTTCTTTGCTCTACATGATCTGCCCAGAAACATTGAACATGTCAACAGTGTTTGTTTGAAATTAGGATTTGGAAGAAGAGATCAAAGATGCCATAACAGGATTACAGTCCCGAATCACATGGGGCCTCCAGGGACCGTCAGGCATCCTTCTCTCTGATGTTTTTGTGAGGAGAAAGTGTTTCTTTGTGTGTACGCAGAGACTCGTCTTTAGGCTGTTAATTCTCTTCATCTTCCTGCGTGTGTCGCTGCGTTTGTCTATGTGTATTTTTGCATATCACTGCCTGGCCCAATAAAAGAAAAACATTGTGCTTCTGCTTGGGTAAATCTCTATGTATATATATATTTGGCTTTTTACACATCTTTGCCTCCTCACGCCTTTATTTTTTTATCCCCCGAACGCTGGAGATCAACAGAGCATCTGGATGTTTTCATCGAGCTCGTCGTCGCTCAGAATAAACTCGTGTTATCCTGCAGGCTGTTTTCTCGGCGAGTTGGACGGCGAACGCTCAAGCGGCCGGCACCGTAGTCAGGGTGGTGCCCCGGGGTCAACCCTACAACCGCTCTGTGGTGCGACGAGAAACCTCCACAGTGTGCTGCATGAGTAGTGATTAGCCACTTCAGAGCGGCGGCCTCATTACCACTCACCGCGCGTGGCTGAGGTTTCCTCTGGGTGGTCCTCTGCCTGGGGGGGGGGGGTAATGCCTGTTAAATTGTGCCAACCTCCGAGTAGCTTGATAGCATCTTGACCTTTTGCCTTGAGATGATATAAGCAGATTCACACAATGAAAAAAAAAAAAAAACATCTTTCATTTATTATTTATTTATTTGTTACATAATTGATGAACACTCCTCCGAGTTTCAGGCGAGAGTCTGATGCCCACAACTGTTGCTGCGAGGTAACAAGGTGTTAGCTGCCGCTCTGCTCGCCAAGATGAGGACAACAAATCAGAGGTGAAAGAGGAGCTGCCTTAATGAGATTTGAGAGGATGGCAATGGCAGCTCGCCATGGCGTGGGTAATTATGCATGCAGCCATCTTTGGCATGCACGCATACATTAGCTGTGCCACCGACGTGCCCTACAGAGCGCAGTGGTACGCTTAGTGGTCGACAGGCACGTCTTCATGTCTTTCGTGTTCGCTGGATTCGCACCAGCGCATCATCACCCGCAGCTCTCCACAATAATTTATCAGAACGTCATTTACGTTGAGTTTGGATTTCAAAATTTCTCCTTTGGTTTATCAGGGAGCTACACGAGTGTCAGGCTTTCTGGGGGCCTCAGAAGACCTCGGCTCTGATTCCGCTTTCTATCTGGACTGAGCTGAAACTGATGCTTTGAAGCCATTTCAAAAGTGTTTTTTATTTTTTTTATTTCTCATAACCGCTGTTGATTTTTTTTATATATTTTTTTTCCTCACTTCGTTTGAAGCCTTGCTGCCGGCCATTCCCCCCCCCGAAGGATAGCCTGCGCCTGAGAGGGCCGAACTCGTCAGATGTCGTTAGTTTTGATGCATGACATTTAAACGCCTTTCGTTAATTAACAGAAGGAAAGAACGGGAGAAAGGGGAATCTCTCTTTGGACGCATTGGAAGATGGAACCATGACATTACCGGCAGCACTCCAATTAAAACACTGAGTTTGAAAATAGATCTCTCTGCTTTGCTTACTGGCTTGACATGGGGGACTCTGAGGAAGCTGTTTACTTGTCATTTCTCAATGAACAACAAAGACGCTGGAAAAATGAAGAAAGAGCCCATCGTTTTTCAGAGAGCCTTGCCAGTAGCTTTTTCTTTATTCTTGTGTGTGTGGGATACTTGTATAGTGTACAGCTAAATGGATCAAGCTAGGTCAACTGAATGTGCTGCCTTTAAAGGCCCACGTGAAATTGTGTTTCTTTTCCCCTTTCGTTGGAGAAGACGTCTTGGTCAAGCCCACAGTTGTACCACGCAGAGACCAATTAGATGTTTCTAGCTGCCTAATTAATGCACCCATAAGGATATCTCTTGATTCAACAAACACTCAGGCCCATATTTCCTCAGCATATAATTTCTCTTTCTAATGAGCATAGGCATGAGCAAATACTGTAGTTATAGAGAGCAGCGTGTTCTCGCTGAAGCAGCCTACCTCTGAACTCACCAAGCCCTGCAGCTAATGTTTAAAGCATAATCTGCAGCCGTTTTCACAACTCAAAGAGCCATTCTTTTAAAGACTCATCAAAGTCAACGGGGTCTCAGATGTGGCAGCATGCCGTGGAAAAACCTGCGGTGCCACGGAGTCACCAGAGATAATAAGTGGCCGATTGAATCACCAGATTCAGGGAGAGGGAGGAAAAACGCGAGCTGTTCGACTTAAAACTTAATGACGAAGATGTTCCATCTGCTGCAGATCATCCGAGTTTGTTTTGAGGCGGAGTAAAAACACACACACACTCGAAACAGGCCCTCGAGCAGCACATACTGTAGAGATCCATTTCAGTTAAGGAATATATCTGTGCAGAGTGACTTCATGGAGTCTGGTTCGAGGATCCGTGAAGTGGTTGTTACTGCTCTGCAGAGAAGGGGGTAGCACACATGCAAAGACCAAAGGAATTAATAAATCACACAAAGAAATGAGATGTTTATGCCAAATTACACAAAAACAAATCAATTCCATCATTTAAATCTCTACGGCAAAGAATTATCAGACCATTTATTCATCTTGTTTATTCTCGCCATGCTTTTATAAACTATAATCGATTCCAAGTGTCCTCATCTGGGAAGCTGTTTCAAATCTTGACCCATTTATCACATTCTATGGCCAAAAGTATATGGACACCAGCGTATTGCACAATCTCATCCTACCCAATAACCCTGGTCGTTAAGGGAACCTGGTCCCATGTTGCTGATGTTTGACGTCTTCATTGTTCCGTCTTGTCCAGGTCCAGGAGCCTCAGACGGACAGGCAGCTAATCGAGACGTCTCCCGTCCTGCAGAAACTGACCAGCTTCGAGGACGCCATCGGAGTGCTGTTCACACACGTGCGTCTGCTGGCCAGAGCTTTCACCTTGAGGACCGTGGGCTTCAACCACCTCACCCTGTAAGTACAGTCGCAGCTTGTTTGTTTGCTAATAGAGTTGCAGCCAATAAAAATGCAAAGTGAGGCGCTAGTTGGCCAGATGCAATTTGCAGGGATGCTGCAGGAGAAG
Source organism: Hippoglossus hippoglossus (assembly GCF_009819705.1). Classification (NCBI taxonomy): domain Eukaryota; kingdom Metazoa; phylum Chordata; class Actinopteri; order Pleuronectiformes; family Pleuronectidae; genus Hippoglossus; species Hippoglossus hippoglossus. Next base: position 18,499,768 of record NC_047170.1, on the reverse strand, counting down.
CCAGACGTTGTCCGTAGCTCCCCGAAGAGGTGATAAGGAAACGGTGCCTTATAGTTAATAATGTGATCTGAGATGCTGGGAGTTTTATCATGAGGCTTTTTAAATTGTTGTTTCTGCCGCCTCCTCCTCCTCCCACATCATCACATTTACCCCCTGCAGCCTACAGCTCCTCTTACAGTCACTTCCTGTATGAGAAGCCATGTCTTCACTGTCATGTTTAAATTACCTTGGTGGAAAAAAAGCCTCTCTCACTGTTTCTTCTGCCGTGTGTTTAATCCAAGGGCCTCACAGCTGACAGAGAGGGGGGGGGCCCAGGGGACTCTGAAGTCACCGTATCTGTAGTCTGTCTGTAGCTGTGAGGCCATAACCCCACTGCCCCCTGGGAGATGGGGTTTTGATTCACTGGGTTGTCCAGGGCTGGATGTTTATATTTTTTTTCATTCATTGCAGCCACATCTCTTATTTGACAGTTTACTTTCTCCCGTTGTCAAGCTTCACCCCTTCCTGTGAAATCCTGGATTCTCACTTGTTTAGTCCAGATTTAATGGAGACGGCAGCCGTGTCCCACTGAGGAGGCATTTGAAGACTGATCGCTGTCCCTATTTTCCCAAAAATCCAACGAATTTAATATGACGTGCATCTGCGGTCCCTCCTCCGCTGCCTCCCTTGGGTGGAACGCTAACCGCTGGGCCACCGCAGATCTGTAGTTGTTGAAGAGTAATGCAGTTGTTACTTTGCCATATTTCCACACGCCGTCTGTGCTCAGGGCAGCTTCGAGTGCTCGTGTATATTCCATTTTTTGTGGGTGAAACAATGTAATTCTTGCGTCACGGCGGAGCAACTGCGCTGTCCGATTTTACAGGCTCTTCAAAATGTGCCCGACGAGTCATCGCACGCCGGCGACGGGGCTAATCAGCGAGCTACGCAAGGTGCTTGAGCTGCAGCAAGTACAACCGATCAAAGTAGCTAATGATGCAACAGCACAAGCGGCACAACCTGGTGACGTTAACAGGAAATCCTCCGTATACCACCAGTCGAATTGGGTCTCGCCCTCAGCCGACTACTTGTGAGTCCTCTGAAGGATGCAGCCCCTGAATTGGGACACACTTTGCTATGTACTGTTCATAAACTGCCCCAATACACTCTGCAGGGGGAGATTTAGATTTAGTTTTGTTGCTCTGTTCCCTGCAGCATGTCACAGTGTTGCTGTGGAGCTTTAGCACTGATACTGGAAAATGTTTCTGCTATGACATTTGTTCGATAGCCTGTAAAGTTGCAAAACTTCTGCCGAGACGACTTAGAATTGATCAGAGAGCGAGCGGCAACCTTGCTCGACGATGGCGAGTTTTATAAAAGAAGACGGCTATTTTTTTATATGAACATGTTTTCACTAATGAGACTGTTCACTCCAATTTGAGGTGTTTCTGATTCTGAGAATGAGAGGATTATCTGCAATGGAAGCTTAACTCACTTCTGAGCTTTACAACACAACACAATAGTGAGTTTGACAGCTGAAGCAAATTAGTCTTGGCAGCGCACCTCTGATATCCTATTGGCAGCCTGCAGTCCGTAATTGCTTGCTTAGTTTTGCCACAAGGACATTGCCTTGTGTGTGTGTGTGTCTGCGGTTGTGTGTGTCTTGCACATACACACATACAGTACAGTGCTGTGTTTGCTCTAATCCATCACTTAAATGTCAAACCTCTCCTCACTCATGGTCAGTGGAATCGACAAGAGGTCCAGAGGTTCGTCTGCCACGGAGCTTTACTTTGAGGTGTTTCTTCTCAAGGTTGATGCCGATGATATTTTCCAACATGGCTGCATCACGTCCAATAGCTTAACTTCGTACTTCGAAGTTTAACCTAATTAGTTTTTTATGTATCCACATTTGTTTTGTTAATTTTCCTGAAGCAAAAACAAAGAGATCATTTTCACATTTCCAGGGTAATTGATGTTCATTAGCTCATTAGTGGCCAAAGGCAGGTTGACCCAAATAGAGCCGACTGACTTGAAGATGGAGCTTGGCAACGGTTTGCCCGCGAGGACCAAAGGTGAAATAAAAGTAGGTCGCTCTGTCGTGACGGAAAGAAGAACGAGGTGGGATAACGAAAAGCAAGGTCGGACAATAAGGCGGGCAGCAAATGAGGAGACAGGAACCGGGTTGACCTTTAGCCCAACACTTTGTGCCGGAGTAGAGGACAAAGTGACCGAGAGGAGGACGGCACAAGAAGCAAGGACGGGAGTTGACCCTGCGAGAGGTGGAGAACGTCGGCCTCCTTCCGACAGCACAAACGGAGAGCTGTGGCCCCCAGGCACCGGGCTGCTGCTGCTGCTTCTCCTCTCACAGAGGAAACGCTGGGTGTTGCAAGAATTGCACCATTTGTGTAAAAGTGTCCACTTCGCTTCATGCTCAGTGTTGTTTGTGGAATCAAAGTGTGTTTCGTTATGCGGCCTTGAAAGTGGTCATTTGAAAAATATACATGCAATTAAATTCCATTAGCTGGATTTTAGGGGGCACCGAAATGAAAATACGTAAAAAAACAACATTTATGTGCAAATAGGAAGTTTCCCATTTTCTTTTGGTGTTGCAGCTCAGAGTTTGTTGTGGTTTCCTGTAGAAAAAGTGGATTTTAAAATTGGTAACGTGCCACTTGTGGAAAGGTAGAAATAGACGTTATCCATTATCGGGTCTATACTCGATCTGGTGATTCCGAGTAACTGTGGTGAAATATCTCAACTAATTTGCTGTTGGAAGAAAAGTCTGACTTTTGAGTTCCGGCGGTGGATTAAATATCGTGTCTGTAAAGATTTCATGTCATTCGCACTAAAACTTTAAATCCGAGGGAATATTTTTCCTCTTGCAGGAAAAAACTCATTTTCTGTTTTGTGCATTATTTATAAAAGAGACCCTGAGATTCCATTATCACAAAAGTACCTTTTTTGAATTCATGTTGATCTTTTGTTGTTGGCAACATTTATTCCCGGAACATCCGTTTGCGGTGGAGTTTTGCTCCTGAAATGAGACAATCACGGAGTCCGGGGTCACGGCTCCACTTGTCCTCCGCAGTTACAATTTTGTCCAAAGTAGCTGCGGTTTACACTTTTTTGAACCTTGCACAAGCGCGCACATTTGAAACAAGGACATAATTTCCCTAAGAAGGCGAGAGGGAGAAATTGCCTCACAAAATGGAGAGCTCCCCACTTTTGGAGCGGGCGGCCCGTCGCTGCCTCTTCACAGATGCTGTTAAAGGTATTTTAGATCAAAGTCAAAGGAGAATAAAGACCTCGGCTCCACACTTTACTTCAATTTCCCCCACCTTACTGGAGCATTGCTGTTGAAGTGAATAAGGGATGGCTCTTTGTGCTGCTTCACACAGCGACGCGTTCCTCTTTGACCCGCTCTATCTCTCCTCTTCCCCCCTCTATCTCCTCTATTTTTTCCTTTCGTCTCTCACTGTCACTCGACTGTTCCATCTCCCGCTCTGCCTCCTATTGGACGTGAAATTAGCTCTCCCCACACCTTCTCAATCTGTTTCTACGCAGCACGAGCTCCCTGGCAAACCCCCTTCCCCGGCTCCCGTACGGCGTATCTGCTAGATTCTGATCAAATCCGCAGCAAACCCGTTGACGTCCAGCCTGCACCTCTCTCCTCTGTCCCTCTGCTCTTGCCTCCTCTTCCTCAGCTCCTCTTCCTCAGCTCTTCACGCTCTCATGTGTTGTGGCAGATTCTTTCCATTAAGAAGCTCTGTGATTATTTTTAATGTGGGACTGTGCATCAGGCAGCGTTCCTTGACGTCCCCTTCCTCCTAATGAAGCTCAATCCTGGGTCTTTCAGCCCAGCCGTGAAGTATAAAGTAGTTATTTAAATTCGTACTTATTCTCTGTCCCTGCAAACACCTGCAGTCGCTAAATTGATTTGTCCATTTGCAGAATAGGAATTAAAAGTGTTGAAAATTGGTTATTTACGCAGCAAAAATGCGAAACAGCTGCTGTGCTGTGTTTTTCTTAAATGTTTTGTATTAAATAAAAAATCTTTGGAATCCAAAGTGTTGGTCATGAGAAAAATATGAAATTTTGAAAATGTCACCTTGAGTGTGTAATTGGTGGATATTTTAAAAAAAAACTAAATAATAGAAAATAATCTTTTAGGCAAAGCTATTGACCAATATCTTGAGTTGGAGATTTTTTTTTTTTTTCGGCGAAAAAGCTTTTGTACAAAAGTGATGATTTGGTTTAAGGGATGAGGATTAATTAGTTTTTAGTTCCGCTCTTGTTGTCTCCATCAAACGGACTGAATTGAAGATGGACTGACAGCTCAGCCCCGTTGAAGACGCTCAAACTGCTCTTTCACTGAGTCTTTAACTCGAATCTCTTTGGCTCAGATCCGCCGCAGCTCATAAAAAGGTAGCGGCGCCGCGAATCGGACAATAAACTTTGACCTTTCTCTCTCTTTGATGTCGGCCGCCCCCCTCTCGTCTTCTGCCTCTGCATCCTTCTCCCTCTCATCTTCAAACTTTTCCTCCCCTGTGAAGAGCTGCTTTCTATAGATGGATGTGTGCTCAGCTGCTGTCTATACCTCGCTGCTTGTATGGCACTTACTTACGCCCCCCCACACTTCCTGCCTGGCACGGCACCAGCCCCCTTCTGCAATGCTAATCTATAATTCTGTTTAATTAATGACCATTACAGCAGCAGCAGTAGCGCACCACCCCCCCCTCCGCTCCTGCTGCCCTGTCTAGCTCTGTGCATGGAGCCACAGTATGCTCGCTGCCTTTCAGTGATGGCGAGAGAGGCAGGAAGCTGACGTACAGTACCACAGTCCTGCTATTAGCTTCTCTAGGAATTGTTAGAAGGTTGAAAGTTCTTCTCTAAACCCGGGTGCACGCCTCCTGCTTGTCACGGGCTTAGGAGCTCGACAGGCACTCCTGCAGGTGCACCCGAGGTTTCTTTTAAAGCGTGTATTTTTCCCATTTATATTTGAATTTGCAATCAAAGCTCGACGTTTTCTTCAAAAGGGGGCCGGTACTTGAGGCGGCCCCCGAGTTGTCACGCAGCCTGTCAGTGCAGCCGTGTCCCAGAGGCCGCCCATGAAATGTACATCAGCCGGCTTCACTGTTTCTCTTAAAAGACTAAAAGCCCCGTAGATTTGTCAGGAGAGCGCGGGTCCTTTCATGACCCACTGATGTGTGGTTGCGTAAGTGAAACCCTGCCTGTCCCCGGCCTCTACACCCATTTCCCCCTGCCCTCCTACTTCACCCCTTCTGTTTCAAGTCCTTCTGTAACCTGTGTTTTTCTTACTCATCCTTTTACCTCTTTAACTTTATCCATCCCTCCATCTTTTCCAGGGGTCACAACCAGAGGATGGAGTTCCTGGGAGACTCCATCATGCAGCTGGTGGCCACAGAATACCTTTTCATCCACTTCCCTGATCACCATGAAGGACATTTAACGGTAAGATCCATACTTTTAAAACAATATTTGTGCCTAAACGTTGCCAGAACCGATGACGCCGGTCGGCTTTTTTATTGCTTTGGCAAATTGGACATTAACTTTTAACAGTTCTATATATATATATATATATATATATATATATATATATATATATATATATATATATATATATATATATATAACAATGTGCAAACAATGTGTCTAACAAAATCACATAATTAATAAAACCTTACCCACATCAGCGTTTCCCATCAAATTCATTCTGTCTACAACTATGACGTCTGACTGTATGCGTGGATGGTAACAACTTTATGGATGATAACAGACAAATTAGAATATTGTATATCGTATATAATATACAAAATTCAAATTGTTTTCGATCATCTGTTAGCCACATTTCCACCGTTGAGCTTTAGGGATTTTGTTGTGGCGTCGACTGGAGTTTGGCGTAGCTGCTCGCTAACTGTGGGCTAATGTCAGGAGCTGTCAGAGCCGTGTAGCGTTTCCTCCGGAGTTAAATGTAATGTTAACAAGGCTCCTGCGGTGATGCTTATATTCGCTGTGAGGAAGGAAACTATTTCAGATTTTGATTAACAACCCTACTCCTCACAGGCTTCTTTCCCTCCCACATACGTGGACTTTTGCACAGTTTGCATCCACGCATGTGCGTTTCGTATTTCCTCTGTTTCCGTGCCTCGGCTCACTGCTTCTTAGGTTTACATGAAATTAAGTCTGGATTGTGTGCGTGGAAGCTTTTTATTTTTTTTTTATCCTTCCTCCCATCAATCTTTGAATCTCCAAGTGGCAGCCATGTACTCACCCCCCCCCCCCCCCCCCCCCCCCCCTTTTCTCCTCTTTTGCTCGTTTCCACAAAACAACTCCTCACCCCACACTGCGCCTCTGTGTTTACTGTACTTCCTTGTGATGGGCATTGTCATGAGACGAAATTGTTCAGTGGTTTTCAATCACACATCTTTGTCGGCAGATCTTTGCTGGAGCTGTCAAGTGTGTGAAAAATAATGTTGTGTGTGTGTGTGCGCGCGTGGCTTTTAACACAGGTACAAAGCAAATGATCACACTGTGAACATGTAAGCGTATTTTCTGACGGCGTCAAACGGCGTTACAGCTCCCTCTTTTCATTCGACCATCAGCACTTCTCCTTAGAGGAGCGCCTACTCAAGGCTGGAGGGATTGAACGGGTCTCAAACTGAATAAGAACCTCTGCAGTCAGATGCTTATTCCTGGATGTTCCTTATAGATGGAAGCCTTGATGTTAGTTGTATAAAAGCTTCCATCAAGCGTTCGTTGAGAGCCTGAAAGCTTCAGCGCTGCCTATGCCCAAGAGCCAAGATGGAGGTACATCTGAAATGGATTTCAAATCGGGGAAAAAGTGCTCATTCAACTAGTGTGTGCGTGTGTGTGTGTGTGTGTGCGCTTGTGTGTGCGCTCTGATTGCGATGGCGTGTGCACTGTTAAGGAGGGCACATCACAGCAAGCCAGAGCCAGTCAGTCATCCTGCTTCCATTTGCTCTTTTACTCATCTCGCAGCTATATTTAACATGTTTGTGTTTTTCCCTTTTAGAGACGTAAATGTACCTCACCCAGTCTAACATGTTGTCATCCGCTCAGCCTCCAGTCACAATGCAATATTTAACAGAGCAACGTGCAATCTCCCTGAAACATTTACTCTGCATTACCATTCTGTCTTTGATGAATTATTCCACGTGGGGCCGTATTCCGATGTTTTTGTGTACCTCTGTGTCTTTCCGTGTAAGCGTGCATCTGTTTGAAGTGCTTCTGCGGCTACGCGTTCGCACCTTGAGTACGATTCTGACGTCTGCCGTCCTCTTTGGTCCGTAGCTGCTCCGCAGTTCGCTGGTGAACAACCGCACGCAGGCCAAAGTGGCGGAGGAGCTGGGCATGCAGGAGTTCGCCATCACCAACGACAAGACCAAGCGACCCGTGGCACTGAGGACCAAGACGCTGGCTGACTTGTTGGAATGTATGTGCACAGTTCTTTTGATTCGTTTGCAGAAATTATAAAGCGAAGAAGAAAGAGAAAAAATTATCCTTATAGACATTTATAGACTCCCTCCTCCACATTTTTCATATCTCACTCCTGAATGTGCAGTTTACAGAAGTCAACGTTAAGTGCCGTCATTGATTTCTTTGCTCTCTTTGTGTTAAATGTCAAACACTGTCACGTCGCTGCTGAAGACACGGGATGATGCTCCCTGTGCGCTCAGTGTCACAGGAGCTACTTCTTCTCTTCTTTTTATTCCATCGGCTGCAGTTGCCACGTCTAATAATCTACTGGTGGTGTCCTGCTTGCTTCTTTGGATCAGAATAAGACACTGAAAATAGGTTCAGTTAGAGCTGAGCGATGACAATATCAATAATTATCCCAGTAGGATTTTCACCAAATAGCAATGGTTTTAATGTTCTTCCTCAGGTTTGTAAAACGGTTGCTGTGTTTATTCTTTACCCGTAAAGAAGAGTTTAAAACCACAACCACTCACTCAGGAGAGAAAATCTGCTTTTAATAATAATAATAATAATGAATTTGATTTGTAAAGCACTTTTCAAAACACACTTACAAAGTGCTTTACAAGTTAAAAATAAATAATTGAAGGCAAACAATAGGAAACAATTAAAAGCAGTGTGAAGATCGCACATTAGCCAAACATAAAAATAAAAAAGGAAAAGGGTAAAATAAAACATTTTAAAATTATTAAAATGTTATGTCAAATTAGAGCCAGGAATTCAAATTGTTTAGTTTTTTTCTTTTTCAGTTCTCTAAACTTGAAATAATTAATTTTTCAAATTCTAATTTATCGTAATAATTGTCGATATCAACTGTGAAAATTAAGGAATATATTTGTAAAGAAACAATCATCTGCATTGTCCTAACCCCCAACGATATGATACAAATAAGTGTGGACAGAAACTGTGAGAAAAAGAAAATAAATAACATTTAGCAAGAAATAATATGTATTTCAATTTAGAAAAAGAAGAAGTATGTTCTAAGGACGCAGCCAAATATTAAGTCTCGTTTAATTTTCTATATTACAAACATATTGAACACGATGTATGTGATATTGGAATGAAAATAATGTGCCGCGGCAGGTGTGAAGTTTGCAGAGACACGTTCACTGTGAAGCGACTTCAGTCACTGCCTGTGCCGCCTCCAGTCTTGTTGTCAGACCCATTTGTCAGTGTCTCTGGGTGGGACGCCTGTCGGGGATTATCTGGTGGCTCTCCTGACTCCAGCTGGAGCGTCAGGTGGTGGATCTCTCTCCTCTGACGCGTGGAAAAAGAAATCCACGGCCCGTTCCCAGATACCTGCCGACTCCTTCTTTACCCTGTATGAAGTCACGCTCATCCTGTTCTGGGTAAACGGTGACATCGAGAACATTCTTACCACGTTCCACCGTAACAAGGGAATTCATCGGTTTACGAATCAGTCAGCACGGTCTTTGCTTTCCTGGCAAATGTGCAGATATGAGTAATAATAATTTACAGAAGAGGAACATTTAAAATATTTTACCTCATTAAGAAAAGGCTTTTCCATTATGTACAGTATTTCTGACGATGAGAGACAACTGACAAGTTTATATTTCACTTGTTAAATGTGGATCTCTGTATATAAACTGGTAAAAAATCCATTACACCTATATATTACAGAGACAAATGAGTGATATATTTCCCATTAGTAACTGGTTTCATAAACGCATATTATTCCTCTTTTACACAATGAAAACTTAGTCTCAGTAAAATCCAGGATTAGTTCGGCTTTAAAAGAAACTAAGGACAACTCTCCAATTCTCCATTTCGAATAAATAATGTCTCCTAATCCCCAAAATGAAATAGATATAAATTAAATATATAAGTTTAGACACAATTACTCTTTGTAGTTTATCTTTATCACTTTACCTTTATTTAAATAAAAGGCAATCTAAGGAAAACTTAGCAGAGATTTCCATTATGTGCTCGTCTCGGGTGATGTTAGTAGAGGAACATGAACAGAGGAACACACATGAGCCTTACTGGGACTGAGGTCATGCATTAGAGGAGATTCATTACTGTCCACACTAGGTCAATAGAGGGCGCTAGCAGTGACAAAGATGGTAATATGAGGGAATAGTGCAGAGAAAGTGGGAAAATCCTGGGAGAGACAGAGAAAAGCATTAATATGTTCCAGGTCTGCATCAACAGTCAGAGTCATGCATGAATCTCTCTCACACACACACACACTGAAGGTTAAAGGACAACACAGAGCTTCATATCATTTGCCTTTCAAATTATCCCTCAGAGTTCAGGCCAGAGCAGAGTTGGCGACACGGGGAAGGGGGACGAGGGTCAGCGCTGGAAATGAGAGCGGCGCTTCCGCATATGAGCAGCCGTGCCCCGCGGCTGCAGCAGGCCCTCGCCGACCCCCTGAAATATTACCTATTATCCCTCTCTCGTGTCCCGCTGTCTTAGTCACGGGGATGAGTGAATGCAGCGGGCAGCTAATGGAGGAGCAAAACAAAGGGAAAGCCACGAGATGAAAATGACACCGAGCACCTACCGCTCACATTTCCAATCTTTTTTCACTTCAGTCAGATCGCCAGTTACGCTCAGTTCAGCTTCCCGTACAGTTTTATCTTGTGCTGGATGTTTCTGTGAACTCTGCGTGGCCCCATGCCGTACCAATTTCCTGTTTGATGGAAACAGACGGACGTGGACAGAGCCGTCCCTTCCCGTTGTTTACATTAACATCACATTTGGGTTTTTCCCCTGGTCTTGGTTAATGTTTTATTTGTTTCAGCAGGGGGGCAGGCAAATGTTTAGCAGAGCAGAAAAAGACGCTGCACGTCCTCAGCCATTTTTTTTATCGCTTTTCTCTCTTCTCTTTTTCTCTCTGCAGCTTTCATCGCCGCGCTCTACATAGATAAAGATCTGGAGTTCGTGCACACCTTCATGAACGTCTGCTTCTTCCCCCGACTGAAGGTGAGTCCCTATTGATAGCTATTCACCACTCGCACCTGATCAATGAGCCGCTGAGCTGGACGCCTCCGAGAGAAAGAACCGGGGAGATGATGATGAGGAGGAGGGAGCTAATGGCTGGACCCTAATGGTGCCACCATCGACGCAGGGCCTGAAGTGGTGCTCGGCCCTTGAACGCCTCTCACACTGACAGCTCAAATAGCTATTTTAGTCATCTTTAATGGGAATCACAACAGTGTCGGGTTGTTGACGTTAGTCGTCAGGGTTTTTCCATTGATCCAAGTAGTGCTTGGGCTGTTGATGGCGTCCACTTCCAGGAGTTGGATAGATTTACTCCATGGCCAGATGTGAGCGAGGAAGGACGAGTCTTTTACTCTCGAGCGCCATTGACTCGTTCAAGTTTAAAGAGAAGAGCCTTAAATGCGTATTCCCATTAATATCACTGCTTTGGTAAAAGACACAATCTATTACATACACTCTTATACCTAAACGTGCACGTGTTCTCACACACACACACAGGCTCATGCACGAGTATCCACATAGCGTGGACCTCTCCTTGTGAAGCTGCTGCAGTGGTCTGATATGCCATGCTAATTGCTGTCTTGGTGTGCCTCTCCAGGGAGAATCCCCAGCTCTAGAGGAGCTGAGCTTTGCGTCATGGTCGCTGCAAGAGAGCACCTAATTTCCACTTCCAAGAGAAAAGTTGTGAAACAGCCAGCATGTCTCCTTACATAGCCTTCTGGAAACCACAGCGTTGCACACTGTGCTGCTTCATCCAATTTGGATGGAAATAGAGAGGGAAAAACCAGGGACATAAACGCTCCTTTCCTTATGTTCGCAGTTTTTTCCCCGCTGCACTGTGTGATTACGCATATAGAGGGTTTGTGTCAGTGTCAATGCATCCATGCACTCGAAATTGCTTGTACTAGCGCCGGGGCTATATGCTGCGCTCCTTTTCAAAAACACCCAAATTTCTCCGCCTGAGGCAAAAGGAGTGAAGATGCCCCCCAGAGTGAGGAAAAGTGGGAAGGAGAAAAAGGGAAGTAAAGCACGGAAGCAAGAGATAGAGGGGTTGTGGGGGGGAGGGGAGGGGGGGTCGGTAAAGCTGGAGTGTAGAAGAGCGCGAGCAACAGAAGCAGGAGCACTCTTTGTAGAAAATTAATAGGAGCAGACAGTTCTGGATTCAAAGTCTGCCTTTTTATGACAAGGCTGCTTCCCTGTTAATGGAAGGGCTTTTAGAAGTCCCTCTTGGATAAGAGAAATGTATCAGGGCTGCACACCTGGGAGACTCCCAGACGCTCTTTATTTCTGGCCCGGGATTGGCTTTTGTCTTAAGTAGCCTGTGATTTGTACTCAGCGTGAAGACACGGATGGAGAGCCAGTCAGAGCGAGAGCAAATAAGTGAGAGCAAAAACAAGTGGTGGGGCGGAGAGGGTCAAGGCAGGAATGAAATAAAAGCATGAGCGACCGGGGGAGATAGAGATTGTAACTGCAGCTGTTTTTTTTTATTTATTTCTGGTGTCTCTGATTCTTTGAATGAAGTCCGAGGAATAGGGGAGTGTGATTAACTGTGTGGTGTGTTTGCGTGTGTGTGTGTGTTGCAGGAGTTCATTCTGAACCAGGACTGGAACGACCCGAAGTCTCAGCTGCAGCAGTGCTGTTTGACCCTGAGAACCGAGGGCAAGGAGCCCGACATCCCGCTGTACAAGTAAGACTCCACAAAAACCCTCCGAGCCTCCCTGACGCTCGCTGCTCTGAGCCGACCCGGCTGCTACGTCTGTGGAAGTCAAAATCCAAAACGTTATCTGTCAGCGGTGAATCTTTCTGTGCCCTAAATTGAGGTTGAAGTATGTCTGTGCCACCTTTTGAAAGTAAAGGTGGCAAGGTGACGCCCCTTTTTTACATAATGAAATTGTGTTTTTGCGTATTAATGTCAACTGTGATATCGTAAAGTAAAAAAGAAATGACAGTTTTGGATAATCCAGTAAATTAAATACCTAACAGGCACCTTGTCACATCAATGCAAGAATAATGTAAAAATACAAAACACCTGATTATTAATTTGCATTACTCCCAAACAATGATGCTCTACAGTGATTCCCAACTTGGTTTATCTGTGAAGTATCTTTTCATTTACTTCACCAGTGTTTAAAAAACATTTATCCAGCACATTTAGCTATATTCAATTAAACTCCATTATTTACAGACAGCTATTTGAGCCATTTATTAATTAGCTAAATGTTTATACACCATTTTTATCACTCTTGCATGTGTAAACTGTGAGTGTACTTGTCCCCGTCGTCGGTATATGACCCAGAACTCCACGTTGGCGATGGGTTCAGTTAAATGTCACATGTGCTCCAGTCCACGTTCAGAGAAAGGAAATGGAAAAAACATTATTTACTGGACTTTTATCCTTGTTATTGGTCCCTGGACATTTTGAATAGCCGTGTAAAGGTCTCTGTTGTTGTGATAAATAAACACGGCCAAAGAGACCTATTTGACAAAAGGTCAAGGAGCAAGTGTTATTTGACAGAATGCTTTTCAGAGCTGCCAGGAGGCGCTGCGTTTGTCACCATGGAAACTGACAAACAGTATTTTCACTGATACAAAAAGAGAGGGCGGAGGGCGGTGGTGGTGGGGGGGGGAGGAGATCGGCTCCACGTGCAGGGGCGGCTGTAGACGGAGCAGTTTTATGTACAATGAACATTTAATCAGTCGCCTGTCTCTCGTCCACGTATTCATTTGAATGTCAGCTCCCCCTCCTCTGTTTATTATTTTGTCCATCAGCCTGACGGAGGGAGAGTTTTGACTCAGCACAAATCTGACACCACAATCAACACTTCCCTCAAACTCTGTTTCACACAAGGACGTGATCGAGGAACCGACGGAGCTCTCAGATCACTTGAATTTCAACATTTTGGCCCACGTGCAAAAACAATATACACCGCCGCTTGCACAACTATAGCCACAGATGAATTTGATGCCACACCCTTGAGTGTCGTTATTTGCTTTGTCCCCGTTCGTTGAAAATACAGAGTAGCCACCGATCTCCCCATGAGATGACCCGACCCCTGCTGGTCGATGAGCCAGAATCCTGCAGCTTTTATAGAATTTCACGCGGCAGCTGCTGGTGTCAGGTCCGTCAGGCCGTCTTAAGGGTCCGTCTGAATTTGTTTACAACACCGGGTGAGACGAGAGTGTGAGTCACACAGAGAGAGGGAGGGAGAGAGGGAGAGAGGGAATGACCGGGGCAGGGAAGGGAGGAGGGAGGAGGGAGTTAAAGGAGCTAATGCCCCACGTCCCCCTGCTAAAGGTTCCCTGGTGGACGCGTCTGCCTGATGACAGATCCACACCTCAACCCCAGCACCATCACTCTGCTGTGCATATGGTCTGTGTATAGGACCCACCAGGGAGCCGACACATATACGCACTTTAACATTGTGCAGAGAACGGCCTGAGTCAGTGAGTAGCTGCTTTTTAGCGCGAGCTCCAGCCCCTACAGACCCTATACGCCCTCGCACACTTCCATCTGTGTGTGCAGCCTTCGACTTGATAACCCGAGAGACTCACAGATTTCTTTCTCCTACTCCTCCTGTCTCGTTTTGTGTTATCGTAGCAGCACAATAATTCTAAGTGACACGTCCTCCCTGTTGAGATTTGGCTAGAGCGTGGCACACAGGAGTCTTGTTTGCTCCGAACATGCGACGTGCCACTTCATTTGTAAGTGAGAATGGGAGCTGAATTATTGATAAAGTGTCATAAGTGACCACAATGCATTAAAAATTGACTGCGCTCCTGAAATAAGTAAATTGTCCGTGAATAATTTAGGTGACTCGCAGCTTGGGTCTGAGATGTTTATGCTAATGTTAACATTTCAAACATCTCCCAAGTTTTGTCATCTGTCTTGTACGTGCGTCCCAGCAGAAAACTGACGGCTTCATATCCCCCCCCCACATCTCTTTAAATGAGCTACATCTATAAGTTAAACAAGTCTTATTCTCTCATCGTCCCTCTCTTAGATTTTCCTGGTCCCCCCCCCCCCCCTCAGCTCTTTTCAGTGTTTACCCTTGTAGCGCACCAAAAGCTCGCGGGTCCCTCAAAGACAAGTCATTCTTTTTATTTCTATTCCTCCCCCAACATGTCTTTTTATTTAGTTTTTTTTTTTGTAAACCACACACAGATCTTTGTATCTGACGGTGATGGGTGTGGGGAGTAGGGGAGGCTTTAAAAGTTGTTTATACGGCGTGTCCCTCAGATTGCTTCGTGCGCTCTGAAAGCACACTAGTGAATCAAAGCGCTATTCCCCTCGCCTCAACCTGCTGCTTGAGATGAATTATATTTGTTCTGATTGAAAACCTTTTTTCTTTTGCGCCCCCCTTTTTTAATGTTATTTCTCTGAAGAACAATGTCCCTGAGTGTCCTTTGCGCCCTTTCTCTGGGGTATTATTGCTGTTTTTTTCTCTCAGCTCCGCCCTCCTCCTCCGTCTCACGCCATGTTTCTGTCTTTTTGAATTTGCAGGACCCTGCAGACAGTGGGGCCCTCGCACGCCCGCACCTACACCGTTGCCGTGTATTTCAAAGGGGAGCGAATCGGCTGTGGCAAAGGCCCAAGGTGAGTAAGACAGTGCAATATAACAAGACACAACAGGACAAGGCGCTCTCCCTCTCAGTGCACCGCTAATGGGCTCGAGAATAATGGCTGCGCTTTATTGATGGTGTTTATTATAGCAATTAAGCTCTTGTTGGCCTATTCTATCGGGAGAGACATTATGCAGAATGAAAATGAATCGATTCATTATTGATCTGACGTAAATTGTGTTATGGAAATATCACTCTGTGCAGAAGAAAGAGTCTGTGATGAGGCGACACTGCACCTAGGGCTGCATTAGGGTCTACCTGGGATTGTGTGCTCACCGCAGGACAGGTGTGTGTGTGTGTGTGTCTGTGTGTTAAACCTTTGGTTGTGCTCACTCACACACACACACACACACATTCTCGCTTTTGTTGAGCGAAGAAAGTGAATCTCCGCACGAAGGCCTTTTCAGGGCTGGGGGGTTGACGATAAAGCTGCAGCTGAGCCTGCGAGAAAGGAAACCTAAATCCATCAAACATCTCCCCTCTCTCTCTCCACATGTGGAAATCCCCTCCGCAGCCCCCCTACTTGAAAGCGTTCTCTCCTGCTCTAAGCTAGCGATAAGTTTGTCCCTTCCATAGGATCTTTGACAGCTTACTGTTTTTGTATTTACATGACTTAAGCTCCCATCCACCTCCAGTGTGGGGCTATGATCACATAATGTATACGCGGGGACTGTGAATCCCGGGCGTAAACAGTGCCCGGCACACAGCCGCCAATAGGCTTACCTTTTTGAAATGTGTGCACGGCGTTACCTGTTATTGTTAAGCAGAGGGGCTCTTTCAACACAAATAAAAAGCACTTTTGATAATCCGCTCAATATTAGGCCTGTTTTTTTTCTGACAGAATTTCAGAAAAGGGACATTTTGAATATGCTAAAGACCTTTTCTCTCTCTCTCTCTCTCCCCCCCACTCTCTCTCCCCCACTCTCTCTCTCTCCTTTTAAAAATATTTCTAATCTAGCATCCAACAGGCGGAAATGGGAGCTGCGATGGATGCACTCGAGAAATGTGAGTTGTTTGGCAACACGAGCTCCTCCTCTCCACACACACACACACACTTCCACATTTTAAGCCTTTCACACTCTTTGCCTCAGTGTTGAATATTAGCCTTGGCTGTACAGTAGGCAAGATGGCTGGCGGAGAGCTGTGGCCTGACCAGGCGGTTGGCGGCAGCATACAGGACATTAGGCTGTTTGAAGTGCGAGCCCAGAGCACAGGCATGGGGCCGAGCCAGGGACGGAGAACCAGTAAAAACCAGGATGAGGCTAGCGAAAAGCATCCTCGAACGAGTCGATCAATCCCAGAGGGAGCGCGGGAAGTTTATGTCGAGGGCCCGTGCAAAGTTTGTGTTATTTTGGTTCTTGTTGTGTTTTCAAGCCCCTTTTTGACGACCACGAGAACGAGGCTTCCCACTCCGAGCGACTCTCTCGCCGCGCTCAGCGCCGCGCTCTTCACGTTTGAAGGAGAGCGGCTGATGCGTCCCCTTTGTGCCGCTTCTTTCCTTGGCTGTTTTTCATCTTGTCATCAACCACCACTTAAGGAAAATAGATAGTGATTTTTTCGGCATTTACTTGGCATTCACTGCCAAGTAAAAATACAATTACAGAGCTCTCAGAAACACATCCGCCATGAGCCATTTCCATCATTTCCCGCTCGCCTCTTTCACCCGATGCATATGTATGTGGACGCATAACATCATACATCACATGGAGTGCGTTAAGAGTGCGCTACGTATTCCAGGGTTGTGTTTGAACCCGACTCTGCCGCCGTCCCTGTGTCCACCACATTAATCAGATGTAAGGTTTTTTCATTACTCAGCTAATTAGTCTGAAGCGAACACAAATGGCTTTGTTGGAACAGACCCGTGGAACGCTGCGAGGGCAGGAAGGTCAACCTCTGATTCCATTTGGCTCGTAAATGAGGCCTCCAGCCGCACGTGATTGATTCTGTTTGTGCACCGGAGCTTTACTTTTTATGAAACATTAGTGTTGGGGGTTGTTACTATTTAAAACTGTTTGATCTCCTTCTCCTCCTGCTCCCGACTCCCCCCCCCCCCGTCTCCCTCACCTCCCTCCCTCCCTCGCTCCTTATCAGGGGGCGTAGTTCAGTGCACACTCTCCCTCTCCTGCACCTTCCTCCCCTCCCTTAATTCCTCCCACTTCCTCTCCCCGGTGTACGCCTCTGTCACCATGATTGATAGATGCTCATTGCTAGTAAATGAACATTTCCCCCCTCATAAATTGCGGTTTCATGTGACTAGATTAGCAATTCCTTTCCAAAAGGTCAGTTAATTTAAAAATCATCTCCTAAAGTCTTCCTCCCTTTGATGCAACACACTTCCAGTTCGAGGGCTTTGTTTGACTTTGTGTTGTCACTTAATTTAAACGCCCTCAGCGCGATGTACTCTTTTCTTTCACCCTCTGCTCCAGAGTACCTGAGGTGAGTCCATTATATTAATCAAATTAATTAACTGGCTGAAAACACAAGAGAGGGCGCTCGGTGCGGAAAAGATTAAAAATACTTGCGATAGAATAAGGACAAAATGTTGATTAAATGATCGACAACAATTTGACAACGATTAAATCATAGAAGTCGTTTATTAGTGGTGGGGGGGGGGGGGGGAGTGTCACTGTTCTGTATAATTGGAAGTTGAAGTTCATTTTGTTTTGGACGTTTACACAAAAACAATTTACAAACCTTGGCTTGATTTCTAGGAACTATCTGAAGGTTGATCGACGGTAAATAAGGAAACAGATTTAACCTTCTGTCCGTACTCTGCGTTCATTTAGTTCACGTCTTCTGAAAGCTTGAGGACAAGTTGACGTGTTGCTTGACAACGTAAAAGACGCTCGTAGATTTTTGGACAGTGACAGTAAAGTAGCATCACAGCAGCATAAATGATCCTGGAGACTCATCAGTTAATAACCTTTATTAATAAAGACTAATCAATACTTCAAATTCATGTGTTGTTGCCTTAATGTGGCTGAAAAATCCCGACCATTTTAATTTCTGATGGCGGTCGATCCGATCTCGTCCACATTCTCACTCATTATTCAGAGGTCATGTTCTGAATGAAGTGCAGCCATTTTCAGAATTCACTTGTCAAGCCTGGATTAATGATTTCTGTGCGGGAAGTCTCCCCAGAACATTTGAAATTCTGTTCCTCGCTGTTGCAACATCGTCTCGTTCGAGATAAATAAGGGAAGGTCAGTCGACGGGGTTCAAGCGCGTCTTTGAAGTACGAGTGTCTCTCCCGACCGCGCGCTTATATAATGAGACTCGGCTCCTCCGCCGCCTGACGCATCAACGGCGGTTGGCGCTGCATTGTCTCTCCTGTGATTGTCAAGGGCCTCGCTTCATTTGTTCACATAGCAAGACTAATCAAGGACATTAGCCCCGGTGTCATGTAATTCGTCATTGATTGTCTTGTTGGCCCTCACTGCAGCGCCGGCTGCACCGCTACTCGTCTTGTACGACAGCCCCTAACTTGTGCTACTCTTGAATCGAAAAACACCTCCGCGCAACGTGTCAGGATTCATTTCCATGTTTTATTTAAGGCCTCCTGGAGCATCAGAAGCACTTTGAGCAGGACGGAACTTTTTTGTTTCTGCCGCAGAGCTTTTCCTGGCCGACAGAACCGGCGGTTCCAGCCGTGTCGGGGAGGTGAGAGACATGGCTGTGTTCAGTCAGACAGCTCAGAGCTCATTAAAGAGGCCGGGGCCCGGTATTTGGTGTGTGCTGTCTGTAGCCGATCCGCCGGTGGCTCGGCTGATTCACGTTTCATTATTTGATGGCCCACGTTTTTTGACAGTCTCCTGCCTGTATCTGTCGAGGCAGAATTAAATGTTAACCAAGGCCCAGACTGGGAGAAACATGAGTGCAAACAAATCGAGCTGAGAGCAGCCAGGTAGGGGAACGGAATCGACGGAAGAAAGGAGTCGGCGGTGCAGAGTTTCTCGGGCCCTCGGGCTCCGAGCACCACGCGCCGTTAGGTCTAAGGCGACATCAAATATACATGGAAACGGCTTAACCATTTATCATTCATCCTTGCAGATAGTACAGTCTCTGTTCAAAGTCGGCAGTCGCTCTCTAAGACTCAGCTCCCTCCCCTTCCTATTTTTTTTTACTCCAGCTTCCTCACAGCTGCTTGTTTCTCAAACAATGAAATATCTGTTGAATAAGAGAAGGAGCCTCGATCGGGCTAGTAGCTGGAAGGGAGCGACATTCTTTCCTCCGCTTCCTCTAAACCCCTTAATCTCAGGATAAAAGCATTGGATGGATAGAGGCAGAGTAAAGTACAGTATGCAGGATCTCTATTCACTGGCCTGAGTCTTTTGTTTGCCCTTTGGCACGGCGGGGAAATCCCTTCATCAGCACCGCTATACAGGCGCACTATTGGCTTGTTGACTGATGTGGTGCGCGTGAGCTCTGGCTGATAGACTCAGCCGCTCTTTTGTGGAGTCGTCTCCCAGCCTGAGCTCGGGCTTGAGTGGTGAATGCGTAAGTGAGCTAACCGTGCATGTTCTCGTGCGCCTTCCCCATCAACTTTCTCTTGGTTGGCGGACAACAGAGGCCTCAACGACCAAAAACGCCAAACCTGCTAATGTCCGTCCGTCCTCGAGAGAAACGTCTTGCGCTGTCGATAGAAGACCCGAGTCGAGCTAAGTGCGTTAACGCCTCCGACAAAGATCAGCGTGCAGAGTGCGATCTTCTCCCGGGAGATAATTCTCGCTGCGTCTCTGCGATGCCCAACACAGACTGAAACGAAACGCCTCGTGTGTTCTTTACCAACCCCATTCTCTGACGCCTGCTTTTGTGTCGCAATGCTAAACAATGTAAACGGCCAAAGCGGTTTTTTTTTCTCTTGAGTGGGTTATTCTCAAGTCATCTCCCAGGGAAAAATGCCGGTGATTTCCATATTTTAACTGCAATATGTAGTTTTCTCTCCGAGGCTCACCAAGTGTTGCTTACTCACTGAAAGCATATTGAAATTGATTGTGTTTTTCCTCTGTGTGTCCATACTTGTGTGTGTGAGTCTCATATTTCCCCTCTAAAGGATTTTTCTTTTTAACCATTTGATCGGTCTCCTTTTTTAATAGGATATTGCTGTTATCTTGCACTTTTTCCTCTCAGTTGCCATAATGACGAATTATTGCGTCGCAAGAGGAAGAAAACGTTCTCTTCTTCTTTTCACGAGTCAAACCCACATGTGAATTGACAGGTTTTTGCCAGTGTTTCATTCTCGAGTTCTGATTACAAGAGGCGGTCGCAGATAAACAAACCACTTTGCAGCCTTTAGATATTTACGAAACAATTCCGCCCGACAACCAGTTGAGAAATACGGTTGACTTGATTTACAAGAAGCAGAAAAACGTTTTAAAGTATGCATCTGTCGGTTGCGTTTGTCCGATCGTGGGACAGCAGCAGGTTCCAGAAAACCCAGTGTCTTCACCAGGTAGTTGAATCGTTGCCTCAAACCTGAGGCGTCACGTTATCAGTGTCTGGACGATAGTAATAATTAAATTTCCCCATCTAATCGGAGGATAAGATCCAGTATCTGCCCACGGTACAGCAGGAGGCCCTGAGTATTTAGACGGGGGATTTTCCTTTTCTTCTTCTGTTGTTTACTGTTGTTTTAGCTCCGCACTGCAGCACATTTGATTTGGAAGTAAACGGCGTGTGAGGTTTAAAGTGCCGAAGCTCAGCGGTGTGAGAAGTTGACAACCTTTGTGCACACAGTTGGGACGATGTTTTTATAACCCAGTAGTTGTGGGGATGTTCACGCCAGCAGGAGAAGCCTGTGAAGTGTCTGCCGATCTCTGTGGGGGGGTGTTCTGCAAACATTTACAATCTAATATTAAATATTTTGATCCTTTTTAATTTTTAGGGAATATTTATAAAAACGTCTACAATCCCTCCACTGACAAAATCAAGCTGAAACTCAGTGTTCTCCTCTTATTTCAAACTCAACATGCTGAAGCGTAGAGTCGCAATAATAGTGACTCCTCCGAAGTGTAAACCTTTATCAGAGGAGAACTGATTCATTCAGATCCTGGAGGATTCTGCTCCGGACTTTGAAACTTGTGCTGCAGAAGGTGCTGAAAGCCCCAAGTTTGTCGAGAGATTGCATGATCGTGGTCAGCGACCGGGAAAAACTGCACAGTCAAATTTGTGTCTCGGTGAGTTGACACAAACCACTGGGCAGCCGTCATGCGTGCTGTTTTAAATTGAAGTGTGCGGCGGTTGGACCCGGTAACGTAAACACTTGATGGAAAATTACCAAAGCTATGAATATCAAGAAAATTACAGTGTGTGTTTTCCCGACGAGTCGCTCGGCTGGAAACCGGAGCCAGGATTCAGGGGCTCCCCGGTGATTTCAGCTTTCCGGTTTGTAGAAGTGAAAGGATCAGTCGATTAAGAAAAATAATCAGCAGCTGTTCTCACCATCGCTGAATTGTTCTGGTGCCAAAAATGCAAAAAAAACTAGTTTGGGAAATTGGTCTTTTCATCTTTTTTTTCTGTTTAATATGATTTATGATGTCTTGTGGTTTGGGAATATTTGGATGAAAAACAAAAAGATGTTTGGACAAAAAACCTTTGATGGACAAGTTTTAAATTTGTTTACACTGTACTGAATAAATGATTATTAGAGCAACTTTAACAATAAATTGATAATGGGAAATAAATGATAGGTTGATTGGGATTATGAGCTCGATATCTTTTTATTTTGTATAAATAGAGATGATAATTTACAGACTAATTAATCTCCACAAACCTGAAAACCTGTTTAAAATGATCAGCAGTGTTTTTTTTTAAAAGACATGGAATTGACTCTGCCTGCAGTACCTCCAGTGACCACTAAGTATGAGCATCAGAGATTCTTACTGGGTTCCATTGAGAAATATCTTCTTTCTCCATTGCTTTACTCAAAAAGCACAAACCATAAGTTCCTGTGTATCCATATCTGGTCCAAAAATGAAATGGTTTAATTTTTGGGTCCCGTCCCACCCCTCCACAGAATCTCATGGAAATGGCTTCAGACGGACAGATTTCTTTTTTTTCAGTCTCGAGTTGTCTTCTAAACTTTTCCTCCTTCGTTGACTGAATTCGTAACTTTCTTTTCTCGATACAGTTACTATGGTTTCCACTTCCCCCCCCGTATCCACTCAGGCTGCCTCCGTCATTTGCCAGAAATCTGAGTTGTGTCTCAGTAGCCAGGATGGCAGCGAGTGAAGAAGCCAAACTGGAGCTTTAAAACTTCTATTCAGAAACAAACAGCTCATGTAGCCAATGGTACGGTCGTGTTTCCCCCAGTTCACTGAGCCAAGCTGTAGCATTTGTCTGCTATAAAAGAGACGTGGTTATTCAGCAGGTTTATAACACGAGACAATTAAACACGTTGTAAAGATTGTCTGTTCTTCAGCTGCGGCAAAAAAAACAACAAGTTCTTCTGTTGTTTTGTCTCATTCGCTCGCGTCCTATTAACTTGGATCTGCTGGTTTTTCTTTCCTCCGCTGTCACCATCTTATTAGAGATCTCATTTAGAAATGTTCTCCCGTTATCAGATCTCACAGCCGTCGTGCTGAAACCAAACAAGGCCCGTCTAATTTCTTGTTGCTCCATCGTGATTAATGAAATAGCAGCATGGGGGCAATTTAACCGCAGGCGTGGCTGCAGCATTTTCGCTCATTTTGACCAAAGTGACAGCGTGACACACTTGATATGAAAACTATAGTCGGGAGCAATTTGAGCCCTAAATTGTTGTCCTGGCCCGGTTGGAAACTGACCTTGTCTCTTCACACCCCTGCCTCTGTGTCCCCTCTCTCTTTATCTGTTCTCCTTGGTCGACTTCTCTCTGTTTCCCGCTCTGCCTCTTTCCCCCCCGAACAGATAACTTCCCACAGATGGCTCATCAGAAGCGCTTCATCGAGCGGAAATACAGGCAGGAGCTGAAGGAGATGAGACGCGAGCGCGAGCGGCAGGAGATGGAGACTGACGAGGTGGAGGAATGTAGGAAGTGACAGCACCTTTTCTTTTAGGGGGGGGGGGGGGGGGGTTTGGGTGCCATCAGTACCTGCGTCCAGAATAAAGAACCCTGTCGGCGCGTGTGGCGGCCGTCCAGGAGCGAGCTGGCAAAGTGGACGAGCCACGAGTTTAATGTTGGAGCCCGTTGAGGAGAAAGAACATTGTCGGACCAGCTTAGAAAAATCCCTTCAGCTGGTAAACACCTTCACACTAAAGTGATAAATTGTGTTAGTATAACTTGTTAACTTGATTTGTTTGTGTTACCAGTTCAAGAAGTGGTGCAACCGCTTTCTTCTTTTTTTCAACCGTACTTATAAAACGGTGACTCGCTGATCGCACCCGAGCCTCAGTGAGACACGGGAGCGTTGATACTTGAGTCAGAAATTTGAATGTTGTTCTTTTTTCCCCTCATGGTCAAAGTTAAACTTATAATGGAGCATTAGGGCCACTCGAGAATAAAGCTGTAGTTTTTATGAGAATAAAATCGTAATTTTAAGATTTAATTTTATTGCCCAATCAGGACCTTATTCTCGTGCTGTTACTTCTTTTCTTATTAAATTACATAATGTTGTGACTCATTTATTCCATTCTTATTAAGTGCAGAGTTCTCAAAACGCCACGGATGCTTTTCTTCAACGTGGCCCCCCCGACACTGTGGAGTAAAGCGAGTGGAAGACAAATGATTAGGACGAAAGCAGCCGTCATGTTTTATACTGTTTAGTACTGTAGCACTGTCAGACGTGGCCTTTATGTGTTTGTTGCCGAAAACTTAAAAGCTCACGAGAGAAACTTTCAGATCCAGAAACCCGCAGCAGGAGCTCACACTGTTACTGACACATGCCAGAAATCTAACAACCCAGAAAGAGGACATGTTTTTAAATGGAAAATGAAATGTGAAACGAATATCAAAGTAATAATATTGTAAATAAAGTTCCAGATTCAGTTCTGATCAGTGGAAAAGATCTGATTCGCCGCCTTGTTATTGAAATCCTCACTCGTCTAATCCAGAAAGAAGAGGGTTGAGTCAATTACACTCAATCACTCCCGTGTCACCATCTGTCTCACATCTGCCACTCATCCTCTAATAATCAAAATGGGATTTCTCTTTTTTTTTTTAAACCTTTCCCTGAATCCGATTGGCTGACGGAACAGATCTTAATTATAGATTGTCTAATTAACAATTTCCTCAGCTCGGTAGCCTCTGGATCCAGCTATTTAACAACAGCCAGCGCATTAATAACTATCTGACACGTCGCGTCGAGTCTTTTATTCTGGGATTTATGGGAGATAATAGAAACGCACCTGTGAGGCTGGTGGATGTCTCGCCTGCTGGGCTGCGGCTGCCGTCACATCCTGCTGATAAAAGTTCAATCTTCCTGGGTAAAGTCCCCGGGAGCCGCCGCACGAGCTCGTAAACCTCGTCGCGCACGTGATTTTTAGGAAGAAGAACAACGAGAGAGGCAGATTTTTAAAGATATTTAATTGTGTCATATAAATATTCAGTACAAAATATCACGGTTTACAAAGCAGATTGATGAATGGGCCCCTTACGCTACCACGACCGCTCAGACTGTTTCTACACTGACAAAACTCGACTGCTCAATCACATTGTCACCAACAGAGTATATCGTAGTAGAGGTTGAGCCCCGGGGGCCGACCGCGTCTACACATCAACAACCACAGATCTATCGTATCCGGAGTAAGGAGGACATCAGCGGAGGCGGCGTCTAGTCGCCTCAATGTAGAAAGAGAAAAACACGAGTGAAACCCAGGAACGTGGCGTGTTGTGGCGGCGCGGTGCGACGTGCACGTTTCTTTTATCTTTAGCCGAGCGCGGTGCCAACGCTCGGAGGCAATTACACCCTCGATAATAAAACACCAGTCTTCGTAACGCCGATGTGCTGACATCCCGTATGAGGAGAGAAAATAGTGACGGCTGAAGGATAAAAATGCGTTTGGCGAGCGCGGCTGTCGTGTCGATTTCCAATCGAGGCCTCACGTCGTACCTGGAGGCAGAGAAGCAGGGTGAAGGTTTTTTTTTTAAAACCCATTAAATGCTTATCAGAGCAGCGTTGCCACAGTCTGAGATTGGCTAATGAACAAACACAAAAAACTAAAACATGTGTATACAATAACCGAGCAGAAAGAATTTTCCAAACCACTGTGTTGTAAATTGGATTGTTTAATGTGCGGCGCCGTCGTTGGCGTCGGTGCGTAAATTCAGAGGCCGGAGAGAGAAAAAAAAGTCGCTCTGTGGCAATTACGCCGTTGTGTTTTGTTATTACTGCTTCAAACGTCTGATAAATGTCAGCCTCTTCACAGGTTGGCCTTTAGCTAAAGTGAGGGCAGAGCTGGTTTTTTTAGCTCGGCCCCGTTTCTTTTTTGTTGTAGTTGATATCGTTCCGTCCTCCCACTTCATCCGGCCGTCTCCATTTCACAGCCCCGGAGATCTCGGTCATTTGAGAACATTACCGCTTACGCATCGTTTTCACTGTTTTCCAAAGCGTGTTTGTGAGTTTTCTCGCCCGCCGTGATAATGCTGTGACCTTCTCTCCGAGCCGAGGACGCAACCGCCGGGTTCGGGGGAACTTATTCCACTCGGCCCAAAGGTCAGGTGCCCCTTGATGAGCATCTTTATGGAGAAGGCTCGCCGTCCCACAGGAAATCAGCTGAGTGAAGCCTGGACACTCCACTGGCTCCACCACAGACGGGACCTTTAACGAAGGACGGTTTCTAGGAGGGATTTTTAAAAAGGAAAATACTGGTGTTCTCTGCTTTTTGGCACATTTCTGTTATTTTACATTATGATACATTCGTTTTATGTTTTAATGCTGTAGGTCGCGGCTCATTTAGATGAATTTATTTTACTTTCTGATTCATATCATGTTTGATGCTTTACACACCAGGTTTCAACAGTTTTCTCGCTCGGGTACATTGATTGATTCAAATGCTCAAATTCCGTTGTTCTTAATCACTTGGGGAAATTAAATAAAACCGTTTACGGGCAGAAAATGAAATTGCACGATGAATTTTAATGTCGACCGTCCACGAGACGTTTCACCTAATCTAATTTGACGCTGTAGTTTTGAAGCTCGGCAGCGTCGTCTCCTCGCTGAACCTCGAGACGAGCGGGACCAGTATTTTCCTTTTAAAGCAACACTACGCAACGGTTTCCACCTTAAACCAGCAGCTTGGTTAACATGAGATCAGTAGCGTCTTGTTCTCTGTGACTCTGGTGAGTGGGTTTCATCTCCTGTGAGAAGAACCGACAGAGTCACAGCTTCAACCGTCACAATCAGCTGCAGTTGAAGAGTGAAGCTGAACCGAGATCAGTTAAAAAGACTCAGAAGTGATTTAAAAACCAGAGTTTATCTCCAAGATTCAGAAGGAAACTGTTAAAACCGAGTTTGGTGGATTTGTTACAGCTCTTCTGGGTCAGGAAGCCGGGGATTGTGGGTAATATCCATCGTTCGGTTGGGTCATCGCTCGGACACGAAGCCCGACAGCGAGTGAATCCCCCACATGTGGCTGCAGGGGGCGCTGTGGCTCAGTAAAACTTACATAGTGTTGCTTTAACTGAGTCTGGCACATGTTAGTGATTTTCAAATTTTTTTTTTTTTTTCTATCAGCTTTGAAAATAACACCGTTGGCTTCACGCAGAGAAAAACTGCGTCCGACGACATTCAGCTCAGTGAGTATTTGGTCTTTCAGCCTCACAGCAAACGCTAACAGCTGTGTGGAGGTGAAAAGCAGATACTTGACAAAAATGACAAACCGATGAGTCCTCTGCCGCGGCTTCGTTTCAGCCGCCACTCGTCGACAGCGGTGCACCACGACCAGCACAGAGCCCGTCCGGATTTCAACCTGTACAAACCAAAACTGTCACCGGCACTTGTGGCTAAAAGCGACCGCTGTGGAGAAGTGGCTAACGCGGGGGCGGCCGTCGCTGAAAGGGAGGCGGGGGGTCGCGTCGGACGATAGAAATCCTTTTTAGAAAAAGAAAAACAACTGTACAGCGCATCGTATCATCTCACCGCACGTACACAAGCTAAGATAGAACGCACAATATGCAGCATGGTTTTGTCCCGGAAACACTGAAAAGTACACAGGCATATCTGTTGGTTTACAAAACTGCTTGTTGAGCGTGTCCATCACAGGCAGCTTTGGAAAAACAAACCCCACCCCCACCCACCCCTCCCCGAAAAAAAAGAAAATGTCGGTATAGATATATTTGGGCCTCATGTACACCCCCATATACACACAGAAGAAAAAGTCTCGACACAAAGTCTCTTCACTGTTCCCTCGCAAAAACGCAACTAACACTGACTGGACACACAAAGCCTACGTTAGGTCACCGGAGGGACGACTGAAAGGTGATCGATGGCGGCGGCGAAGGAGCTCTCGGACAGACAGGGTTCGTTTCTCCGTCCCCGCGCCGCCCTTCTCGCCACACGTGCACCAGAACTGGGAAAGTTTTCCAACGTGTGTTCTGCTCCTCGTCTGTGCTCCGGGCTCTCGTTAGGAATCCCTGTCGCTGTCGTCGCCCCCGTACATGTCCGCCAGTTTCTTAAAGCGCGGCCCCCACTCGCTCAGGTAGTTGTAGTCCTGGTCGCCCTCGGTGGTCACCGACTCCAGTGAGCTGAGGGACTCGGCTACGGAGCCGTTCCCCTCGTAGGCGTAGGTGGCCAGGGAGTCGTAAGGCGGCGCCGTCGGGTCGCTGTCGTTGTCCTGGAGCCTCTGGTTGATGAAGTCCCTCACGTCCCCGTTATTGTCCCGGGCCGGGGGCAGCACAGGCCGTCGGACCGGAGGGTAGAAGGTCTCGGGCACGATGTCCCTCCGCTGCTTGCTCTCCTCGATGGCCTCCGGGTTGCGCAGTGTTCCGATATCAAACGCCTGAGTGTCCTCCTCTCCGCCCCCTTCATCATTGTAGCTGACAACGTTGTCTCTGACATCCTCCTTGGAGATGATCAGAGGCTCCTTCTTCCTCTGTCTCCTCAGGGCAGCGAACAGCACCACGATCACTGCAGGGACAAACACAGAGAACAAACAAGAGAATTTGGTGACTTTTGCTGTTGTGCCTCCGCTGCCTCTCCTCGCTCTGAAGGCCAGCGACTGTCCAGGGGGAATCGCTGATGTTGCACGAGTGTTCACTGATATTCAGGGACTTTGTCTGACTTTGTAGAACAGGCTCAGCGAGCACGAGGATGCATTATGTATTCCCCTCCCCACCTCCTCCTCCTCCTCAGGGCCACGGCTGCTTAAGATCACAAAGGGATGTGGTTTAAGAACACAGCAAATTACCTTGTGTGCTAGAAACACAACTTACTGTGTATTAGGACATGGGAGGGACGCAGCTGACCCAGAGTCAGTTAGCTCTGAGGAGCTGAATCACTGTCCTTCAGTCCTAAAGCACAGAGTGCGTTTGCAGTAAAGTTTGATTCCTGCAGCTGAGATTCTGTTCAAATTAAAAGATCATGTCGGCCGCGGTCACCGTCGGAACGATCCGCCCACAGGATCCGCCCCCTCAACACCTGTGAGCGACGCTGTGAGGCGGCGTGAAGCTCAACACAAACTCCAGCCACGTGACGTTCTCCGCAGCTCGACTTGAAGTGGAGGTGCATGCTGGGAAGTTTACTCACTGAGCAGAATGATGACACACAGCAGGATGGCCACCAGGGCCCCGGTGCTGAGTCCCGCCCTCGCCGTGAGCGCCTCGGCGTTGCACAGCTTCATGTTGCCCTCGCGGTCGCACGTGCACACCCTGATGGTCAGCGTGTTGGTGCTGCTCTGCATCGGGAACTCGCTGTCAGAAATGACCACGGGCACGTGGTAGATGCTCATCTGGAGACTGTTGTAGCTGTTCCTGCGCGTGAGGATCCAGGCCGTGTTGTCTGAGGACGACAGGATATCCTGTTAGTGTGCAGCAATAAATCACCTGAACTAGAGCTTAAACCTCCACGAGGCCCAACAGGCCCTTCAATTCAATAAAGCTGCATTTCACACACTCATAGATGTCGGTCCTGTAAATGTGCCGGGTTTCTTTCATCGACATCCATGAAAATCACACAGACTGTTAATGAAAGTGAAGGAAAGAAAATCCTAGATCTGCACCACATTGGGTTCTTTCCCCGACTCATCCTTCCAGCAGGTTTAATGGAGACTCTTGAAGCCTCTTGATGACATGCGGAGCGTTTATTACCTTTGTTGTCACGCACGGAGAAGTTAGCCTTCCCAGCAGCATCCGGTGCGAGAGTGAAGAGGAAGCGGTGACCTCCGAGGGGCTCGTCCGGGTCTGTGGCGCTCACGGTCTGAATCCTCTGAAACAAGAAGCAGACGGGTGAGTAAACACAAAACCTCGACTTTCTGCACTCGAACCGTGTAAATGAAACGACGTCATGTTGGACTTTGAAGCCACGTCTTTCTGGGATGATGCTTCAGGAGCTTTTCACGAGTCCAGTGCATCAGTACGTGACAAACTCTGCTTCCTCCCCCCTCAGTTATTTTTATTATTGGTTTCATTATTCAGCCCCTTCTTCTTCTCCTTCTCCTCCTCCTCCTCCTCCTCCTCTCCTCCTCTTCTCTGGAGGCAGACGTCCACCCGCCCTGACCTGGGTTCTGTTCAACCTTTCTACATATTAAAGGACAGAGTTTCCTCGGGGGAAATGTTGGGTCTCTGTACATATTCTGATATGAAGTGTGAGATCCAGACGAGCTCTGAATTGACCCCTGAGATGTTTTAATAAAACTGACGTGACTTTCAGGAAAAAAACGTGAAAGATTCTCCGAGAAGATCAGATTTTTATATTTTTGGTTTCTTCGTTTATTCAGTTCACAAAAAATCCTTCTGCTAAAACATCCGTCTACATAACACATCGGCCACCGTGACCTTTCCCCTTGGACTCACCTGATTAGCTTTTGCGTTCTCGCACACAAACGTCTCGTAGTTGGTGGCGAACGTCGGAGGGTTGTCGTTGACGTCCAGCACTCGGATGTAGACGGGCACACGGCTGATCTGCCGCGGGTTGTCTGAGAAACAAAAAGAGAGGGAGGGAGTTACACTGATACTGTTTGGTAACGTGTTTGGTGTTTGTCGCTGTTTCCGGTGATTTGAAACAGGAAAGTAAATAACTCATAAAAAAAGACATTTCTTATGTTATCGTCGCTTGTACATTAATTTTCTTCAGCCGACACATGTAAATGATTAAGAAAATTGCATTCTGGGGATAAATTAAGATTAATAAATTAATAAAACATTATTCAAACAAAGCAGCATGAATAAAACAGAAACCATTGATGCTACATTTAATATTTTGTCTTAAGGGACTCAAGCCTCTGAAGGTTTTTCAGGCTAAATCCATGTTTTACTTTAAAAGCACAGTTTCTAAAATAAAACTCTTCTGTCCTCACAAGCGTTCTGGCTTCGTTTCAGTTTTAATAAACACTAACACGCCTAAAAAAAGCATTTGTCTCCGAAGGTTTGAGTTTCACTGAGAGGAACAAACGTGAAATTAGTCAAAATTATAAGAAAATTAATGAACTAACAGGCAGAAAAGAAGTTTGCTGCCATATCATATAATTCACTTCTACAGATTTAGGACAAAATGCAATTTTCCAACATAAAGCTTCCTAAAAACAGACTGTCTGGTTTTTTCTTGTCCTCCCA
Source organism: Hippoglossus hippoglossus (assembly GCF_009819705.1). Taxonomy (NCBI): domain Eukaryota; kingdom Metazoa; phylum Chordata; class Actinopteri; order Pleuronectiformes; family Pleuronectidae; genus Hippoglossus; species Hippoglossus hippoglossus. The sequence goes on along the minus strand of NC_047170.1, from coordinate 18,469,002 downwards.
CTTCCTGAGAACAAACACCAGCCATCGGTCAAAACTGGGTGAACTGGATTAGTTTTGGTTCTTTGCAGACTCGTCCCAGACGTTCGTATCCGAACCATTAAGATCGTATCAGCCCCAAAAACCCAATTTGTCTGAGAGGAAGCGGACGGAGAGAAACTCGCTGCACTCACTGAACTCTGTGGCGATGACGGAGATGTTGTGCCAGGCGTTGTCCTCCCGGTCGAGCTCCCTGAGGATGAACACTGACCCGTTGCCCGCGTGGATGTTGAACACTCGGTCCATGTCCGTGCGCCGATCGATCGAGTACCTGCAGGAAACACACACACGCGGAGAAACTCCCCTGAGTGCGGGTGGAGGGGTGACGTGTTCCCAGGTGGAGGGAAGAGTTTCTCAGGTGTGAACGTCGTCACGTTTACTCTGAGACTCAAACTTTTTATTTGGATCTGAAACCAAACTGCACACACATGCCTGACTTGTTTCATGAAGATCCATCTGGGCACATGAACCTCAAACTATCAGCAGGACCTCATACAAGACGTAAGTTAAACAATACACACGTGTGTTACTGGTGAATTGACCCTTTAACAAACTACACTCACACAGACACACACACACACACACACACACACACACACACACACACACACACACACACTCACACAGCGACAGGTTCTCCGGTCGTGTTGTTTTCTCAGCTTCCCAGACGACTGGGATACATCAGTGTGATTAATGGAGTAGCAGCATCAGGAGGCCGGGTGTGAGAGGGAAGAGACCCCGAGGGGCGACGGTGAACCGGGGCTCTGACTGCACCGCTGCACCTCCTCCTCCCTCCCTCCTCCACAGATCTACCTCCCTCCCTCCCTTGTCCCTCCCTCCCTCCTCCCGGCCGCTCTCCCCCCTCCTCCCAGCTCCTCCCCGCTGCTTCTCCTGCATCAACCACTTTAGTGTCTCTATCCAAACACTCCCTCCACCTCCCACCTCCCTCCACGCCGACAGTAACTCTAACCTTGTTAAAGCTGCGTCGTGCTAATTGCTTTTCTAATATTCCCAATAATTCAGCTGGCTGGGCTCTAACCCCTCCGCTGATTAATGACAGGGAGATAACGGCGCCTCGTCCCGCCCGGGCGTCCGAAGTGCTGCTCTCAGCAGGCAGCTGCAGGGCGGCCGAGCAGAAGGACACGCAGGGCGAGGGGAATGCTGGGTCGGGACATGTCTCCTCTTTCCTCTGTACGGAAGGTGCACGACCGGCCACCGCACCACAGTGTGTTCACTGTGTCACTGGTCATCCAGGAGAAGTCTCTATCTGAGTGTGGAGGTCAAAAGGTTTCTGGTTTGATAAATACTCGGAGGAAATATTGAAGTTCCTCAAGACGATATACATATAAGAGAATAAATGATTATATACCTCGTGTCACCAACTTTCTGCCAAAAGCTTCATAATTTTAGTTTCTGTAGAAGATGAGGAATTTATCGCTTTGCTTTTATCAACAGGGTCGACTTTGTTTTGTAGTTCTGGTGGTGAAAAGACTGGAAGGATGTGGTTCTGTGTCATGTGCTTCCGTGACTGAATCTCTGGTTTCCAAGGTTAATAATAACCCAGACTTATTTACCCTCTAGTCTCTAAAACCATGAACAGAGTGTGATGATGTTTAAAATGAATATTCAGCCTATAACTTGTTCATTTCCATGTGAACTACTGTTGTGTTTATCTCCAAAGTTATGCTTTTTAATGTGAGGAGTGAAAACAGCAGCGAGAACATTGGCAGCATTAAAACGCTTCATTGAAACAGGACAAATAAAAGACAAATAAAAGAGTCGGAGCGACCGTTACGCCTCGAGGAGGAAGTGGGGGGGGGGGGTCGACTCGTGACCTGAGAACAACATGAGAACGGATGTGCGAGAGGAAAACAACTATTTGGGACAAATAACTTCAAATAACTTTGTAAACTCCGTTGCAGCAACAAAACGAACATTGTGCTTTTACTCTGGAGACAAACTGCCGAACAGGAAGCGTCTCGGACTTATCAGAATGATCTTGACTTGAGGTTTGACCCGACTTCAGTTTGTCTGAGGACGTAGAAGACGACAGGTTCAAGCCCGTGTCCTCTACACACGTGCACGTCCGTCCAACAGGGGAACTTGTGTGTGTGCGCGCACCGAGGCCTAAATGTGCACGTGTCAGCGTGTGCGGCGGCCGTGCCAGCTAATAAAGATAACCATCTCATGCCAGGCGGCCCTCAGGTTTCCCGGCGCTCCTCCTCCTCCTCCTCCTCCTCCTCCTCCTCCTCCTCCACGCGGCTCTAAATGCCACCGGGTAGCTACCTCCTTGATGATGGGCGATAAAAGAGAATGATATCATATTTGACACCTGCAGTAAAGTGGTGGAACTTCAACCTTGAGAGCCAACTCCCTTAGTGCGTCATAAAAATGAAAAAGTCTTTGAGACGGAGACGAAGGCGCAGCCTCACAACCCGGCGCTGCCATCACTCCCCCCCCCCCCTTTAACAGGAGACGAGTTGTGCGACTGAACTTTTGTCCCATTTCGGTGCTAAGCAGCAGTTTGTGAGTCTAATAGACAGATTGTGTTGTCGTGATGTGTCTGTTTGTGTTCGTGCTGAAGGACAAAGATGCTCCTTCGCAGCTTTTAGCCTCATTTCCCACTTTACGTCTGCGTGATGGCTCCTTCGTATAGAACATCAGAGGAGGGAGGATATGAAACTCATTTTAAACTCAAGGTTCACTTACTGGATTTATCTGTCAGCGTTCTTTACTGAAAGTGACTGAAAGCTCAGGAGAGAGTGAACCACGAGTTCATCTTAATTCATTAGTTTTATCATATCACACAATTATTATAATGGAGTCGATTTAAAGGTTAAAGCATCAAAATTACTGATCCAACATTTTTTACTGACTCTAGTTTGTACGGCTGTTGTTTGTCTTTTTTGCAGAATCACAATAAAACTTCTGAACCAATTGTCTTGAAATTCTTTTACATGAATTACATTTCAACATATTTTTATTATCCAGATTTGTATCTATATCTATATTGTCTGTAAAGCACTTTAAGCTGCATTTCCTGTACGAAAGGTGCCGTACAAATACAGTTTATTCTTATTATTAAAGTTAAATTCATGTGACTTTAAATAGTGTAGTGCTTTCGTGGTTTATAAACGTATAAACTTCAGGTCCGGTTTGTTGCCCAGAATTAATCCTTTTGTTGTTATTTGTCTTTACTTGAGTATTTCTAACACTTCCAGCTCTGTTTTGTTGGTTTGATTTGACGAAGTAAAGCCTGTAAGTTTTTGAAATGACCCCCGAGTCCCTGGAAATACCTGACGAGACTGTTCTTGTCGTCGGGGTCGGACGCGCTGACGGAGCCGATGATGGTGTTCCTGGCCGCGTCCTCTTTGGCCTCCATCACGTAGCTGGCCCGCTCGAACACCGGCGGCTCGTCCACGTCCTCCACCACGATCTTGATGGTGGCCTCGTCCCTGAACGGGCCCATGGAGAAGAAGCGGGGGTTGATGTGCACGTTCTCCACCTGCACGCGGAGGCTGTACTGACGCTTCCTCTCGAAGTCCAGCGGCTGCAAAGCAAGAGCGAGAGGAAAACGCCTCAGGAAGACGTTCGACTTCACGTGTTTCTCTGTTTTCTTGCGATAAAAAGGAAAATCTCCCGGTGATGTTTTGTGTTTCGCTTTAATCGAAGCCTTTGTCCCTTCACATTTACTTTTAAACATTCATCTGTATGCAGCAGCATGTTCAGCCGTGGATTTTCAGGAAACTAATCTACATTCAGAGCATCCGGCCACGTTTAACTTCAGGTCAGATTCTGATTCTATTCATTAAACTGACAAACTTTTCCAGAGCGTCGTCTAATGAGCGTCAGCGACGGGTCCCGCTGCAGAACAACCTACACACTCAAACACATTCAGATACTTTCACTCATTTGATGTTTGTGTTTTTTCAACTAATTGATTTTCTGATTCTTTGAAACGATCAATCAAAGTCGTCTCTTGATGTTTTTGCTGTTTGACATCTGCTCCTTTCTCCGTTGCTCTTTTTGTCACGACTACGAGATGATTGAGGCAGATTAGGTCTCAGAGAAAGACGCTGCGTCGGACTTTGTTGTGTTTCATTCAACTTCACGAGGGAAAACAAAGATAAACTATAAAAAATATGTTTTTTAAAGGTTTTACACGTTTCATTTTGTTCACAGAAAAGAGATGATTGTGATAAAATGACGAGAGATGTTTCCACTTCCTGATACATCCCCAGAAACGACTGTGACATAGATCTAATGAAGGCGTCGTGTTGTGATCGCTGCCCGTGCATTATGTTTATTCTGGACTTTTCATTTCACCCATTTCTTTGCTTACAAGGAATCAGATTTATTAGGATCCTGTATAATCCTGCACGTGCACCTTCATCCTGTGATGAGCACGGTGATAAGCGGCGTGCGCGGCTGCCAGACCTTTCTGTTGTTGTGCATGTTGGCAGTATGTTATGTCTTTTATGTTCCCTCTCTGAACTTTGTTCTGAAGTCGCAGCCACTGAAGGTATCTCCCCCCCTCCTCCCCCCTATTGATGGAAATAATTGGCGAGCGTAGCGTCTTAACGACTGCGCGCCCAGTGGCAGGCAGGAGCCGCTGGATCAGAGCGGGCGCTCCTCGCCGGCTGCCTACTGTACATATGAAAGGACGCCAGCTCCCTGATCACTGGAAACGACCCATGAAAGCTCGAGGAATCCGGATGGAACAAACCGCTTTCTGAAGCCATGAATAATAACATATTGTGAGTCGGTGATTTCTGCTGCTTTGTGTTAAGGCGGGGGGCGGGGCGGGGGGGCTGCGTGTTCCTTTGAAGGAAGCGGTGGAGGTGCGGATGGGACGCACTCCCACTCCACAAGCCCATTTAATTAGCAGGTTCAGATTTAGGGCATGCCCACTCCCCACAAACACACACTCTACCGCACGCCGCAGCACCGCCGCGGCTACAAAAGGCAATTATGTCATCTTCCACTTAATGATGGCATGATGGAAGCGATCGATCGCAGGCTGCAGGGAGGCCGCTTGATAAGGCAGCTGCCAGATGCTGTTGAATACATCAGAAACACACCGCAGCACACCGCCCCAACGCCGCGATCCATACCGAGCATCAATACTCCTGCTTTGGTCTCGGCTGAGGGGAAGAATGAATCTCACTCAAAACACGTGTAAGGGAAGTGTGGGCAAGTGTAAGTTGAAATCTAATAACTCCAGCGTCCGTCTCCTGGCTGGAGACGGAACGTTTCTATGATTTTGTTTCTTTATCGAATGCAGTTTCACCCCCTTTTTTTTTAGAAATGTTTCCTGCTTATATACGAAGAGCAGGTTCGGCGTGAGGCCGAGGAAAGGAGTCGAGGAAAGGAAGCGAAAACCAAGTGCACGACACTTTGTGAGCTGCAGCAAACTGTGCACATGAAGCTTTATGATGCTTTAAATTCATCATCCTGAAGATTTTTCATGAAGTTTAACATTAAATACGAGTCTTTGCATGAACGTGAAGTTCTATTGTTGGCGGCTGCAGCTTCTCGAGGGAATTAAAGTTCATATCAACGTTTAGTTCGACTTTTAAACAAAGACCTGCAGGAAACACAGCGCAAAGAAATAATAAAACATAGAAACCGTTGTAGATGCTTTTATCTCCTGAAGTCTTTCACTTCAACGCCACCTTTCAGCCCCCCCCCCCACCCCCACCACATACAGTCACAGACTGACCTTCCTCAGCACGATCATGCCGTCCTGCGTGCTCCTGTTGGTGGCGATGTCGAACATGCCGGGGCCGTCGCTCCCGATGACCCTGTAGTCCATCTCCGCGTTCTCGCCGATGTCTCCGTCCATGGCTCGGAGCAGTCCCACCGTGGAGCCCAGCTCGATGGACTCGGGCACCCGGAACTCGTACACGGCTGCGGAGAGAGAGAGAGAGAGAGAGAGGATGAGGAGAGAGGAGAGAGAGAGAGAGAATTTTAAGAGTTAGGTTTCTGGCGGCGAGATTTTGATCGATGGGGGGAGGGGGAAAACGAGCTGCAGGAAGAAAAACGACCAAGATCACTTCCTTGGTTTTATTTAAAAAGGTGAATCAAATGCTTCTATTTAGATTTTTGTGAAAATTTTAATAATTCAAAGCTTAATTAAGAAGCTTTAAGGACCTTAAATTGGACCCAGAGATTAATCCACAAAACGCACAGAGGAGTCAAACGCTCCCGAGCGCCTCTCGTGAAGTGAGTCAGAACCAATCAGAGAGCGGCGATGTCGGGATGGAGAAGGTGTGAGAAGAGGAAGAAGAGTTTCAGTGCGTTTGCAGATCAGCTGTGGAAGCCGGTTTCATATTTCATCACACATTTGGCCTTTTAACATAAGTTTCACGGTATCGACTCACGACTCCGAGTTTCGGGACGTAACATAAATCCCGGGCCAATTTGCTCCACATAAATTAATTGCTTCTCCTTTTTTTCGTTGTTATTGTGCGAGATGATTTCCTGGTTGGAGGCGGGTGAATTGATGGCGGCCTGTCAGCCGCCGCGGCCCCGCTTGCATCTCGTGTGCTTAAATAAATAGCTGGACTGCAGGAGGGAGCGGGCGTGATATACACACAGCCTGCGGAGACAAACAGCACTGACACACTAATAAAACATGCTGACAGTGTTTTGGCAACGCCTGAGTCGGCAGGTCGCCGTGACGCTGACACTTGCCTCCGCAAACACACACACACACACACACACGCTGGAAGTGACGCACCACGAGAAGGTTCCCTAGGCTAACCGGTATTTAGCATTGGGTGGAGAAGAAGAGGCATCACTCCTGCAGACAACAATCATATCGCTTCCTGACACTCTACCTCCTCTGGGTTTCCCATTACAATATTTCTTTCTCTTTCTCCCTCTTTCAATCTTCCCCTCTGTCCGCCCGCCCCCCCCACCCCCCCGCTCCCTCCATCACGGCCTGTCTTTTTGTCGTCTGCCTCACTCTTCGTCTTTCTTCCTCTATCTTCCCCTCCTGTCATCTCCTCATCCCCTTCGTATCCATCTCTCTCCCTCTCCCTCTCTCTCTCTCCGTCCCTCCTCTTGCGGTTCATTCATTGGCGGCGAGGCTGAGATGACAGCATCTGCACCCCCCCCCCCCTCCTCCTCTTCCTCCTCCTCCTGCCTAAACACTGATGGGAGGAGGAGGAGGAGGGTGATAAATGGAAGGACAGCAGGAGTTCTGTGGTCGCGTGTTTTTTCCTCTGCGTCGGCCGCTGTGCGCACGCGTCCCCTCGTCTCCCCCCCCCCCCCCCCCCCCCCCCCCCGCTACAGTTAGCTCTTAGCGAGGGGGTAACACAACGACACCGGTAATCTGTCAATCTGATCTGGCTGCTGTCGGCAACGCAGGAGAGGAGGCGAGGAAGAGGAGGAGGGAGGAGGAGGAGGGGGTGAGAGACAAAGGGAGACAATGGTGCGAGACTGAAAGAGAGAGAGAGAGAGAGAGTGAAGAGCGAGGGATTGATGTATCATGAGTGTAACAAAAAAGAGGGAGGACAAAAAAAAAAAAAAAAAGCAACGCACCAAGGACAGATTGAAGCACTAAATTGAGAACATTGGTTTTATGGAGTAAAAGGCAGCAGGAGAAAGACTTAATAACGGCACAGAGACAAAGAGAGAGGAAGAGGAGAGGAGATAAAACCCAGTGAATGTACTCTCTCCATTTAATAGGGATTACAGGGATGATCTGATGCACTTTGCGGGACCTTTCCCTCCGTCATATGGCTCTATATTTAATTATTCCCTTTAAGAGCCCGGCCTCGGTGGCACAGAACCCAGAGCACCCTGCAATAATCCAAATTCGTTTTGAAACTGACACCAGATGGGGGCTGCTCACTCAGACGAGAGGTTTTTCATGGGTCGGTCACTGTGTGTGTGTGTGTGTGTGTGTGTGTGTGTGTCTGTGTGTGTGTGTGTGCGTGGCTGTACTCACTCTTGGTGAAGCGCGGCGGGTTGTCGTTCACGTCGGAGAGCGTGATGCTGACCGTGGTGGTTCCTGAGAGGCCGCCCATCTGACCGGCCATGTCTTTGGCCTGGATCACCACCTGGTAGTTCTCTTTGACCTCCCGGTCCATGTCGGGCAGAGCCGTCTTGATCAGGCCTGAGCAGAAATACACAGATTTACACAGAGAACATCCTTCTCCATTAAAATCAATTAAATATCTGTAGATTTTATTTGACGTTTCTTTGCACAAAAAAAATAATTTGACATTTGCTTTTGTTACTGTACTAAAAACATGTTTTCATGTATCTGAAGTAGATTTATTTCAAGGTACTTTTCACTTTAACTCCGCTTCAAACATCTGCGAGTTTCTGTTTATTTTAATAACTATTTCAATAAATCTTATTCTATTATATTAAAAATTGAAAATCATGAAAACAAGCCGAACAGAAGATCCAGAGAGAAAAGTCCCATCTGTCATTTAAGCGTTTCAGACTCGTCTGTTTAATCGTCGCCTCATTTTCTCTCTTCGCTTCCCAGAACTGAAAATATCTGACGAGTGCTCAACACAAGAGGAGCTCGTGACCTCGTGACCTCGCCGACCTTTCACCTTCGGTCGTTTTGCAGCTGCTCATGTGACGTGAGGATGTGTGGGAACATAAAACCTGAACAACTTCATCAAATCCGCTCAGTATAAAACCCAGAATTAGCCCAGGTAGACTGTATCTGAAAAATCACTGCCTGCATCGTCTGTATTGAATTAAAGATATTTCATTTTTTTGGATTAATGCATCTACAGGCCACATAATTAAAGCACTAAGAACATTTTATTACCGAAAGGTCAGTGCCCTCGCTCTGTATGCGCAGGAGCACATTGTGGTGGATCGTGTTCTCGGGATTTAGCCGATAAGCCGAAACCAAAGACGGGAAAAAAAAACCACAGACTTCTCCTTTAATTCTCCGCGTCTCCAAAACGCAGCGTCATTTATCTTCCCTTTGGAATTAAGAGTCTGTTAATGTTCGGCCTTTCAAGCGCCGTGCCGTGGCGCACTCCTCGGCGCCGGCGTGTCAGATCTGCAGTTTGGAGTCAGGACAGGGAGCGACTGAAGCCGTAATTGGCAGCACATTCAAAAGGTGCGTCTCCGTCTCCCATCAGAGCCGCACTTACATCCTGTCTGCTATCGCACGCCGTACAAGCCGAGCAGGTGGAGGCGGCGGCGGCGGCGGAGACGAAATGAAGTGTGGGAAATAAAGATGAAGGAAAAAAAGAAATCAACCCTAAATAAACTGCTTTGACAAACTTCAGCTCTTTCGGTCTGAATAGATGATTCACTGCGTATCAAACAAGGAGGAAGAGGAGGCGCCTGACGTGGCACATCACTCAGGCTCAAATCACGCCGGCCCCTCCGACTTCTTCCTTTCTTCCTTCCGCACAAACGGCGGCGAGAAGCGCGTGCACGATGCAACTTCCTCTTGCGATCCGTCTCTCGGACGACGCGCGGCTAAGAGAAGAGCGACGGCTGCAGGGGGAAGGTGCGGCAGTTTAAGAAAACAGCATCAGCCTCCGTCTACCTTTTGTCGTTGCTTAATGACGACAATACACGCACACAGAGGAGGAGAGCAGAAACAAATCCTGCTTATAATGTGATGTCCAGGCATGTCTTTGTGTACGGGGGGGATGTCAGCTTACATTCCACATGTGGGATAAACCATATTACTGTTAATCCCTCCGCTAATCTGCAAATGGCTTCTTTTTTTTTTTTTTTGCGTCGTTTCCCCTTTTGTTTAAGCAAAAAAAAAAGGACACGAGCGGGACGCGTTCCAAAGCGCACATTAATGATTAAAACTAGCACGCGGCTACATTTTGGGGGGGTTGGTGATGTGCCACGCTCTCCGACTCCAAATCCCCGTCGCTCGAGAGGAGGCCGACATGTTGTGATTTCTGGATTCGCTTTAAAGGGAAAGTTTCCTGAGTTCGTTTAACTGATGAATTGTTTTAATTTGCTCAGGTCCGGTGAAGCCCAGCGTGATTCTGACTGGTTTCCTGACTGGGTTCAGGATTCGTCACGTTTCCCAGGAAGACCTCCTCCAGACGAGGGGGGGGGAACGTGTGGCGTTGAGCTGCAGGTGACGTGGAGGTGGAGGCGGCGGCGGAGATTTGAACGTTAGTCATGAAACCTCACTCGTGATCTGCTCTACAGATTCAGACCATTAGAATCAAGTTGCTTTCACAAATATTCCTTTAAGAAAATAGGATTTTAGGGTAAAAATTATTTAAAATATATATATTTTTTCTTGTTCATTTAGAGAAACAGGTTGAAATGTTCCTTCTGCTTCATTTTAACATCAGTTGTGACAGAGATGATTTTAGAAAAAAGGAAAAACAACCGACTGCTGCATATATAAATAACTCATTTAGATCTGATGTAACATACGTGTGTATATTCCTTTGAGACTGGATATGACATATTCAGTGATTTACAATGAGTCACGTGTTTCAGCCTTCAAATGCTTTTCATTTTCATGTCTCTCCTATTCCCAGCAGCTGAGAAATTAAAGGTTCCTCTGGTCCCAGTGGGTTGAGAGAACCTCCGGGTGGATTCGAACTCGTCACCTACCGGTCTCCGGGTCCACGGAGAAGTACGGCTGGCCCTCCAGGATGCTGTACACCACCCTGGCGCTGTTCCCGTAGGTGGCGTCGTCCGCGTCGATGGCCGTCACCTGAATCACCGAGGTGCCTGCGGGGCGGGGGGGAGAGGAGGAGGAAGATTCACAATGCTGATTCAGATCAACTCTTCAATACACGCTGAACATGGCCTGCTGGATAACAGGTGAAGCTGATGCACCTTCTGATGAGGTGTCGGATCCCTTTGCGTCACCACGACCAATCTTTACCCCTCGGCCACTTGTGCCCTTCTACGTGATTGATTCACGCGGCTAATCGATAAGTCCTAATGTATTTTTTTCTAAAGTGTATCTCTGCGAGCGCACGGGCGGGTCCCCGGTACCGGCTCTTTGCAAACCCCCGGCAGCCTATTAGCGTATCCACGTATCTGCGGAGTGTAAGAAGCCAAACATCTGATAGCAGGAGAAACGACTCTGATCCATTTTCTCTTCCAGAAAGGCTGAAGCCCTATTTCAGCAGAACAAAGGGAAGCGGTTAGCCAAGTGTTACCTCCCAAATGGCGCCTTGCAGGGCCAAGTGTTGCCTCATTACATGCAGGGGGGAAATTAATTGAGTAGAAATATTTAATGGCAAAGTGGTATAAATATAGAATTGTGCAATACAATGAGATAACGACCTCGTGAAACTTCTCTTAATTTGACGTCAGCTGAGATGTGAGAGTAGTTTCCTACTTTTTAAAAACCAATGTGATGTGTGAGGACGAAGGCTGAAGGGAGCCCAGGCACCACGGATGTCTGACTCGGTGTCGGTGACAGTTCGGCAGGAAGTTCACCGAACCCTGGTCACTAATACCTTTAACTAGGGAATTAGACTCAAAGAGGCTTTTCTGACACGGAGGCTTTTAGAGAAATGTCACTGATCCCACGTCGGCCATCTCATCGCCGACTTTAGGGGAAAGACTTTTCTGTCGGGGGTGCAGGTGGAGTAATTACCGTGACTGTAATCACTCAGTTGTCAAAAGGAGGACGCTCGTCATCAATGTCGTCCCTGACCGTGAGTCGGGGGGGGGGGGAAGAATGTCAGGGCTGCGAGACCATAATAAAACTCCAAGTGTGTGTCACGTTTAAAGGGGCAGCGTCTCCACGCAGTCACTCGTGAACACATGCTCTGCCAAGCGGTGACATCACACCTCGGTTGTTGCCATGGGCACCCGTGCTGCCCTTAGATAAGTGCTGGCCTCTCTCCTGGGGGGGGGGGGGGGGGGGGGGGGGGGGGGGGGGGGGGGGGGGGGGGGGGGGGGGGGGGGGGGGGGGGGGGGGGGGGGGGGGGGGGGGGGGGGGGGGGGGGGGGGGGGGTGGGGGGGGGGAGGGGGGTGGGGGGGGGGGTCTGAACCAAGTGACAACTCTGTCACACATGTCATGGGCTGCAGGACCCACGTCCCTTCCGTCCCCGAAGCAGCAGCAGCAGCAGCAGCAGCAGCACAACACAGAGTTCACTCCATGTTTTTCATGCAAGTATTGATTAGGAGGCTTTTTATATTGTTTATCTATATTCATGAGGCCGGTGTGTACTTTTAGACCGGCAGCCGGAGCAAAGTGCACGGTGAATTAAAGTTTAATTTGGTGCCCGGACGGAGGGAACAAATGAAAACAGCAAATGGTGCTGTCTGAGGAGCTGGCGGCCCAGAATTAGAACCGGCGGTTACTCGCTGTGATGACTGAGCCGAGCGACGTCGGTAATTAAATTAAAATACTGTTTTAATAAGACACAATACTGTATTCGGGAGATTATCTGCGCCGGTGCTGTGACGCGCTACCTTGTTTATTCTCTGGTCATAAAACAACGTCTCCCTGCTTTAATTAGCGGGGCCGTCGCTGTCGAGTCATTATTATGATTGATAAAGTCCCATTGATCCGGTAAGACTGGCATCTCGATGATAAACCTGTTAATCCAGCTCCTGGCACACAAACACCTTCACTTGGGTTATTATTGTCTGTTTGATGATGTGAAATATGGTTCAACACACTGAACAGGATTTTGTTTTTCCAGCTGTAAAAACTATTTCTTTCTTTCTTTATCATTTAAATCCTTAATTTCTAATTCATTCATTTCCAGCAGTGGGGGAGAGAAATCTCATCTTTATGTTTTATGAGCTTATTTTTTTGACAAAACAATAAAATGTAAAATAGAGCGTTGTACGTGTACGTCAGGAACTCACCGATGTCGGACATCTCAGGGACTCGAGCCATGTACGGGTCCTTGGTGAACCGCGGCTCGTTGTCGTTGATGTCGTGGATCTTGATGATGAACTCGGACTCGCCCTCCAGCGCCTCGTTGGTGAAGCGGTTGACGGCCTTGGCGTGGAGGATGTAGTAGGCCTTCTCCTCCCGGTCCAGCCTCTTGGTGGCGTGGATGTCCCCCGACTTCTCGTCGATCCTGAAGAGGGACCCCGCCCCGTCCCCGTTGAGGACGTACCTCACGCTTCCGTCTCCTCGGTCGGAATCCGAATGAAGCTGAGGTGGGAGAAGAGAAGGAGGACGATCAGAACACGGATCCCTGCAGGACCCTCGCAGCAGTTTAACGCTGCTGTTAGTGGTGTTTTCGTTTTAATAAATTCCCACTTTGCCGCTCTCTGTTACTGATTGTTATGGCACAACAGTGACTCAAACTCCACTTCATGAAAGCTTCCACATTTGCTTAATTTGCCAGCTCGTGTCAGCTCGTTCTTTCAGGGGAAAAAAATCTATAGTAGTTAGCCTGAGCCGACATAACCACGTCCAACGGAAAATGAATTTTTTTTAAAAAATGAGTGCTGGCTGCTCTGTTTGATTGACGGCTGATCTTTGAGAGGTGCGGAGCAGAAACACATCCCAGAAACGAGCACTTTGTGCCAAAGACGTTAACAAAATCAACTTTCAGAGCAGAAAGCACTTAAACATTTCTGACACACTGTGCACATATCAATAATCGGGCCAATCTGGGCCTTGGCAGAGAAACTCTGACAGCTTTGATAAACAGTTTTTTTTTCTCTAACAGATTCACATCATCCTCAGTAAACTGTCGCTGACGCTGACACGTTCACCTCGTGTCTGCGTCGAAACACAAACTTTCCGACCTCCCGTGTTCTGGTTCTGTTACACGCAGGTCGTCATCGGGGGGGGGGGGGGTTTGAACGCAGGGAGGCATTTTCACCGCGCTGTTAAAAAAACAAAGAACGCCGTTGGGTCCGAAGTCTGTGAAGTAACAGACTTCACAGACGCGTGCCTGATGGATCGGCAGCGCGGCCGGCGTGCCAGAGGACCACGAGAGTCCGCTGGTCTGCGCTGCTCCTCATATCCCCCTCTTGCTATCTCCTCTTTTAAGTTTTTTTTTTTCTGCATGAGCAGCAGCTTAGCATGCTCTGACATTTTAATTCCTCCACCAAATCCCCCCCCCCCTCCCCCCCAACATATTTATCTCAGAGAACTCATCAAAAGCTTGTCCAGTCAGCCCCCCCCCCCACCACCACCCACCCACGTCCCCCCGTCCCTGCTTTAATAACCAAGGACATGCTAATAACTGCTGGGGGAGGTAAAGGGCGGAAACAGGAGGCCACATGTTTGCAGACGGGGGCAAACATGTCAAGCACCAAATGAGCCAAACGCCGGTTTTAATGTTTTCCCCGATGAGTGGAAAACATTCGCTATAGGACGTAGTTCTGACTTGTGTTATTGACACCTCATTAACTGGAGTGAGCCATGTGATTCTGCTGGGGGGTTTTTTTCCGAACGCGTATTTTCCCTTTCAGCGGGCGAGTTGTTGTTGTTGCCGCGTTGTTGCCGTGCCAAGCGTTCTTGGCTCGGCCGGTGGACAGACTGCGGGGGGATATTGTACGTTGCAGCTGGGTCACGTGGGAGCGGCGCTGCAAAAATCTCCGCGCTCATCATATATTCAAAAGCTTTTCATCCCAGGTGCTCGGGAGCTTTACTAATTCATGCTGTTCTATCGGGGCAGAGCTGGCACATGCGAGAGCAGCAGCTTTGTGGATTAGCATCTTTAACACTATTTTGTTCTCGTGCTTGAATGCTGGTTAAAAAATGACTGTTTTCATTCCTTCCCGTGTCTGACAGAGCCACTCGAGTGTGTTGCAGAATTTTAGCATCGTCGGATTAGGATCTCGAGTGGAGCACTGTTTCATTCACCCACTTGTGTGTGTGTCTGTGTGCGTGTGTGTGTGTGTGTGTGTGCGTGTGCGTGTGCGTGCGTGTGTGTGTGTGTGTGTGTCTAACCAAGCCAGGAGAATATCTTGCAGCATTTTATTTGTTTTCTGTTCCGCTTTACAGTTCATGCTTCCAAACAGAGACTCAGTTGGCTGAAAACAATCCACTTCAAAATTATTATCTTTCTCCTGCTGTTATAGCTGCAATGTTCTTTTCTATGATTGTCTATCAAGCGGCCTATCTCTGCCGGCACGACAATTCAGTTAATAACTGTTGAGTCCTCTCCTTTCGGGCTGAGATGTGAGATAGACGGTGTGACATACGTGGCGTCGACTGTCATTTCTATGGAAACAGAGAGATCTTGCGGCTCTGAAGAGTCCCCCCCCCCCCCCCGAAGGATATTACAAGGCAAGCGCGGAGCATCGAACCCCGGCGTCTGCTGCGGTGACCCTGGTCCCTCCCAGTTGCCCACCGTGCCTGGCGAGGAGAAATTTACTGCCGCCTCTCTGCTCAAATTAAGAGGAGGGGGGAAAAAAACCTCTCCCGGAAATCAATGTGGCAGCCCAACGTGCATTCACAATGGCCCCTCTGATCAATTTATATCGAAAATACAATTAAACTGTCACGGGGTGAGAAAAGAAAGCCACATGTGCAGTCAGTATGGTCACCAAGTAGCCCGGACACATCAATAGCTGGCCTTTTCTCCTCTGCCCTCCTACGGCACCGGCTCGTAAAGAAGCCAGAGAGCATGACGCCATTAACACTGGGACTTCGGCTCTTTGCAAGGAGGAGGACGCTGTGAAGAATCTCCATGTCATCAACTCGCTCTACAACAGAGATATTCAGGGAACAGAATAAGTCTGTTCAAATATAGATGTTTTAGTTTTATTCAACAAAAGAAGCTCTCAGCGGTTAAGGTGCAAACACATGTTTTCGGACATTCTGTGGAGTTTCTACTTGGGGATTGACCGGAGAAGCTCCAGACGCACGCGTTCAGCCCCTCTGGACAATGTCAGGAGATTCCCCCCCGAGTTCAGTGTCTGTCTGAAAGCAGCTTTATTTTTATTTCTCGCTGAGCGTCAGATGAGACGATTGATTCTTCTCTCATGTCTGTCTGGAAAATATGGGCCTGCGGGCAGCGGCTTGTTAGCCTAGCTTAGCTGTTTGTACTTTGCTTTCTGTAGCGCGATCGAATCAGTTAATTAGAGTCTCCTTATCTAACTCTTTCCCAAAGTGTCAAACTATTTCAACCTGTTTTGTAACAGAGAAAAAAAAAACAAAAAAAAAACACGTGTCTGTATCTTGAGAGAAAAGCAGATGAAGGAAAGTTGCTGAGCCTCAAATCAAGACAAACTTAATTGCAGAGAAAACTTGAAACGTGTTGATTTGCATTGGAAACAGGTTGAAACACTCTCGCACGCTTTGAGGGAATCACACGTTAAGAACTCAATTACAGACACAGACGACTCGCTGGGAATCAGCTGAGAGGCATTTACCTAAAAAACACCGTCGTACCTTCAATGAAATGATATATATTTCAAACCCTTCCACTCAATTAGCCTTTTCTGCTACAGTGACACCATAACATTTTCCAATGCCTCGGCGAGAAGATATTTATTTGCCGTCGCGCGAGCTCCGTCTTGCAGTTTGAAGAGGGCTGAGAAGTGAAGTGGTACTCGTCAGACATCTGTGCGTGAGAACTTACGAGCGAGCCGTCTTTGTTTGTGGAATTAATCAGCTTCGAGTGCAGCAAATGTTAGTGCCGAGACTCGATCTGGCCGCCATTTGTGCCGCACTCGAGTTAGGCCAAAAAGGATGGCACGGGAAAATGGGCTGCTCGGGGCAATTAGCCAGTTAGCCTTTAAGGCCTTGTGTCCTGGCCTGTCGAGGAACTGGCGGCCGGCTCGGCGGCCAGATGGTAGCCGCAGACTGTGCACAGAAATAGCCGATCGAATGCCCGTTGATGTGTAAACTTGAGATACGTGGTCGGGAGCTGCAGACACTTAAAGGTGAAATGTCAGTTAACATTTGTTTTCCTCTCTCGTGGATCAGACGTTGGTTTGTTTTCTGCATAATTTCACCACCACGCTTTCTTTTTAGCCGAGGGACGAATCCCAAAGGTTTCGTATTGGCCGCGAATCTGGACACGGACGTCATGTCCTCGGTGTCGCTCCAGAGAATTAGTCTCCACACTCACCAGATACATGCAAGTTACAGTTCTCGTCTTATTAAGGGTTTATTTCATAAGCTTTTAGACTTCAGCTGTAAGTTTTACATTGCAAACTACAATAACATCTATAGAGGGCAGTTAATAGATAGTCAGTTCTCTAGATAAGCCTGATTGTTTTCAGTGAGATGAACATGAATTATTCCCTATTTAAAGTTTGCATTTTTATAAAACAGATGATAAATAAAGTGTGAAAAATGCTTGAAAAGAGTTTATTCATTTGGACTGAATACAGGATGAGAATATTCATGGATTTGTGCATTTTTTTTGCAAAAATTTAAGATCTTAATTTAGGAAATAATTACTTCATGACATTCAGAATTTTTTTTTTTTTCAGTGCAAAACAAATAAATTAAGATTCAGAAAAAGCTCTGAAACACGATTATACTCTAACGTGGGCTGATGAGCACAGAAAATACGATTAAATCACAATTAAATTAGTTTCAAAAAGCCAGAATTAAAAGTTTAGTAAAAAGTTCAACTGTTTTTATTTCATCTTTGGTGAAACGTTGGTGAGTCTGCTCGGGGGGGTTTGAACTCCTGACCTCAAGAATCCTGGCTACGGCCCTGTGTTACTAACCCTAACCCCCCCCTCCCGCCTATTTCCTAAATGAGTAAATACTGTAAATGCCTGATTGTTTGATGATAGAAAATCTATTAATCTCACCATCGGGCGTCTGAAAGAGTCGTGATCAGGCGACAGCAGTGAGACAAAGACGCGGTGCCGCGGTGACGTCGGCGTATCTCGCTCAGACACGGCTTCGCCCCTGCGACGATGTCAGACAGATGTTTGTGGGTTCTCACCGCCGCATGACCTCATCGCACCCTTCCCTCCGCCGCTCACGCTGAGGGGGAGACGAGCGTAATTGAAGTTGCCCCCTCCAGGCGCACAAGAGGGAACTTATCGCCTAATCAACAAACACCGCCAATGTGTGCTCCAGGTCGCCGCTGGAGACCGCAGGGGTTGCCATGGCGCGGTTACAGCCAGGCCTGTGCCATATTGCAAACTCCTCTGCCAAGGTGAGCAGCTGGTAATGGGGGAGCATGAGCACAGAGCAACATAAAAAAAAACAAAAAAAACAGCCCACCCCCCTACAAACAAACACACAAAACCCTGCACCTTTCCACTCCGCTGCTGTCGCTCAAGTCTTTCCCCCAGGACGCCTCAACCACTGAGTCATGCAGGAGTGGGAAGCGAATTACGTCTGTGTTCATCTGCCTTCTTCTTCACCCGCTTCCTCTGATTTCCAGCCCATTACTGGATGCTGGAGTTCGCGGGGCGTGCGTGCTCGCGTGCACGCCGGCGTGTTTGTTCACATGCAGAGAACACTCCTCGCTTGCAAGGGACTATGTTGAGGAGTCTACCCACCAGGCCCAGAACCACTGGGGCCTATCAGGGGCTGTAAATACTTTATGAGATATGATAGTGCAGCACAAACACTCCTCAACCACAGGCCATTAACCATTTTCAGAGGATACGTGCCCTTTGGTAAAGTAAGAAATAATAAAATAAACAAACATCCTCTTCCCCCCAGTGACAGACCAGGCCCTCGGAGGCCTGTATGCAGCTCGCCTGCTAATGAGAGGCAGTGTACGATTCCCCCTCCTGCAGGAAAAACACAGAATCGCTGGCCAACACAGCGAGATTAGCAAGATTAGCAGCCAACCAGCTCCCGGACGAGACGCTGCCAGAGTCTCCTTCTCCGTCTCATCTCCATCACTTCTCCTAATTCCTTCCTGTTCCGACTTCCTTTTGTTGTGCTCGTTCAGGAAAGATGGCAAATTTCATTTGTTAACTCGATAAAGCCTTTGTTTAAAAAAGAAAAAAGAGCAGAGGAAGAAAAAAGCAACAGCGGGGAGATCGGGTTTTAACAAATAGCTGGAGACAGGATGCTGTAATTCAGGAGCAGTTTCCTCATCTTCAACGTGTGTCGAGAGCTGCTCCCTTGTTTGTAATAACATGCCATTGTGTTATTTCCCATTCTTTTTTTTTTGCAGCACAAACAAAAGTGGTTTTGTTCCATCTGTGGTTGCCATGAAGTCACTCACAATGACAAAAACCCTCTTTTTAGCGCCGCTTTGTGCTCTTTGCTTTGTGTTTTCTCTCCTTCCGACCTCTGCATTGTGAGCGCGCGGCCTCCACCTGAGGATACAGATGCAGGCGGTTGTTCTCCCGCGTCGAGCGATGATGCTCAACTCAAAAAAAACGCCATTCATTCCCCTTCAGGGCCTCATTCATCATTTGTACTTTATCTCGCAATTAACAAACAGTAATTGCAATCAGATAAGACGCACGTTCTGCAATCCTGCGTGACGACCGGCTCGCGAGCCGCCGAGGAGGAGAAGCGCCCAGCTGCATGTGCTTTGGGGGGAAACAACAAGCGCTCAGAGTCATGATTAAGTGCGGCACTCGATGGTTGATGCCTTAATGGCGTCTTCAGGAGACAGGCTCTCAGGATGCGGCCTCTGGCTCTCTAAGTGTAGACCACACTCAGATAATCCATTCTTCTTTTGCTATTAGTCCTTTTACAAGCTAAAAGGACGAGTGGCACATCAATCACCACTCTCTAAAGACAAAGTGGTTTGATCATGCTTGGTACTTACTTTTGATCTTCATTCACTATGGTTTTTCTTTCCTTTCCAGCTCTCTCTCTCTCTCTCTTTTTTTGTTCTTTCTCGTATTTGCTCGCCTCGCACCGCAGCGGGCTCTGTAATCCTTTTAGACCGGGGCTGAAAGTCAACGCTCACTCAGGGAGGACGTATGTTGCAGAATCTCATTTGGTCGGATGACTCTATCCTCCGCGGACACACGATCGGAATGCAAAGCACCGGGCCCCCATTCAGCTCCTCGCACAAAACAGCCTTTCTTCCTCCTCAGTCGTCCCGACCTTGCCACGACGCTTCACAATCTCCTCAATTACAGTAGCTCGGAAGAGGAGACTGATATCTCGACTTCCGCTCCGCCGCATGTAAAGCAAGCATTATTTGGTCTTCTTGTACGTCCCCCCCCCCCAATGTTATCTGGGTCGACACAGTGTTTTCATTTTGTCGAAATAATAATACCTTCGGAGGGAAGTCATATTTCACTGTGGGTCGAGACGGCTGCGTTGGAATCACTTGATGTGAGTGGAATGGACTTTGTGCGACAGCCGACAGCCGACAGCAAACACAGCCTGAGGACGGACGGACAGGAGTCAGAGTATCGTGTCACGTCCGGCTCGTCATTCAGAGCAGATCTCTTCCTTACGGCGTCAGGGAATCCATGATTCTTCTCGCAGGAGGAAGTTAGGCTCCTCCCGCTATTACAGAAACTTAATTTCCCCCAAAATAAGAAATTGATGTCAGAAATTTCCGATATTTTTGTAAAATGTAAATGAAAGCAACAAAAATCTGGTGGAAATCGTCTTTGCTCTGGTTTGATGGACGGGACGGACTCGGAGCTGCGTCTTCAGAAATATGTATCAACAAGGCAGGAACATAATGATAAAATAGCGACGTGTAGAAAGTTCACGCTGTGTTGTGTTGACAGGGACTTTGTGCGAAGTTTAAAACACTTTAAATCCCAGAAGAATAAAAAACAAACGGGTAGAAAAACAGCAAATATAAAAAAATAAAACTGCAGATTCGACGCAGCAGAGTTTGTTTGTGTGCGTTTGTGTGTTTTGTTGCCTCGTCTTTTTGTTGCTAAAGCGATCACCTCCGTGGTGTCTACACTTGTTAGAGACCACTTATCAGTTTAACGGTGCAGCCCGTCACCCCCGAGCCGTCTAATGATG
The DNA here is from genome assembly GCF_009819705.1 of Hippoglossus hippoglossus. NCBI lineage: Eukaryota > Metazoa > Chordata > Actinopteri > Pleuronectiformes > Pleuronectidae > Hippoglossus > Hippoglossus hippoglossus. The sequence continues at coordinate 18,448,172 of NC_047170.1, read as the reverse complement.
AAGTTTAGAGTGTGTTGCTCTCTTCTGTCTCGGCTCAGCGTTAGTGGGTGGTGATGGCAGCTCGCAGCGACTACAGAGCACTTCCCTCTTTCATTCTCAACAAACTGCTGTCGAAAACCGAAAAAAAAAAAAAGGGAGAGAGTTTAAATTCGGAGGGAGCTGAGCTAAGCTCCTTCAGGAGACCTAAGCTCCCTCTGAAAAACTGCAAGTGTGAGCGGCTGAGGGGAAAGTGACAGTTTGCCGCCCGGGATGTAAACACAAACACTTCTGCAGGCGTGATGTCCGTCGGAGGAGAAACACAGTGAAACGTAGAACAACTCTTCAGAGCAACAGGTCTGAACCGGTTAATGAGGTGGATGATTCTTTTGCAACTACTTCTTCTAAATATGGACGAAACTTAATGCACAATAATCTTCTCATTCATTTTAGTTTTGAATAAAAAAAGGTGACGCACTGAAGGACAGACGGTAAAAATAAGAAACTCTTGTCTGTATGTTTTTATATATGTAATTTGTAGTATTATTCAACAAGTTCACACATTTCAAGGTGTAAACACATAAGCAGCTTTGCATGAACTCAAATAACTAAATAAAACAATATAACACAGACATTATTAAGATATTAACATATTGAATTAAAATCTAGGAGTCTAGTCTATAAATTACATTTTGTGGCTTATGCAGAGGGAAATATGTGTTGAGACTTATAGACTTATATTCAACACCATGGTTTTAATTAGTGTTAAATGTTTTCATACTCTGATGTTCAGAAAACATCACTTTCCTCAGACTGTCCTTTGCTGCAGCTCCTCATTTCAGCCTCTGTCTCAAACCCTCGGTTTTAGCTCCTGTCTCTTTAAGACCCCCCCCCTGATAAAACCCAGTGTGCTCTGATTGTCCACACCTTAATCCGTCAAGTAGTTTTTGCTTAATCTTGCTACAACAAACAAATGCAAAGCAAATAACTCGTTGGTGGATGTAAAAAAACCTCTGTAACTCATTAGAGGAAAGGAAAAACTATAAAACTATGATATGTCTCCTTTAAATTCCAGCCTTGGTCTAACGTGGACGAGCAGATCTAGATGTTATTAATCCGTTGGACTCGTCACGTGAAGCTGCTGTGGTGCAGATGTGTGAAAACCCCCCCGACTGTGCCATTACCTTTCCGACATACTGCATGTCCGTGCCCATGTACTCCTCCAACAAAAAGAACTGGTTCCACATCCACCCTCGCTTGGAGCGTCTGAGCGGCACTCCGTTGGCGTCCTGTCCCGTCAGTCCCGCGGACCCCCTCCGCCCCCCTGTAGTCCTCCGCAGGGCCCTGAGCCCGTACCCCGGAGAGCTGAGGTGTGCCGCGGCCCACAGCACCATCAGCACGCACACTTTCCCTCTATCCATGACCACACCGCCGCGACCTTCTCTCGTCTCCGCCGCTCAGGGGTCTGCGTCCGGCGTTCTTCGGTCAGAGCGTCGGATCAGTCCTCATGCTGTAACCTACTGAAGCAGGGACGGCTCGTCGCACTCGCACGGGGAGGCAACCAGCACCTGCAACATTTACACAGAGAAACAGAGAGTCAATACTGGGAGGGGAGGAAGCAATTTGTTACAGCTCTCGACTTTTCTCACAACGTGGACTCAACACCGACGAGATGGAGATTAGGGATTTCTGGAGAAGGGGTGGAAACTCAGTCAAGACCAAAACAGACGTTTCTTTAAAATCCACAAAGTTAAAGATGTATGAAGTAAATAAACTTAACAACACTGTAAATAAGACGTAGATAATAAACCAAATTGCGACACTATTTCAGGTGGAACAAGTGCGTTTTCACTCCCTGTGCTTTCTGTAACATGTACGTTAGAAAATAAAGCTGAATCTAAAACCTAATTTCACAATATTAAAGAGAGAGTGATGCACCACGAGGAAACAAATGATGGAAGTATAATATTAAAATGAAAGTTCAGATTCTTCAGATTTTTAATGTGCCTTCAATGATCCCTCAAAAAACTGCGAACATGAGATGAGTTTAATTTCAAACCCAAAAAGATAAAAAAATAGACAACAGGCTGGTTTTTCCTGCATCTGTAAAGTTGTGTTTGTGTATAATCGCTTCATAAAATCTGCCGCAGAAATCAAAGTGCGAATGCAAAGATTTTAAAGAAAACCTTTATTTACAGACCTCTTGTCTGATCGTATATCATTTACTTCCTAATTAGCTTCATGTCCAGTGTCTGAGTTTCAGTTTCCTTGTCTTACTTTGGCCCAAAGAGAAATATCCAGTCAACCAAGTCACTTATCGAGCAAATATTCCAAGGTTCTACTGAGACTCAGCGTCTTGAGTGTGAAGGTTTTTCCACTTTTTCAATTCAATTTTTAATAGGGTAATAGAATTTCAGCACACCACCTTGAGATGCTTTTGATAAACCAAACAGTTAATCAGACAGAAAAACCTGGATTTTGAATGATCGGGTTGAGGTCGAACACAGACTCGAGATCCAAAAGATTAGAAGCGGAAAAAAAAAAGCGGACGGCCGCTTGGAAACCTGCAACCCGGCTCCTCCTCCGCGTGGGATTGATTCCTCCGCTCCCACACACACATCCACACGAGCCCCCGATAAACATGCATGTGCACACACCTACTGTATGTTGAATGTCAGCCATCCGATTGATAAGCAGGCTGAGTGCTGCCTAACCAGATAAATATCAGATTAGACATTTTACACATCAATGTATGGGGCTTACATCTTGTCCAGCACGTGTCGAGCTGTTTTATCTCCATTAAGCCCCCGAATCAACATCTAATAGAGTGCGCGGCTCTATGCGGAGCGGCCCCCGCTCTATCTTTTTAAACAATCTGGTTCGGCACACTTTGTTATCACGCCAAGCAGAATGCCAACGGGGACCCGGGGCAATGTCAACCCCGGTTTATTACCTTAAGATCAGTGTAAAGATACTGAGCAAAATGACTGTTTGCAAAACCACGGAGAAAAGGCCCCGGTGTGGGCAGCGGAATATCTCCGTCCCTCTCCTGCGAAGGCCGACGCAGGGAGGCGCTGGCGAATGTGAGAAGGGAACGGAACAAGGAGGACGGAGGTGGAGGAGGAGGAGGAGGAGGAGGAGGAGGTAGGAAGAGAGAGAAGGCCATGTATTCTGCTTTTGTTCTCATTATTCCGCACAGGCCCGGGCGATATCCAGGCTGCCGGTGGTGTTGCTCGGCTGTGGTTTGGTAGGAGGAGGGTTATCAGCGAGTCCGCTGGGGAGCGTGTGCAACGTTCCTCCGTATCGCTTGCTCTCAGAAGGCATGTGGAAGGGGCGGGGGCGAGGGTGCGAGGCGAGGGTGGGGGGGGTGCAGTCTCGCCCCGATGTATGGCAGGTCTGCTCCACTGCCCTCACACAGTGTGTTAGTGAATGAAGAAACGTGTCTGTGGACATGAATTAAGTACGCTGACCTGCATGCAGAAGTGGAGTCGGCCCGACTGAAGGGAGCGAGGGAAATGGAGCGAGAGAAGAGGAGTGAGAGGAAAGGTGCCGGCTTAAAGAGGGGGGGTGGGGGTGTGGGGGGGGGGGGGGGGAGCTGTCACAATACCACAGCTTTGTCTTGGAGCGCTAAGTTTAGTATCTGAAAATCTGCTCCAACACGAATGAAGAAAAGCCATCAAGCAATTTCACAGAACAACCGCTGAGCTCCATACAAACAGACGTCTCACCACATCGACTGGGACGGCCTTTGTAGCAACTTTTTGTTTTTTCTTTCCTGCGCGGGCGTTTTGATGTCGACCGGGCGTCTTTGTCGACTCGATGAAACGAAAATACAGGAGCTGCACATTTCACTCCGGTGCCCGTCTGTCAAGACGTTCGAAGGGGTAGAAGGAGTCGGCTCCAAACATAATGGAGAGTTTGATAGTTTGAGTGAGGGACTGTCTGTTCCTCGGGTTCGTAAATACAGTTTGACTATCTTGTTTACTTTCACTCGTGCAACCACGTCCCAGAATGCATCGGGGCTCTGAAAATCGAATCAATTCATCAAATGCACTTTTCAGCATTATTTCTTTGAGCAAGGTGCAGGTCAGGTAATCTTGACCTTCCAGTAGGATAAGCCACCTCCTCGTTTTCCTTAACTTCAGCTGTTCAGGTTGCTTGTATTTGTCTGTCTGGCTTCAAACTAACGTTCTGAAATGATTCTCAGGTTCAGGTCGGGTTCGGTCACCTTGACCGGGCTGTCAACTTGATTTTTTGAGGCTGTAATCAGGGAAAGTGTTGGGGGGGTCAGAATGCCCGACGCGCTCGGGGTCGGGGCTCGGTTAGTTTCCTCTCAGGCTCGGTCAGAAAATAGCAGCCGGAGCCGCACACTCTCAGAGAGATGTCAGGTGCGCACTGAAGGACGACCTCCGAGCGAACACGGTGACGTCACATCGCCCCTCGCTCAACTTCTCGAAAAACAAATTCCTGACCTCGAGCAGCGATTGCTAATGCAGAAGCACCTGCTTAAAAAAAGTTCTTGGGGGTTGGAAATCGGATGTAGTTACCGTGACAACACTTGGGGGGGGGGGGGGGGGGGGGGAGTGAAGGAGAGGTAGAAACGTCCTGTCAGAGCAGTGTCAGCAGTCCGGCTGGGAGACTGGCCCATCCATTACGCTACCTGTCTTCCACGAGGCAGCCAAGGCATGCCCTGCTTTCCCCTTATAAGGCAAATTGCGAGCGTTTGAAGCAGCGGGGGTTAGGTCCCCTCTTTCTCTTTTCCCTCATGCCATGCAGTTTATAGCACTCACCCCCCCCCCCATCCCCACATCCACATTCCCCCCCCCCCCTTGTCCCTGCCTACTTTGCTTGCATGGGCCCGAGCTGATATGCATTATCGCCGGGCTTTTCGCTGAAAGCCAGTCACTTTGCATGTGTCCTCTGCCTGGCTCAGCACGGGGAGGGGATGGGGGGGGAGTGGGGGGGCAGGTCAGCAGTGCGTGTGCTGATGGAGGCAGGTGAAAGTGAGATGGACTGTCAGGCTTCTTAATAACACCCGTGGAGAAATAGTCTCTCAGACCAGCGGCTCTCTACTTTCTCTGAGCTGTTTTCTATCTCAATGTGCGAGATGACTGGATGATTCTTGTGCCTTCTCCCCCCACCCCCCCCTTCCTCTAGTATTTCCCCTTTTTTTTTTATTTCCCCCCCATCTCTAACTCCCTGCACACTCGACTTTATGAATTTACTTAATTGACGCTGGTGAGGAGCATGTGGGACTTTGAGCTATTGATTTGCTCCAGGCTTCGGCGTGGTTGGAAATACCAGTCGGTCTCTCGGGTGGACTCATGAAGCTTTCTACCTCGAGTCCCCCAGCGCTGGGAAGCCGGCCTTTTCAATGGATTTCTTCATAATGTCACTGTGGAAAGCTAATGCTTGCACTGTATGGAGGGCTCCGCCGTCCCCGAGGAGCGTTCACCCCTTGACCACATTTGTCATAGCCTGGAAGCCATATTGTACAGCTCCATGCCCTGATAATTCTCCTGACAAGGGACCGGGAGTAAGTCAGCTAAAGCTTTATTTTGCTACGTCAAAAAAAAAGGAATGTCACTCCGAGTTAAGAAGGCTACGGTGCCACATGTAGCCCAGTGGCTACGACAAAATGCCTGCCTCTTTGCATTTGCACTGGATGAGAGTGAGGTCAGAGGAAAAGATGGACGGAGACTTAGAGGGAATTTGAGTCGCCGGCTTCTTTCGACTTGAGTCTAATTCGTAATATCAGCCTTCTTCTTTTCTGTTGGCACCGAGTTAATTAACCGGATTAATGACAACATTTCTTATTGTTAAGAATAAGTCTGAGAGGTCACGGAGCACGAGCGCCCAAACAATCATTTGAAGGGGGGAAAAGCACCGGGGAGAAGTTAATTATTATTGCATAAATTGTCCCTTCCAAGCATCCATCCAAGTCCGACTTTGACCTTTTGTGCTTTCTGTTTTTTTATGGGAAGTTTTATCGCTGATTATTATCAACATTTCGGGTTTTGCAACTGTCTCCATTTCGCTTCCAAATGCAGCTGCTCTCACCGTCTGACCGTGATGAGGAGAGGTCACGGTGACATAAACAGTCTCACTGTCACAATACAAATGGAGACAATGAACCCAAGTTGTAATTGGACACAGACAAAAGCACCAAAGTAGGACTGAGTGTGTCCTGGTTCCCCGGCGTCTTCCTCCAACACCCGCCCGCTGTGGGTGATTTCTGAAAAGGAGCCACAGGTCTCTCAGTCTTTCCCTTTTCGCTTTCCCAGGGAGCACCATCGTCATAATGAAGGTGTGTAATAGAACATGACACCGTAATTATATTCTCCCAGTTAAGAGGCAGTGTTTACAACAAGCACAAGGCTGCCTTTATTTTCTCACACTCCCTCGCTCTCGCTCTCTGTCTCGCTCCCTCGCCTGCCCCGTCTACGCTTCACATCATGTGCCATTTAATTGCATTAAAAAAAAAAATGCTTGATGAAAAAATGAAAAAAGTAAATTGCTTTAAATTGCCTGTCACAGATTGTGTGGAGTCGGCGTGGAGCAATAAGACTCGTGCATTGTTTTGGGTGCTGGGTAAGCAAGATTAATGCGTCGGCTGCCAATTCTTCGAATGCCCCGTGATTCCACGCTCAAAGAATTGCCTGGGATAACGTTTTGAATCACCACAATTAGCTATTAAATGTATCTATTGGTTTTATCGAACACACGGGGGCCGCGAGGATAGAGACAGCGACGCAGAGAGACCCACAAATGTATCTGTCAATACATATTGGATCTGGCCGGCTAATGGCCTTTCCAGTGCACATGTGTTATTACACACAACAGGCCTGGGTGGCATTTTAGGCTGATGCCGACTTGAGGGTGACCTCTTAGTGTACAGGCCTCCTCCTCCTCCTCGTCTCTCTGTCTCACCTCCTCCTGCCTCTCCCACCTCCTCCTTCTGTTTTTTTTGTTGTTTTTTTTACCCTAACGAGGGATATGAGCGACAAGGCAAAGCACCCTATCGCGCCTGTTGAGCTGAAGACTTCCACAGCAACCCAGAAAGAGCCCCGGGGGTGCAATTAAAAGTGAGAGAGAAGAATGTCAGCCAGGGGGGCGAGCAAGGGGAAAGAAAAGGGGGGGGGGGGGGGGGGGTTGGGCACTGGTGCCACAGGTAACGTGGTCATGTCACAATCCACAGAGGAGGCCCTTAAAGGCTGCTAATGTGCGGAGGTGTCGGCAGTAAGTCGTTCCACCGGCTCCGCTCTCTCTGGCCTCCTCGCCTTCTCCTCCTGACCCTCCTCCTCTTCCCCCTCTTCCTCCTCCTCTTCCTCGCCTCATCTCACAGCGACTTTGTGAAGAAGCCTCGGACTCTGTGTCATTCACGATTCATGTTACTCTGCTCGCGGGACAAATTTACGGCTAAGTCCCAGGTGTGGATTGGGGAGCCGGTGCGCTCGACCCAAATCCACGGCTTCCCATTTGTCTCACTGCCCATGTGGGTTAGTGGTTCACAACCAGGTTTACCGATGGCAAAATACCAAAAAGCGGAATGAAAACAAGCCCTTGTGTGTTCCTCGTCTTTACAGCAAAACGGGTACAGATGCGACCACACAGGAAAAAAGAATCCCTCACAGCCCTGTCAATACATATTGATCTTTTATTTAGCTGAGAAACACAGTCTAGACACACTGCCGCATTGTCTTGGAAATAAGTCCCCCCCCACCCCCCCACCACACTCCAATGCGACGCACACGCCTCACAGATTAAGGCGAGGAAATTGATCACTAAAAAAAGGGAGATTTCAGACAGATGGGGGATATTACCACAAAGGAAAAATAAAAGATGTGTTCGGATTGCGGGAGGGCGGAATCATCAACACGAAGAAAAGAAAAAAAAAACGCTGGCGAATAAACAGCTGAAAAATCCCCCAGTCAAATTGGAATGCAAAGCTGAAACGAAAATTCCCGACAGGATGTCAGCACCTGAGTGCGAAACACCCGGCGCCCTCGAGTCGAAAATTAGGATTCAACGTACAACACTTGAACGGCACCGAGATTTAGTTAACGGTTCTCTAAGCCCTCTTTCTGCTTCTAAATAGCACATTAAGTTTCACCTCAAGACGCGTTAACAACACTTCAACGTACTCTTACCAATATCATTCGACGTAAAGGATCTTTTACACACAAAACTTTTATCACGACTGAGGAAATGTTGAGAAATAAACTTCTCTTCCCTCACGAAAACAAACACGCGTGTGTGTTAAAAGAGAAGCTCTTGGACGACCGGAGTAATGTGGTTCATCGATATCTCGATCATACGTGACGGAGGTGACACCGCAGCCGTTGACTGGATGACGGTAACGCAAACAAATTAGCTCATAGCGTCCCTGTCAAAGGCAGCGCCGTGCCCACAGCATTCATCCCGGTGCACCGCTCCAGAGCTCAGTGCAAACACATTACCTTGCCTGGCTGCCCAAATGCATACCAAATAACCCATATAAATCATACAATCTGGGCCAAGTCAATGAGAGCCCCCTATTTTCCCTGTTTTCTAGTTATTTCCACGGTGCCATCATTCAGCAGAGCTCGCATCACTCAGGCCTCGGCTCTCACAGCCATCGTCGGAGTGGCCCAGTTTAGAACTCACAGAGGGGTCCTGAAGTAACCCTTCCTCCGGTGCACATGATTTCACGTCTCCACAGTCTGGACTAAATTGCGGGTTGCCAGCTCTCCGCACACTCCACTCTCTCTCCTGCAGCTCACTCCCTCTTTCTTTTGTCGCTTTGACAAAAACAAGGTCGGGGCTTCGATGAACTTGCACCGGTGTTTATGGCAGTGTTTACCACCGAGTGAAACCGCAGTTGAAGAGGCCCCTTCAGCACATTATTTTAAAGGCCCCCTCCACTCCAGTCACTCCTCCTCTCGGCGTATTAGGGTAGCATCATTTTGTGCCGACTCTAGTGCCGAATAATGACTTTCAGCCCTGAAATATGGTTTTGAACTGTGTCATCGTAAACAACACGGACTCTCACTTTTTAGCGAGCCGTTTCCGATTCCACTTCCCCGAATTAATTGACTAAATGGGAGCTTAAAGTCATTATCTCCCCTCGCCAGTTCTCCAGTCCCGCGCTAGGGGCTAATAAATGGAGGTCTGATTTCGCTAAATGTCCTCTCGCGAAGATTAATAGCGCCTGGTACCCGGGTGGAGAACAGATGTGGTCGCCCTCGCTCCGCGGCAGAACAAATGGGCACGAGACGTCCTCGTATGTAAAGAGAAGAGAGATAATGGCTTGACGGCATTCATCCTGTGACGTGCGAGCAGATGAGACATCCTCGGTTGTTTGCCTTTCCTGCACATGTTTTGTCACCGGTGCGGCCGTGTGGTCTGACACAGTTTTCTTCAGAGAGACTGACAATGAGAGGAGAGAGGGGGGGGAGGGATGGGAGGATGGAGAGGCTCAATGGTGGGGTCTGCTGGCTTCCTGCTTTCCCCGCTGTGGCCTTTGTGGTAATACACTGGTGGTTATGGGAGCCTCCGTCTCTATGCAAATCTGTGTTTGCCTCCCAAGTGCTTGTGTGTGGCGTGTGCAGTCGAGCGCAGGAGTCTGTATTTCTGAGCATTTAGCCCCTGCACTGTCTGGAGCAAAGGGCCAGAGCTGCATCGATATAGAAAGAATACTCTCAATAAGTCCGTTAATTAAAATCTGTTATATCTATATCAATAGCGTTGTATACCTGTTATTAATACCGCCCTGGCAGCGTATTAGATCCGGCTGCAGCCTCTGCTTTTAAATGAATAGTGCGTCTGTGGAAGCAGATACATTGATTGGACGACTCAAAGGTCAGACTTAGCCCAGTGGATTGAAAATCAGTGAGGGAGTTGTGTTACCACGTTTGTCTCAGCCTCCCCGTTGTGACAATTACATGAGAGGGAAGGACGTGGAGGCACATTTCCATCCCGGGCGTATATCGACTCTATCAGCGGGTCAGCGGCAAGACAGCTACAAACACAATTGTCACACAACACTAAATAATACATGGAGCTAAAACAAAGACATCACACACCTAAAATATGGCCCTAATAAAAAAAGCTGCGAGGAGAAAATGTGTTTCCCCCCTCGACGAAGAGTAATGACCTTTCCTCGAAGCCCACCATAAAATAACACAGCGACAGTTAGGAGCACCTGTTTTTACATTATTAATAGAGGAGGCTTCACACACACTCCAACGCCAAGAGACGAGCGACGGCACTCCGGCTTTTGACTGTTTTTAAATTGGACCAAAAAAAACTCTGAAACTGCACCCAACTAAAACCACTGAGGCATTCAAGTGGTAAGAAAGCCATTTGTCACAGGCAGGACTTCTGCCAGGGTATCAGCCCCGGCGCTGGGATGAGAAATAAAAACACAAATGAAAAATAATACAAATTGTATGAATGCCCGTTCAAGAATAAGCCGCACGATTTGTAATGGCATCTGAATTCAAATGCCTCGTATAAAAACACATTTCGTTAGCGATGCCTCCTGCAGAAATGAAAGAGGGATATTTTCTGTTGTTTCTTTTTCTTGCGCTTCACTGTGAATAGACGCTGCAGAGCTGCTGCTGGAATAAGGGTCTTTCTGCACAGTTTTCAATCCAATCACGTCAAAAGGGATTCAGGCGTCCTCGGAGATGAACAACAGACGGCCATGATCTCCTCTGACCTTAACTGTGACTCATGTTTATTTACCTCGGCTAGTTATCCCTGAGGGACAGATGCCTTCATCACTGAAATGAGCGCTGTGATGGGTAGCTTTTCTTTCTTTCTTTTTTTTATTGCCACTCCTGGGAGCGGACGACTCTAATGAACAACGAAGCCCGATTGATCCCGGTTAGCATTTGATTCCACAGCGGTGCGGAGACACACGATTCAATACGCTGGCATGCCGCTGGAGCACCCCTTGAACTTTGCTGTACACACATCTTTAATCACGCTCACCTTTTCCTCATGGCTGCTGTGACTTCCAGCTTATTTGTAATTACCAAGCTCCTCGGGAGGGTTGGCTCAACAACAGGCCCCGGCCATAGGTCACGGAGAGACACTGTCGCCGGCCATATGGGCTCAAGGCCCAGGGGCAGCAGAGTGGGTGAACGCCGGCACTGGCATCGGGGAAGTTTTCCAGAATGGTCCGAGCGGTAGATTGAATTATTCGGCGACAGGAGACACAGCCTTATCGAGCAGCGGCCACATTGCACTGACGTTCTCACCCCAGTTTCTATTTCCCATTTCACACCTGGACTACTGCCAGATAGGATATGTTCAGCCACCTCGTTTTACCCCCAGATTCCCAATCGCCAGCCACCAGTCAAAAGAGGGTATAGTGTGTTATCTATCAGCACCTTGCACCCGCGCTGCACAACCTCCCCTCTATCCCCGAACCCCCTACGGGTTCCCCCCCCCCCCCCCCCCATCCCTCCCATCTTGTCACCAGCGTGGCAACAGCACGGTGTTATTACAGATAAACAATCAATACTGCATTAACGTGTCCACGGAGGCTACCTGCAGTTAAACAGGCAGACGGGGAAATAATTCAACCCAATGTCACGGGCGGACGTCAAGCCACTAATCTTGCTCAGGAACTGGAACACTGACATGTTATATCTCTATATTCAGATATATATATATATATATACAAACATACGTGTTGTATATATCTTGAATTCAGGCCACCTTCCTTCATTCTCCTCAGCCATCATTTCTTTGTGTTTGAGGTCAGCACATACGATTCCTTTCCTTCCTCTCCTCACTGGTCACAGAATGAAACCCTACTGCATTATAGAAGTAATACCCCACTTTATAGCAAAGGTGACCATGGATATTGGAGAGCAGGGACCCATACGATCGATTTGGAGCGAGGAATGGAAATTTTAACATGATTCCCGGCCAGGCATTTTAACTCAGGAGTACTGGACCCTCTCTTTTGATGGCTGCTTCCAGTGCCAGTTACTATTTCAAGATTCTGACGGCGTCTTTATTCGAGCCCCCCCCCCCCCCGGTGCCCCGCTGACGGCTGTGTGGTCCTATTCCTCTTTGCGGAGCTTGTTCGCAGCCAATTTGCATCTACATTCCCAACGCCGCCATTGAGAAGAGAGGGGGGGGGGGGGGGCGGGTTTTTGTTTAGAACCTCTGTGAAAAAAAAATGAAAACAAAGGCGTTCTTATGAGGAGGCTCAACAAATAGTCTCGGCCGCTCCCTCTTCCAGACTGGAATTAAATACTCCTCATTCCATTCCTCATGCAGTCGCCCCCCCCACAACCCTAACACCGTACAGGGGTATGAAATACACACACACACACACACACACACACACACACACACACACACACACACACACACACACAAAATAAAGGAGATGGACTTGGCTGAATGATTGCGGAGACTGTTTACTAATACTGCTGCTCACTCTGCTTTATTACAGAGTGCCAGGCTTTCCATTACTGCAAAGGGAGAGAGGGGCTGGGGGGGGGGGGGAGGCGGAGGAGGAGGAGGAGGAGGGGACAGAGCAAAAAGGAGAAAGAAAAAGAGAGAGAGAGAGAGAGAGAGAGTGCCAACGTCAGATTAAAGAAGAAGAAGAAGAAAAAGAAGAAGAAGGGAAAAAAGAATGGCTCAGTTGATTTACACCTTCATTACTCTCCCCTAACTCTGCTTATTGCAAATCATGATGCTGCTTTATGAGCTGAATCCTCTATTACGACAAGGCCGGGAAGACAGTGCTTTAGTCCATAAAGCAACCGTACAGTAACCGCCACCCGGCAGCACCCGGCCCACTCATCCTGCCACCCAGCTGCCACAGGGGAAGGGAAGCAAGGCGGAGACGCAGGCTGCCGCCGCCGCCGCCACCGCCGCCGCCGCCGCCGCCGCCGAGGACCTGTTCCAGTGCACGAGCTCTGAGCTCGCTCGCCGTCCCCTTCCTGGCCTCGTGCCCGCGGACAACACACCCAGAGTTCCCTGAGCCAGATGCCGAGGAAGTATGACTTAGTGAGTGCAAAGCTGTGTGGCTACACCGGGAAGGAACACACAGCGAGTGTTTAATGTTAAGTGAGCTGTGCCACGTTTAAGTCAACAAACATGTGGAGGAGTGTGTTTACCACGTCCCCGCCACCGAGCGAGGGCGAGCTGCTGGAGCGTTTACTCAAAGAGCTTTTGGGGGAATATATGTGTGTATTTAAATAGAGAACAGACTGTATCTTTTAACTTTTATTTGTTGAACCAAAGGGAGGTCCGCGGAGCACTGCTTGCTCTTTTACCCGCGATGATTGAATTTGTTTTTTCGTGTGCGTATACGCGCGGCGAGCGGGTGCAAGACGAAGGAGTTGCAGGAAGGCGGGTGCAGGACCTAATAAATCAGCTGATAAGTCGAGGCGTGTAGGTGAGCGGCGGTGTCAGCGTGCCGATGTAAACAGGGCGCGGGGGGCAGGAGACACACTGGATGGAGGTTTGTTATGTGTATGTAGCACGCTGCTCCGGCCTGGCCTGTCTGACTCCCATCTGGAACAGGGTTGACAGAAAAGTTGACAGATGCTTCGCCAACGTCCATTATTTATGAGACTGAGGAGATCCACACTGCATTTCACAAGAGTCTGCTTCTGCTAGGTCGAGTTCCGACATTGTATTCTCTGAGAGCACACACACACACACACGTGGTTGTTTCCCGGTGTTTGTGTAGGAGGCTGATGAGTGGCGAGCTGAATGTAAAGGTCCTCGTCTGCACGAGTGTGTGCTTACATATACCTGCGTTCACTCCACCTGCCTCTGCGAGTCTAACCCTTGACCTCTGGAGTGTCACTAACTCCCCGGCAGACAGACGGCCCTTCAGCTCCCGCTCGGAGGACCAGGGCCGACTCCAGCTCTCTTAAAACCCACTTAGAGGCTTACAGCTGGGAGGCCCGGCCATCGGATTGAATTAAGGCTATGATTAATTGAATCTAGTGGTGAGTAACTTGAGTGACTGATGTCTCGTAGGACCAAAGGTCTAGACACTATGCTTGAGAATAAAGCTTTATTCATCCATTCAGTGACATCACAGGCTGTTTCAATGCGCCTCAGGCATTGGTTGCCTTTAATATTAGCGCTCGGAGTGCCGCTGTAAGCCTAATACCACCAGCAGCACGGCTGCAGCTGCTAAGAGCACCGATGATAATGAGAGGCACAATATAATTAATACAAATGGAATGTTTAATGCAATTTTTCCATTTCAAAGAAATTCCCCTGGCATTTTCCCCAATTCAACTCTCCTGCATTGTCCTCGGGCAAACAATAACCCAAGTTTGGCATCGCCTTCATTAGATCAAACTCAATTATTGCAAAGCACTTGCAGCCCCCCCCCCCCCCCCCCCCCCCCTGCAGCAGAGGGCTGCCTGTTACAGCAACCTGGAGGTCCTGTGGCAGGTCCTGCCCCATTTGTCTTTGACGGACACCGACGTCAAACAGTAATTGGACAGGTACACACCCGATGTCAGTTAGTCATGTCAAGCAGCCCAGTGTTCAGCTGCTGGGGGTCTCAGGGAATGACCTCGGGAAGAGGACAGGGTTCCCTCACTGTCTCAGAGACACCCTGGGTTTTTTATTCTCTATACAGAAGCAGGCTGTGGTGACTGTAGGTCGCATGTTGAGGCCGAAAGCTCACATTGTGACCATCCCTCAGGAATATACCGTCTCTGAACGGTGCACACGCTTTGATTCGGCAGGTAGTTTGTGCCGAGGTCTTTCTATTCCTCCCGCTCACAATGAACCATCCTAATGTTTTGAGAGGTTGCAGAACAATGGCAGAAACCTCTCTTTTCTCACTCTGGGGATAGAAAGTAAATAGGACCTTTGCTGATGTGTGTGCCCGTTCATTTACAGCACCTCAGAAGACAGCGGGCACATTGTACCTCCACCGGAGGAAAAATGAAAGGAGAGAACTCACAAAGGCATTCTGCAGGACAATGGTGCAGCGCAGGAAATGGGCACACAATGGAGTCCAGATATCATTCACAATATAGACAGGAGCCCATTATCCACAGGAGGAGGGGCCCATCCGAAGGTGACAGGTTTGTGAGACGGAGGAATTGTGCGCACGACGCTGCCACCAGGACAACAGAGTCCCTAAAGCCTAACCTATGAGGACAGGTTTTCGCGGTGCCGCTGCCCGCTGGGTCGAGGTGTTACACGTCATCTGCAATAACCTGGATCATTACTCCTGGAGGCTGTTAGAGGGGAAAATCACATCACTCCGCTTTCACCGCTGCCAAGAAAAATTGACACGCTAAAAGTCACACAAAGACACACCTCAGGTTTTTTTCGCACACACACACACACACGAGCCCACAGACGGCGTCACTGTCACCGTCTCTGCTACTTGCAAACAAACACACACACACACACACACACACGGGCGCGTAATTACACACCCGCAATCTATCACACACTGTCAGTGGTGTCTGGGGGGTTAACATGCCAAGTGGCATCCCAACAGCGTCCCACCAGCCAGTGTTGCCTGAAGCTGACAGCTCTCACTGTGGCTGCCTTGCAGGAGTAAAGTAAGCATCATTATCGCCTCCTCTCCCCCCCCCCCCCCCCCCCCCCCCCCCCCCCCCCCCCCCCCCCCCCCCCCCCCCCCCCCCCCCCCCCCCCCCCCCCCCCCCCCCCCCCCCCCCCCCCCCCCCCCCCCCCCCCCCCCCCCCCCCCACACCTCCGCTACTTGGAACAAGCACAACGCTCTTTCAAAGTCTCCCCTTCTTCCATGCAGCGCCCGACCCTTTTCCTCCACTGCCTTCTGTCTTCATTGTTGCTCCAGTCAGGCACTAACGCTCCTCGTCCTGTGGCTGGAGCCTCTGATCTCCTATTACCCTCTCGTCATCTCACAGTCAATATTACCCCCCCCCCACCCCTCCTCCATCCGTCCGTCCTGAGCAGCCCTCCTCTCTCCTTCCCTTTGCTTTCACAAAAGTCTCAAAAGTCAGACAGACAATGTTGCCCCCCCCCCCCCCCTCCACTCCTCAACTCCTTCATGCACTTGCTCGTCTTCCATACACTTATTAACTGGCTGTCATGTTCAGCAGCCTTCCCCTAGACAGTGTTTAGCGTTCCTCAGTCCACTTACTGCAGCCAGACTTAAGCCTCTGGGCTTTGCACAGACAGGAATCCAACTAGAGGGGAAAGTTAGGACCTGCGGACATGATCCGTCTGCTGCACTCACTCACTCACTCACACTCGTCCTCCTGCAGCAGCGGCGTCAAACATGCATGTTGTACAAGACCTTTAGTGCTTTGTAATAATAATCTCAACTGTATCTGGGTTGGAGGAGATTTCCCCCTCTTTGAAAGTCACTTTAAATTTTTAAAAAAACTATATTTTTCCTGTAATTATAATTAAATTAAGTTTTAGTTGCATCCTCAAGTTTTGACACTGCCCCCGCGCTGGAGTAGAAAGTGTGCGAGCAACTCTCAGGATGTGACTCTGGCAAATCTATCTCACTTTTAATGACTGGAGTGTTTTCATTTTGAAAAGTTAATCGCTGGGTTTTTATTTAACTATTCCCAGAAAATTATATCATCACCTCCTGTCAGCAGGGCGTCGGAGTCACTTATGACATGTCCATGAAATTTGGCGGCGAGCTCAGCCCGGAGCCACGGAGCAGTTGATTAGATTTTGATAGTGATCTGGATCTGTGATTTCCACTATTAGACGATTATTGTTTTTTATTTTTTTTCCCTCACCCGCACATATTGGATATAGAGATTAAATTCCAAATCCAATCCGGAGCCTAACGGTTCGCTGGCAGGGTCAAGAAATCGATTTCACCTCACATTTAAGAAAGAAGGAACGTGTCCTTGAAGGTGGCTTCCTTCCTTCCTCCTTTCCTTCCTTCCTACTTACTTTCTTTCTTTCTTTCTTTCTTTCTTTCTTTCTTTCTTTCTTTCTTTCTTTCTTTCCTTCCTTCCTTCCTTCCTTCCTTCCTTCCTTCCTTCCTCTCGTACTTTTGATGACACCCAGGCAGGATTCAACTCCCGCGGCTCAACTCGGCATAGTGAGGTAGCTACAACACTGGATTTGTCGTCTGCCCCCTCCCTCCTCGCCGTCCCCCCTTCCGAGGGCAAATGGTGTAAGAAATGAGACGTGGCTGGTGGATAGACTTTCATGCCCCTGCTTTACCAGTGTCATTTCCGCAACTCTGAAATTGTGCCATGGTCTACAGGGCTTTGTTGTAAATCACTATCTCCCACTGTCAGACTGCAGTCTGCTGCACACTGTGGATGCCTGGCTTTCTGCTGCCTCCTGGGTGACTAATATATCTTGTTAAATTGTGCTGAGGAGCGTGCGGAGAACTGTACACCTTCCCTCTTTGTACTATGTTTGCTTGCATTTCTTTTTGCCCGTGTGTGCTTTTACTGTGCTTGTACTTCACATTGTGTGTTCGTGGGTCTGAGTCCGCGTGTCATGACTGAATAGGTAGGTGGGCGACGTTACGTTTGCAAAAATATGTTCGCTAAACTCCACAAGTCTGTCAGGCTTTGTTGGTAATTCAGTTAGATTGCTATTCGGCCAGCTCCCGCTCGCCGCCACTACAGTATCGGGAGTTGTGAAGCTATCTCTCAGCCACTTCATAATTAGAAAAGCTGTGGAGCCAAGCCACAGTTTGAGGGGGAAGAGGGAGGGAGGAAGAAAAA
This sequence comes from Hippoglossus hippoglossus, assembly GCF_009819705.1. Lineage (NCBI taxonomy): Eukaryota > Metazoa > Chordata > Actinopteri > Pleuronectiformes > Pleuronectidae > Hippoglossus > Hippoglossus hippoglossus. The sequence continues at coordinate 18,430,506 of NC_047170.1, read as the reverse complement.
AAGCTGCTGGCAGACTGCATTATTCAACATTGGCAGCAATTTACTCTGTTTCCCACCCCAAAGACATGAATCTAAGTGATTTCATAGTCACATCCGTCCTAGTGTGCCACACTGTATAAAGCTGGACTCTTCTCTTATCACCGGCTTTTAAGCCTCGCACTGTACACAATCCTCTGCACATACGGCACCGCACATATCTGTCCCAGCACTTTGAAAACAGATTTATGAGTGTATTTCTGTGTAATTGGTGTTCTCCTGCACAAAGCCGGCAGAGATAATTACCCATTGTTAAGTGAGGTGTAAACGGTCTGATCCATGTGTATTTATCTTCTCGGCACACGGAGAGCAGAATGGGCCTTTTTTTGGAATTCAGGCAGACTCCACGGTGACGTTCTACTCTCTTGGCCACCGACCAGCTTTTAAATCCCTTTTTCTGAAACCTGTCGAGAAACAGCCTCTCTGTGGCTTAACTCTTTATCGTCTAATTCCTGACGTCTTATTTAACCGTAGAAAATTCAATCTGGTGCTCAGGTTGACCTTCAGAGAGAAGGTGACGACGACCCCTTCCTGTGGCAGGTTTAAGTAGAAAGAGACGATGTGTGTGGCGGTGGATGCCTTGTTTTGGTCTCTGTGCAGCTACGGTTCTGGCTGCTCCGTAAATAGGCATCTCTGAAGGGAATCTGTCTCATTAGCGAGGAGCGGATAGAAAGTTGTGCATTGTGCCGGCATGAAATTTGCTCCACTGGTCACATGAAGCCTCGAGAAATAAAAAGATAACGTCACGGCAGGGGGGGAGAAGTCAAATCTGCCATTCTGAGTGAAGTGGCTAAAGAAGTCTGCCCTGTGCAGCGAGGGGGCGCAGCCTTAGAAAAGAAAATAATAGAAAATAACCTGTTGGCTGGAAGAACCGTCTCCAAATGAATATTTGGCACGAGAAACTCCGAGGAGGAATCCCGGAGCAGCACAAACGTCATGATTTATTATCACATCACACAGACCGTGACTAATGCACTCAAACAATCAAGGTGCATCTAGTGAGCTACGAGGCCCAGGGGTGCTCTCTGCCACCGACTTCAGACATTTGTAAGCAAAGCACACACGCGCTCGAGCCACTCGCTGCAAATCTGAGCCCAACAAATGTCCGCAAGTATCCACACAGACTGGAGGAGAGGAGCCGAGGCCGGAGTCGTCCCCCACAGAGACTCGCAGTGAGCAGCAGCCACTGGGCTGTGGTTTTATTAGCTCCAGATGCCGCCGTGCAGAGGACTCGAAACATTCACTATTATGAGCGGGACACATCAAAATGATGCAGCCCATCTGGAGCACAAATAATGTAATCAACTCGGGTCACCGGTCATCGTCGTCTGGCCGTCGGGTAAACCCGCCATCCCGTGACGTCACGGCTGACGGGGACGGGCTGGAGCCGGCAGATTGAGACTTTTTTGGAATATCCCCTAAACTGCAGCGCACGACCCGCGGAGTGGAGGTATTCGGGAGAAGGGGAAGATGAGAAAGATGAAATGTGAGGGACTGTCGACTGTAATCTGAGCTCGGGGTTTTAAAAAAACGCACGTCTCTGATGTGTCTATTCCCCTGCCTGTCAAATCAGCTCTGCAATCTCACTTTTAACGTCTTCATGCGAGGCAGTCATACACTCCGGACCATAAACACTTGCATGCTCCCTACACACACACACACACACACACACACACACACACACACACACACACACACACACATAGAGGAATTCTATTTGCAGAGCCGTTAAATATTCAGTACCTGCCGTGTTTTCTGTATGACTTTGATCAGTCACAGATTCTACTCTGTCCCTTTCATCTCTGAACTTCAAACCATCGTGTGAAAAACCTGGACCACAAAACCTGCTCTGGCTCAGTCGATCTCCTTTCTCTCCGAGCTGCTCTCCGCCTCATGCAAACAAGCTGGAAGTGGATCCAGTGACGAAAAGCACAATGAAAGAAGCAGGGAATCGTCTCCAGGCCTCGTTTTTACTCACACCCTGCATTGTTGCCCAATCTCCCCTCGTGAGCACGAGTCCTTGTTTATAATTTAAAAAGTGTGTGTGCACAGAAATGCTCATTGTGGGTTAGATGTTCCCCCCCCGGGGGGTTTGACAACTCCCCCAAAACAACTTCTCGGCCGCCTTCCGGCACATTACCTCAGGCTGGTGCAATAACTAACATGGAGCAATCTGCAGGCGACAGGAAGGACAGCGGAACTTTCCCGAGCTATGGATTCAATTTTCAGGATTGCACAGCGGCAACAGGCCTGGAAGATTCATATCAGCAGGTCCTGCCCCCCCACCCCCATCACTTTGTCAATACCTGCAACTTCTGAGCAAAGAGGCCAAGTTAATTATTTGATAGCCCGGCCTGCATTATTCAGCAGGCTCATCAAATATTCACAGCCACATCACTGATATCATGTTGTTGTCAATAACGCTGGAGGACATGTTGTTTTAGAAAACTTGAGTCAACTCCACGAGTTCTGATCCCACCACCACCACCACCATCATCTGCACCACCACCATCATCTGCACCACCACCACCCAACCCAGAGCAGAAAACAAGACAGGCAGCTGATCTCCAACTGGAAGGACAGAAGAAGGGCAGCAGAGCATCAATGTGGGACTGCAGGAGAGACAAGTCATCCGCCTTTATCACAGCGCGCTGTCCCACCTGCATCGACCCGCATCCCGTGGATCCGCCACCGGCTGCAGGAGGATCATCGGTGTGGATGGATGCAGCGGATCCACGGACACACACAAGCGTGAAGGGGGTGGGGGTGGGGGGTGAAGGTGGATAAAGCTCAGGAGCGGTGGATCAGGAGCTCAGGCCCCGCATGGCCGCGTCACTTTCAGCGCTAACGTGCAACGGGCACGTCTTCGCTCCGTGTCCGCACCATGAATGAGCGTGACGCACGGAGGACGCGCAACCAAACGCAAAAGTTGCCGAAAGCAGCTGACCCGCACTGTGGCCACGCAACGAACACGGGGAAACCAAACAACTTCCCAACGCAAACTCATTTCCAGTTCAAACGCCTCGACTTATCCCACTAATTAGTCTGCGACGCACACGGACTTCAGCGCACGCACACGCCCTGATATACGCGACACAGCAGTTTTCACATCTAGTCATTGAATACAGAGAGAGGAGCTCGGGATGAAACACAGAATAAAACCCGACTCGTCACGAGGCTGCAGCCGCGGCACCGTGCACCGGTTTGCGTCCGAGCGCGTAATGTGGCACAAAACGACGCCAAGAGTTAAAGAAGCAGCGCTCACCTGATAATGAAGTTTATTCTCGGAGTAAAAAAAAAATGTTCCGGGGGCTTGGTGGTGTCGGGAGGAGAAGAGGAGTGTATCCGTTCGCTGCAGATTTTCTTTTTGTGTGTGCGTGTCTGTGTGAGAGAGTGTGTGTGTGTGTGTGTGAGTGTGAGTGTGTGTGTGCGCGTTTTGTTCCACCTCAACTGCGCGTCTCAGTCGCGCTGCATCACTTCTCGCTGTGTGGATGTCAGGGAGGCTGAGAGGAGGCTGAGGGGACTCAACCCTCCCATTGGCTGCCATTCAGCAGTCCCCAGCACCGCACACACACACACACACACACACACACACACACACACACACACACACACAAAGAAAGGAGAGAAGAGGAGGGGAGGTATATATATATACACCAAAAAAAAAGAAAAACGCACGACGGACAAAAACAAAAGGAAGATGGACGGACGGGAGATTGGAGCTGTGGCGCGTGGTGGTCATTTGATAACAGGAAGCGTTTGTGCACGCGCCTCGTTCCCGTGTTTTCGTTATTCTCCGTCGTGCACACGCTTCCTGATTGATAGTTGCAGAGTCAGAGGTTGAGTGTGGCTTTGCCATCAGTCAATACTCGGTTACTTTGGTAAGGAAAAGCCCGTGAGCCGCAGATCACGTGTGATCACAACAGATAATTCAATTTGCTCTGTGTGAGGTAAATGGATAAATGCACCAGCAGCTATATCAGGACTAATTAACACGTTGAACACAGCCTATAGTGTTGTCAACTGTGCTCCTCCTGTTTTCATCCTCCTGCACAAACTTAGTTCAGCTCCAACAACAACACAATCAACTCCGTGAACCACAATAACGTGAAGGATGCGTGGCTCTGCTGCCTCTGTGTTAATACCCCCTGCTGTGTCTGCTGCTAACAGCTCATCACAAGTTCTACTCCTGGTTTTATTACTTGCACAACAACTGGTGGTTGTAATTATTAGCGGTAAATACGTGCGCCTCGTTATCACCTCGTTTATTAGGTACATGTGCACCAATGCAAACCCACAACCTAGAAGACACACACGGCAATGAAGACATAACTTATGCTACTGTAGAGTATTTATGTCTGTTTGTGTCGTTTTGTTTTTATATTTTAGTCTGAAACGTGTTAATTGCTTAATTGTATTCATTGGGGTTTAATCATTTTTAACGAGAGTGGCACTGAGAGCATATCTCCGCCCGACAGTCTCCTCATGAAACCACAATTTAAATTCACCAGATCCATTTTTCTATCCATTTTTTATCAGGATCCACAAATTATTCTCTGAGAAATCAATGGAAATGTAAAAAACAAAAAAAAAGGGTTTTGTGCTAATTGGTCCACTTTGCATAATCTTAAAAAGCTTTAAAAACAAACCAACAAACAAAAGGACAGTGGTGATGACATCACGTCCTCAGTGGAGCTCACACCTCGACCTCAGCCCCTGAAGTTCCATCGAGCTGATCCACATCTCACACACTCATCGATACTAATCTGCTGAATTCATTAATTATTTTTACAAGAATTTGGTGCAAAATATCAAAAGAATATCAATCCTGCCCAGGTCCCTGTTCAAATTTAAGTAGAAAATAATAAATTAATAATAATTCATAGCCTGCTACGTTTTTTTTTTTAAGCCTCCTATGGTTCGACTCTACGAACCAATTATTCTGTTATTTAAAGTTGGTTGAAAGACGAAACTTGAGGTGCTGAGGTGGTGAGAGTGTAGAAGTGTAGAAGTCATGTGATCTTTATGGTCCATCGACGCTCACGGCCCCGTGATGGCAGAGTCCCTGCCTTTTTTTTTTATTTGGAGAGGGCTGGATGGAAATCTGATTACTGAGCGAGCCTGTAAACTGCAGGATTTTAAAGTAATCAAACTAATGCAGCTCATAAATGCTTCATCCAGCGGCCATGCCCAGACCAGATTACTCACTGTAATCTCTTATATTTGTGTGTTTGTAATAAACTCTGTCAAAGCGTCACCATGACTGTGTCTGAGTTTGACTAATTACGGAGGAAAGAATCGTCGTGTTCTCTCATGGTCACGATTAAACGATGGAGAAAAACTGTCTTTTTGTCAATTTTAAGGTTTTAAGATCGAGGAGGAAGCTCACGTTAGAATTCAATAAGGCAAATGTGCCATAAAAGTCAAATTGACATGTTGTTACATAGGGAAGCAAAGCAGGCGACTGTCTGGAGCCCCAAGCTGAGTTTGTCCAAAGCAACGACAATATTGTGAGAAACCCCTTTAAATTGTAGGATTGGCTACAAGAGACATTCGATTTTGGTCAAAAAAAACCAAAACCAGGTCGCGTGCATCTAACTTTCTGCCAAAAGCTTAATATTTTTAAAGATCTGGTTGACGTCTGACGCCGTGTCCACACGGAAAAGCCTCTCGTCCACGTAAACGCTGTTTAAGTCACTAAAACAGAGATTCTTACGAAACAGAGGGGGAAATGTATCTGTTAAAAAATATCTGCGATTGTGTAGACGAGGCAAACGTGTGTGTGCGACGGTTTCAGAGGTTTGCACTGAAACTTTATGACGTAACTATAATTCAGGTGTTTGCAGAGTCTGCAGTTTGACAGATTGGAATCATGTGGTTTTGGTTTCATGTCTCTGACTTCACGTCCACGCGCCAACTTCATCGCACAGCCAAGTTTTTCCAAAACAAACGTGACCCTCCCATCCTGAGACGAGGGTTCATAAGTGTTCGATGCAGCGAGGGGGGGGAATCCCAGACGCACTTTCACAGTTGTTTCTCTCGGTTCAACTTAAAGCTGGACTCGCTGCTCTTCCATGTGTTTGCTGGTCCAACGCCTGAGTCAAGTTCTCCGGCTGCAGACGCTGAGAGGAAGTTGTCTCTGGCTGCTGAAGTTACATCATCATCTCTTATCTGGAGAAAAATCAGCTGAATGTGTTGTTTGCGTTGTTGATACGACAGAAGAAACACAATATAAATGTTATTATGTTTAACTCAAGGATCCCGACAATGCACAAACATGTGTTTACTATTTAAATGTATGTAATAATGTCAGTGATACCCAGTTAGTCGTGTGTGTTTGTGTGAGTCTCCCGCGCTGACCTTTAACACAAAGCCAGTTACACACACTGTTGTTGAATAGAGATGTGACATTTTGTCCGAGCGTGAGATGTTTTATTGTCGCGGAGGTAACGAGCAACCACACTCACATAATTAAGTTCTGATGTCACGAAGGCAGTTCGCTGTTATCTCCCCACGATTAGATAATTACATTCTACACACAAGTAAACAAAGTATGATTTCTAAAGATAGCGGGATAATTAAGTTGTGATCTTAACACGACAGGAGTGAAATAAAAAAAATGAGCCGCTCCTCCACTTCGTTAACCCCTTTGGAACCTGATTTCATATTTTATAAAAACAGTGGGAATCATAATTTATCAACTCACAGGTTTTAAACGCTGGAATACAGAACTCGATCCTTTATCGTTTAATCTGTCATAATTTTTCAAAACACGGCTTCAGCGCGAGACGCGAGCCACAAAACATATGTCACGTCTAATAAAAATGTAGTGCACGTAAAATGTGCACTATGAAGATGGAAGGGGAAAGTCTGCAGGCGTTTTATGGTTTCAGTTCTCCCTCTCTCTTTTCCTTTTTCCGAGCCAAAGCCCCCACGCTGTGCACGCGTTACCACCCATGCAGTGTTTGTGTCATGATGACCACTGGCTGCTGTTAGATTCATGAGTTTAATCCCTGGAAGCGCTCCAAGCATCCACTTTGCTGCTGTCCTGTCCTCTCAACCAAACATCAAACTCTTGCCTATAGCGCAGAATGCAGCGAGCCAAGGGGATGTCTGCATTTGGCATCACGTTCTATCAGGAGATCAGCCCGGGATGAATAACCGCTGCCCTTGACTGCATCATTGCCACTGAATGAGCTTACACTGCCTCAGTATTTTGTGCAGTTTATTTAACAGCCTGCCTCCGTAAACATATCACAACAGTTGGGGAAGCAGCGTCTGCACACACCGATTCTGTCCCGGTGACAAATCTGCTGTTTGTTAAAAAAAAACAGAAAAAGTGCTCGTCCTCACGTTGTAATCGGTGCTGCTGTTAAAAATTAACACAGATGAATTATATCACAGGATCAGCGTTTTTTCCACAGATTCAAATTATGAAGGTCGTGGCACGTTCAGTGAGACAGGTTCACAGACTGAAGAGTGAAATACAAGTTCCCACGTGACAGAGAACTGCATTGTGGGTACGCACGTGACTGCAGCAGAAACCGTGAGGTCAGACTCTCTGCGTGGACGGTAACAACTTTATGGACGACAGCGTCGCACACAGCTGTGCAGAGCAGCAACAGAGCAAAACACCGAGTTCGAAATCTGTTGTGTTGTTGTGTTTTTTTCACAGAACTGTGGCAGCACAGATTAGATTACTGTGGGTTTACGCAGTCTAAATAATTATGCTTGGATTATTAAATTACGAGCAATTGTTGTGTAAATCCTAAAGTATCTGCAGGATTGGTTTTGTATAAGACTTCCTCACGGTGCAGCAGGAGACCCAGATATTCATCCTCATGCACCATGTGTTACTTTAGAGGAAAATGACATTTATGGGGCACGGAGGTAGACAGGAGATGCAGAGGGCAACCTCAGTACAAATTCATGCTCCTATTATCCCTGACAGCTGCGATACTCCCGGATTTGTCAGAGAAAGGAGCTGTTCAAAAGCAGCAGATCTGAAGATCCGACCTTATTTGTTACCGACGCTCGGCGCCTCTCTGTTTACAGACGTCCATATTTCATTCATCTGTGACTCGACTTGTCAGTCTGCGTGAGGAGGACAATAAAAGTGGAAGATAAGGTGCGTTCGCGCCGCCTGGAAACAGTGAATCCGTCCGACCCGATCAGAGCCAGTTGTCTTTGCATCCGTCATTACCTTCCGCAGAGAAGGTCACGTTTTCACCCCCGGTCCCTTTGTTTGTTTTTGAGCAGGATTACGCAAAAAGTATTAAACGGATTTGCACAAAAATTGGTGGAAGGACAAAGAAGCCATAAAATTTGGCCTGGATCCAGGACGTTATATCATATTTTCACTGATTTCTCAGAGAATAATTGACGAAGCGTGATTCTTTTCCATAAGTGAGAAGGAAATCCTCTTCACTTCTTGACTCTGGGTTGAGAAGGTTCCAGGGTTTCTGTGCGTGATGATTAAAAAAACTGGTGTGCAAGATCTTTTAAACTATTTTCTTAGGGCCTATTTTCAGTTGTGGATTCACACACATATGCTGCCGTACATGGAACATCATCATAAATACATATTCATGGTGATGAAAGAACATGTCACCCAGTGCAACACCGAGGCCCAATGCTGTGTTTTTATAGTTTCTAGACACAGAGGAATAAAATCACACTATATGAAGCTTTGGGTTTTAAGTGTTGCTTTTGGTTGTTTGCATGCAATTCGTTTAAAATTAAGAAAATATAAGATATCCTCAGCGTTATCCTTCAAACTAGGTCAGTTTTAAAATTAGCATCACATATTTATACCTCTAAGTACAAGATACAGTGGATTTCTATTTTCTCTCTCTTACAGTAGTTGTCCCGGTGTTTGTTTGTTTGTTTGTTTGTTTGGATTAAAAGACGTAGAATGTGCAGCGATCAGCCGACGTTTCTAAACAAAAGAAAAACGTCACCCGGTTCGTTTTTCATCTGTAGAAAAATCACTGCAGAAACACCAAATATGTCCTGTAACAAAAATACGACTACGAATGTGTTTTTCTTCCACTTAGGAGACTTATTATGTGCGATTAACTTGACTTATTTTATCACACGTTTAATTTTACAGGTGAGACTTAGAGCCCCTCTGTGGCAAAACCCCAAAATAGTGAAATCAATAGGTCCCCTTTTAGACACAGAGTCCTATAAACAATCCCGGGAAAAGATCAATACGCTACAGGAAAGTGAACAAGGGAGCACAGAGGAGTCAGGCGCCCGAGAACCCATATCACAGATATCACCGTCTTTTTTTTTTTCTTCAGACAGAATTTCAGACGCGCCGTTGTTCTGTGAGGCAAAGTTTAAAGTTTTTCCATCAACATACTTTCCCCAACTCCCAAGAGAAATAAAAGCACGACAAAATGTTTTGGATCCTGCGACTCGGAGGAAAGCCGTCGCATAAATATTCACCGAGTCACAAATAATGCGTCTGCTGCGTAACCTGGAACTCTGCCTGAAGTCGAGCGGGTTCCTTCTGTCGCTGTGCGCCTGGGACGAGGCGGCGCTCAGCACGAGGAAGCCATTCAGCCTCAGATGTATTTATTGCACATATACAGTACGTGGTGTAATTATCTTCAGAGGCCTTCTCCTGAATCGTTGCACTGTTTGTTAAAGCAGCTGATGGTCACAAGTTCTCCCCTCTATGGCAGATTGTCTTCTCCCATGCTCAAGGGTTCGACACGGCTATGTGATGCACATTTCTTTTCACTGCTGACCAAGCTGACTTTCTGAGAAAAGCAGGATAAAGAGCAGACACTGTCCTTCTGAATGGAAACACAGTACTTCTGCAAACACTGGGCAGGTGGAGGATGCAGCAGATTGGTGGATTACAGTAAATTGTGAAATCTTCCTCTCTTTCCGAACACGACTGAGAGAGAGTTTAAAACACAGATTCAACCCTTCTCCATCCGACGTGAAGCTGAACATGAGTCCTGAGATAACTCTCCTCTTAATGACTGCAGAACATGTGACACTACTTCTGGTACATGTGAGGGAATAAGAGAGCCACTGTGAGGAGAACTCTCTGCAGAGTGCAATTAAAGCCTCGTATATACACACACACTCTTTCACTTATAATTCTGATCTGGATGTGATCTGGCAGAGGACAATTTGCACGGGGAGTAAAAACTCTGCAGATAGTGTTTGGTTAAAGGGAAGAAGTCGGTGTTAAAGGTTTCTCTGTCCGGCATCGCAGTGATAAATCTACCTTAGGGCCCTTGGAGTCGCTGGATATAGCTTAAAGCGAGAAAGACGAAGCGGGCACATGATCGACTGTGCAAATAAAAAGTTTAATTCATTAGCAATAAAGTGCAGCGTTGTTCTCTTCAGTCCGTTAAGGGATTTTATCACAGCCTCACTTGTTCGGCTTCCACCAGTAGCTTATAGGTGCTAATTTTAGCAAATAACAAAACATTATGTTTGCTGTTAGTTAACTTTGTGCTCCCGTTATATTTTTATCCTTCATTTGCCGCTAACAGCAAAAACAAGTGAGCCGAACATTCACACGGAAACTAAAGTCTTCTAAACTGTAAATAAAGATGGGACGACAGATTTACACCTGCTTCTAAAAAAGGAAACATTTTATTTTAATATAGTAATTGATTACACGTGAGAATTAAAAACATACTAATGTCCAGGAGGGAGATTTCTGCTAATATCACGCCAGCATCCACACTTGATGTTGGACAAAGTTGAACGTCCACCTAAAGGAGGACCAGGAGCGATTTTATTCCACGTTCACACAAAAACATTCTCTGCACATCACAAAATAAAATAAAATGTAAGATAAACATTATATTTTGGGTACTACACCTCCACGAGGTGGAACCGCCTCGTGAGCGCCCCCTGCACCACCTGGACGTTGTGAGAGTGGACGTTCAAAGTGGAAACAGAAGGACATTTTAGTTTACTGGTAAATCCTCCAGTGCCTCCCTGTAAATAAAGTGTTAACATATTTTAATGGGCCAAACCTACAATGAAGCCAATTAAACAGTGAGACGGACCTAGTTCTGTTTCTTCCCGGCACGTTTTACTAAATTGTAAAAGTGATAAGGTCTTTGCACTCGTGTTTGGTCTCCGTGTGCACACACAGAACATCAGCACATGGCCTCCTCTGGTAATTCCCAATAATGAGATGACCTTTTTACCAAAATACCCTTTTCAGCCTCGGCAGGAAGTTGTCAGCGAATAGTGTTGCACATTCTTTCCTATTTAAAGGAAACACACACACACACACACACACACACACACACACACACACACACAAAGCCGGGATTATGACCTGTCTCTTACCATCTCTGCTCAGTTCCCCCACACAGAAACATATTCTGATTGCTCTCCACTGGGTGGGGGGGGTTTCTGTTCTGCAGAGGACAGCAGAGCAATAACTGTTTCTGGAGCAGCTTTTCTCACATTGTGCAATAATCAACATAATTCTCTGCTGACAGAACGGCAGCCACACCTCACGCCGATCAGCAGATTAGTCAATACGAGCGTTTCAAAGCCAACGCACTAATTCATCCCAGACCGGGAACACTTTACATCCAAACACTCGTACTCCCGACAAAGAAAGGTCACAGAGACGTGACCTTTCTCTTTCACATGAGTGTGAGGAAACATCATCTGGTCCCAATTGTTATGTTTATTGAGAAACGAATGGAACAGCGTGAAAAATGCCTCGACTCGGCTGCTCCGAAGTTCTCACAGAGTCAGAGTTTTAAAGGGGGCTGGGGGGAGGGGGGGCTGGCACTTTGGAGACAGTTCAGTTATGCCATTCAATAAATCACAGTGAGGCATTTGAAAAGGATTTTAAATGCCACTTAGACCCGGATTTGGGGACCTCACGCTCCAGAGAAACTAAAAAAGAGAGCGTGGAAGCCGTACTGCAGGCCACCTCCACAACAGTGAGGCGGAGCGGCACGCAGGGAGTGTATCAAACACGCAGGGAAATTGCCAGGGGGAGTTTATATTTGCATGACACTGTGACACCCTGTGTTTATTAGCATGCAACCTCAGCTTTTGCCCTGTGCGTCTGCAAAAAAATATAAAAATCCTCCCTCTACCCTCCACCCCTTTACCCCACCCCTCCCCTCCCCCCGCAGGAGCCGAATCCATTCCACCTCTTTAGCGGCAGGGCCTGGGCGTCCGGGCGCGCTCAGCGAGCGTAGCTAATCGGCCAAGCTGAGCCGTGTCCTTTGACGGAAGAGAAATCCCTCTCCCCCCCCCCCCCCCCCCCCCCCCCCCCCCCCCCCCCCCGTTTGGAGGGAGCCGCTGCAGATGAACTGGTGGTGCTGCGGCTCCGGGCGGGGGTGGGAGGTGTGGATGAGCGTGTAGACAGGAAGTGGGGGGTGAATGCATTCGCCATACATCTAAACACTTTCTGCGTGTTGCATTCAGGATCTGGCAGGAGACGCACAAAAACAAAAGTGTCCCGTTTAAACGACGATCATTCCACTCGTTCCGGAATCTTTCCCCGGGTGTGTGGGAGTTTTCTCCAGCGCGTCTTCAGAGGTCTGAAAAGCACAGCCTCATGCATATGTAGAGGCGTGAATTCAGCGCTTCGCCATTTAAGGTGATATTCAAAGTCATATATTCCCTTATATGTAGATGTGCAGCCCTGCAGGTTTCTGTCGTAATTGGTGCCAACATCTGAAGACTACGTGGCCGTATAGCGTCTGAGATTCTGCTCCTTCCCATCAACAAAGGGCGGTGAATGGCCTCCATTACAGCATCAAGCAACCAGGAAGCATATTGAAAATGCGGCGATTTGCATTTTAACATTATATTCAGGGGGCCGGCAGATAAATGGACACCGACTACCAGAGATTAGTTGTTCTATTTTAGATGTGAGAGCGTCGGGGAGATAGAGGCATCTAAGACAACACGGTGACCCCTCGGTGAAGCACGAGAAAAAACAGTGTACATTTTGACGGCATCATAAATCACGGGGCTCGTGGCAGGCAGCCCAATTGTGCTGCGAGGGCAGGTTGAAGCTACCATCATCCCTCCTCCCGTGTCCCCTGGCTGTGTCTGAAGAAAGAAGTGGAACGGCAAAAACATGTCTGCTCCCTCCGTCTCTTTCTCCAGGAGCATTGATCCCTCGGCGGGCGGGGGGGGGGAGTCGCCGAGCCCTCTGTGGCGTTTTGATGCACAATCTGACAAAGCACGGACACAGACAGCACATGATCCCCGCGTGCACGTGGTGGAGATGGACTGGAATGCACTCCGGGAGGAGGGACGTCTCCGCGGGGCTCTTAACTCGCACAGAGACACAGATAGAACATGAAAGTGGCGTAAGAGTGAAGGAGAAGAGGAAGGCAGGCGGCGAGAGTTGGCTAAAAAAAGACAGAATCTAAGTCCGACTTGGTGTGTGGGTTTGGAGGAGGGCCGGTGGAGATCATCTTTATCCTGAGAGTGGAAGTCTCCGGGCTTAGTGATCACAACAAACATGGTCAGCCTGGGTTTGGGCTTTGGTTAAGATGACTCCAGGGAGTGTGGACAGTGGGAGGAGGCCTTGGATGCTTTCCTCTCTCTCTCTCTTCCCTGCGCTTCTCATCCTCTCCACCCACTCAGGCAGCTGTTGACGTGGGCCATCATGGGGAATTTGTACAGTCTCATTCAGTCGGAGGGAAGGATTAGGCCTGAGCTCGACCGCAGATGGACTGAGACTGGCCCCCCCCCCTATTAATAAATCCTCCTGCGATGCTGTATATATTCATCTGCACTCTTTTTTAATTTCCTCTTGACTGGTTCCGAGCAGCGAGTGGACATCGACGCAGCGGCGCGCTAATCTGCCCCGTTCTAAAAGTTACAGGGAGAGAAAGTGACGTGACGAATCGAGAGAGTGTGGAAGGAGCGCGGCGGGCGGGGGGGAAGAAACGGCCCTCTTCTTCTTCTTCTTCTTCTTCTTCTTCTTCTTTTGCATAATTTTGTTCCTATTAGCGACATCATTCAGTGGGTTTTTTCAGATGATAATTTGGAAATCTGGGGTTGCGGCGCTAATCCAGCGGCATTACACTTTACCGAGGGATTACTGAGTGACAACTTCAAGTGAAACGAAAGATGTAAGGGCCTCTTAAGCCATGTTCCTATTAAAAGCCACAGTGCGGCGTGACACTGTGGCAGGCTTCGTTGCACACTTGCCAACTAGTTGGGGAAATATATCCCCTGATAAATGCTCCAACGCTCATAGGGATTTCTTCGTTTTTTTTCATATTTTATTTCTTATTTTTTTCTCTCGCTCCCCATTCAGCCATTTTTTTATTTATTTCTTCCGGGGCTGGCTTCTATTTTCTTGCAGGTTTCCGGTTTGTCGGAGGTGCGAGTGTTTAACACCTGGAGTTGTTAAGAGGAAACGCTGAAAGTCTCTCCGATGCTACACTTTGCTATCTGAGGAAGCAGTGAAGTCGTTTTCCTTCTCCATCCAGGAGACTCCCGGACAAAGTTTTATGAGTTTTTCTTTCCCTAAAGCATCTTAAATCCTCTCCGGGGTTGAGAATGTATAAAAAAAAGATGAAGCAGGTTTCACCAAATCACTGCAACATTAGAATCTGCGACACAGGAAAATTAACCATAATCTTCTCCATCAAAACATTTCTGAATAGACCATTTCCCTTCCATTGTCTTCTCCCATATGCAGACTCCACTCAACTGGAGGGTCAGGAGAGTGCACCCCCCCCCATCGAGCCCCATCACCAGATCCAAATCTGCACCAGACTATTAGATATCAATGCCTGAATCTTTTTTTATCAAGATCCACAAATTATTCTGAGAAACGTGTTTTTTTTTTGCATAAACCTGCTAAATAACTTTCTCGGGGGAAGTAAAAAAATGCAATAATTAGCAAAGAGGTGTTTCTGCACTGATTCTACTTGGTTAGCGTCATATTACTTCAGCCTTTATATCAATAAACCATATTAAATGTATAATGATGTGTTGTTGATCCAGTGTGAACAGTACAGAGCAACAACTCATGCTCCATTGTGGATGTTTGTGCTTCAGCAACAGAGAAAAATGATTGTAGAGCTAGTGTTTGACACGGTGACCCCAGCGACCTGTCAGCCAATAAGACACAAGCGTTTCCTCATATACTGTAGAACCCTCCCTGATTGGTCTCCGTTCGTTAAGGATACAAACAATCACCGTACTTTTTTAAAAACTCAGTTACGTATTGATAAACCGCTCAAAGTGAATAACTATCTGGGGCTAAAGGAAAAACAACTTTTGGGGCTCAGGACTCAATTGTGGGTAAACCTGAAAGTGAGGATCCCTGAATATATCAGCACTAATAATAAATTGCATAAAAAAATCTGTGCATGGTATTAAATTTCACCTTTTTTTTTTATAACCTTTTATGTTCATCAGTAACTCGCGGAGCTGCTGACTCCTCTCCTGCGTCGAGCTATCTTTAGCCTCAGTATAACGTTAAATAAGACAGGACTGAGGAAACTCTGGGCTGTTATTTATGGATTTAATTACAAATATGAACCACTATATGCTGGTTTTTCCTTGTAAAGTAATTAATTTGGGAATAGCTCGCTCATGTTTTCCTCTGCTTCGCACGGTAAACAAAGAAAGAAAGAAGCCATCAGCTTCCCAGTATCACCTCGAGGGGAGATACTGGTGTCCTATGGCTCGGGCGAGATGAGTCTGGCTCTGAAGCCGCATGCGGAGATCACAGGGACACACAGGAGGGTTAACGCAGGAGAGGAAGAGACGTATTGTTTTCTCCCTCCACGCTGACCTGGATATATGCGGCCGGTTCAAGACGCATCGCTTTCCCTTCCTGTCTGCTGACTGGATCCCCGGAGAGGGACAAAGTAACTGTTCAATCCCAGGTAATTAACTTCACCACGACCCGGGGAACACTCGCACCAGACACCACAATCCTTTAAGCACAACACTCCATTAGTCACGTCCCACAAGGCCTTGCAAATGGCAGGACCAAAACAGGGGCATGCTGGGGGCTCATCCTGCCCATATAATCACCAACACACAGAGGAGAAATATGTCCATTAGCCCGGATCATAATGAGAGGGCGTGTGCGATGGATACAGAGCGAGTTGGGATAATTCTGCTTTATCAGTATCTGTCCACGTGGCAGTTTATGTTTTCTCCCCTCTCCCTCTTACTGGTTTCCCCCCCCAGTGAGGCGGAGAGAGTTAAACACAGAGAGTTTAATCAGTGTACAGCGTGAGAACAGAATGCAGATGCAGGGAGAAAACAGACGGGAGGCAGCGCTGATTCAGGTCCTCGGTGTAAAGACGGACAGGTGCTGTTTGGATGGAGGGAACATGGAAGACCAGAGCAGGAGAAAAGTCCCTCAGTGCTCATAGGAGCGGAGGTGGAGCTGGTGCTACTCATAAAAACAACAAATAGATAGATAGATAGATGGATGGATGGATAGATAGATAGATAGATAGATGGGTAGATAGAACATTTACTCAAGTTCTTAATACTACGCTACATTTCATAAGAAAGTAATAACAACTTTTTTTTCTTATTTTGTTTTATCATAAATGTTTTTATTGCCTCTATGCAAATCACATCTTATGCATGAGTTGTGCTGTATTAATCAAGTTTTTCTATTATTATCATTATCATTTTTTCCCTTCGACAGCAGGTTAAAACTCCATATTAAATGCTTTTAAATTAGAAAAAGATTAAAAGTATATTGGCTCCAGCCCCCGTGCGACCCTTAAAAGAATAGAGGTATACAGATGATGGATGCACACAATTAAAGTGTTGCTTACGTGTTAACATCAGTAAAACAAAGTATTATCTAATACATTTTACTTTATCTATTGTTACATCAGGTGTTATTCTGTTGGTTTTAAAATCTGGCAGTAGAATATTCCTCTATAATGTTTAAATTGCTGCTCGATATTCAAAACTGTGGACGTAAAGATGACAGCTCCCTACGAGTGAAGCTAAATCTTCTTGGTCGCCCCCTGGTGGTCTGCTACAGCATAAGTCAAACCTCAAGATGGTTACGGCCATTTTAGGTTGTTCTTATCACACGGAATTCAAGTGTTTGTAATTAGTTTGGTTCTAATTAGTTATTCGATTATAAAAACAGGGTGAAACTTCCTACAACTAATTCACGTTCACACGCTCAACCAACCAATTGTGAATAGACAAAAACACAAGATGGAGGCACCCGTATCTAAGATACACTGTCATGTTTGCTAACGTAAATCCTGTGAACACTTCCTCATCCTCCGCCTCAGAGTCAGTTGTAGTTGGAAACGTCCAAACATCACAGCGACGCAGCGTTTCACCGCCACATCGTCCTCGTGTGAGAAGCCTCGTCACTTTGTGCGTTAACGTGCAAACAAACCGTAAAGTGCAGAGAAAGTGAAGCCTCCTTTCCACGAAGAAAGGAGTGTAAAAACAGGGCGTAGGTTGATAAAAGAGTTTAGTTCAATACGGCAAAAACACAATCCAAGCGTCTGTATAATGTTCAGATCAAACTCTATAGCAACGGAACATTTCCAACGTGCTTTGCGTTTTTTTCCTTTCAGTCGGTCGTACGAGCGCGCGGGCAAATCAAATACGATCCACGTCCCCGGGTGGGAAAGAGAATTCAGTCAATAGAATATCTGCAAATGTCAAAGTGGCCTGAATCAAAAAGCTTATTGAAATTTCAATGCGGCTGTACGGGTGTCTCTAATGAGGTAAGAAAAGAACAGCGCTTCTCTGACTGTGCAGCAGTCCGACCAATTATCAGACTTCCCTGCTGCTGAACCATGGGAGAAAGTCCATAGGTGATGGTGGAGGGGGGGGGGGGGGGGGGAGGCCACGTTGTTTCAGTGAGAGGGAACAGATAATGGACTTGGAGCTTCTCTCCCTCACTTCCTCCCCGACTCTCCTCTCAACAAAGACGGAGCCGGCGTTTCTAGCCGAGAGCCATCAGAGAGGCAGGCGCGTGATTTGGCCGCATGTGTCAAAGAGAGTTTGATTGTCTTTGGAAATGTTTTATTCATCAGATGGAGGGGGGGTGGGGGGGTGGGGGGGTCTGGATGCTGCTTACCTCTGTTTCTGATTTAGCAAAACAAGTCTGTCAGGCAACATAATACAGAATGTGCAGCAACTGTTACGCTTGCGTAAGTGCTCATTTCCACTCTGGTCCCATCATCTCGGCTTTAAAAAAGAAAGGAAAGTGGTTGAATTTGCTGCGAAAACCCGTCTTTGCACAAACATTTGCTCGATCACCAGAGTCAATTCTGCTGCGTCTGGGAGTGAAATGTGCTTTTTTTTTTTTTTTTAAATCAGCTAATCCGATTCTGAATCACGTCCGCGCTGCTGCTGCAGATTGCGGTTTTCATGAAAGGCTGCAAATGTACAGTGCAGTATAATGTGACGTGTTTAATCTGACAAGCCATCGATACTGTAAGTAGCACGGTTTTTTTTTCGCCTTCTGTCAACCACGGCTGAAGTTTGCCGTGGGGAATTTTTTAGCATTTGGCTCATTTAGGTTGGCACTGTCCAATTATAAGCCGAGCGGGGCCGGTAAACAACAAGTCACATGTAGCTTGTTAATTTGACAAAGTTTTGGTAACCTGTCATCCTGCCAGGTTGGAGATTTGGCTGGGGCTGCGGGGGGTAGAGGCGGGTGGTCGGGCAGATAACTCGGATTTGACTCCCTGTCACTAATCATCATTGAATCCAGGCTCCTCCGCTCGGCTGTTAATACAGGTCGGGAGCACACAGAGAGAAGAAGAAGAAGCTGAATATGAAGTTTTGCCCGTTAATTTTCCTTTTTCTTTGCTTTCTGGGTCTAACGAGCTGCTGGTCGCGAGACGCCAATATCTGCCTCTTCAAACTCTTGTGTTTACACGGCCCAGGTTCATTTTATTCCTTCAAAACAAACTACGCTGCAGCTCTCTTGAAAAACCTGGACTTTCCACGTGCAGGTATTTCACACCACCTGAGTTTAAAGGCTACGTATTGGTTTGAAAACACATGAAACCGTTGCTGGGTTTACGGTGCAGTACGGCACAGCGCTTATATGTGTCTGAAACGTGAACGTCAAGTGACTCCTCCGTCCACACGTCAAAAATGGAAACATGACAACTGCATGAAAGTGTTAATTTGGTACGACGGCGAGGTGAGAGAGCGCCGCGGCCTTTGATGCGTTCATGACGTCTAACCTGACGCACCGGAAACGAGTCAATCGCCTTTTTTAGCAGGTTAAAAGTTATCGAAACTTTCATATTTCTGTTGTTTCGGTTATCAAAACTACTTCCTGTTCACACCGACACATCGTCCAGTGTTAATGGTCACGTGATGTGTATTTGCAGGCGTGCAAGCATGACACAAACCCCCCCCCGAATCATTTTCTTTTTAAAAATGGAATCGTATTAGTATGGATGTGGCCTGAGCGCCGTTGTCCTAACCTCTCCGAGTAAACCCAAGCAACAATGCACCTGAGAAGTGCGCACGTCGCCTGGTCAGACCCGGTGGCGACACTGCCGGGCAGGGAAGCCGACCTGCAGCTCCGGGTCACACAGGAGGAATCAAAGATCCTGCGGAGAGGAGGGGAGCCGAGCTGTGGCAGGCCGGGCCCGCTGCTTTTGTCAGTCAGGCAACGAACGGCGGTGAGTGGAGGTCGCGGGAGAGCAGGAGATGACTGATTCATGGGCTGGCTGGCGGACTGTGTGTGGACTTGTGTGTCTCTCTCTCTGTGTGTGTGTCTCTCTGTGTGTGTGTGTGTGTGTGTGTGTGCCCTGCAGTGGATGACAGATTGGCAAGGCCACGGATGGGCCAGGCTCCATCAGCACCGCAGGCGGCTGTGATGTGTCCATTCTCCCTTCACTCACCACAGCCGGCCAGGACAGAGCTGTCTGTGTGATTGCCCGTACGTGCGCCCCGGATGTGCCCTGTTGTCTGTTTCCCAGTTACGGACGCGTTGTGTCAAAATCAGAGCCACAATCGCTTTATTTGCCAGGTTCGATAAAGGTAAAAGTTTGTCCTGGCGGCCGCGTCGCAGAGCCGCGTCGACAGTGAACGATGTAAACGAGAACACGGGGAAACAGCTGCTGCTTATGAGAGTGCGTCCCACTGAGAAGTTGTACTGGGGGGGGTCAGCCCACATTTGTCTGTGTGTGTGTGTGTGTGTGTGTGTGTGTGTGTGTGTGTGTGTGTGTGTGTGTGTGTGTTCTTTCTGTTTACTAACACTTTCACACTCACATTCAGGGGCTGGACGGAAACAGAGCTGCTGGATTGTGGCAACGATTTCTCAGAATTAGTTGCACCCGTTATGTTTTCATCAGTTTGATTCTCACGTGGAATCAGAGAGAATCGCTGCACGCTGGGAAATCACAATTAGTTTAACATCTGTTTTGAAAGTTAACGTGTGTTGTATGAACCCATCGGAATCAATAGAAGTGATCCTCCAGTGTCCAGAGTGGGATGTTCGCTTGTTGTGATGTGTTTTCTTGGAGAATCTTCAAATGCTTCACATTTTCTAAAATGTGTACAACCTAAGCTACAAGGTCACGTAAGTTAATAAACCATAATAAACGATAAAAGTACTCAAATTGTGTTATAAATTCAAAGAAATACAAAAATCGGACATGTTTTTTTTGCAATATTTCATCATACATTCTCTGCTTCCTCCACGTTTTGCAGCATATGCATGTAACCATGAGTGTGTAACATGATGAGGAAGCCCCTGATTTCTAATGAACGTCTAACTGTTATGGTTTTTATCATATCAGCAGCTGTAGCTTGCTGGTACAAAAATAATGAATGTTTCTAGCCGTTATAGTTTTTATTTTAGATAAGATCTAAACGGAACGGAACAACAATCTCCCACGGGACATTTTCAGAGGGATAAACTAAATCAGTGGACATTATCATAAATAAAAACAACAGATCTTGGTTATTTATCTTTTAAAGCCCCTGTAATGTATTCATCTAATACCCTGTATCACTACTTTGTAAACTTTATCCTGTTTGATTCCTGTCACTATAACTTCAGCTCACGTGCTCCAGTGGGAACACGTGACTTCTCCTCGTGTTTTAAGTGTTTACTGCGTTTGTTTGTCCTCTAACTCTGTAAAAAAAAATGGCTCCAGAGAAGTTTTAAAAAGTACGAGAATAACTTCGACGAGCGTGGACGTTCAGTCAGAATTAGCGCCGGCTGTTTTCGAGGTACGAGATATTTCCACATCGCAGATTCGTTTTGAAACGAGCGTCCAGTCGGATCTGAGCCGAACATTTTAACCTCCCGCTCATCGCGCTCTGACAGATGATGACTGATGAAGCGAAGGCGGTAACGAGCCTGGCACCTCCCTGACAGCGCCCTCCATCCCCCGCTTGTCAGTGTCAGGTAACCATTTCCCAAATGCCACCTTCAATTACTTGGGATATTGCTAATGATTATACATTGTGTGCGAATGCAAATGTGCGGCGGGGGAAGTTTCACGATATGACGCCCGGGCCAGTTGTAGCATGACTAATGAAGTTCCAAATGAAGGGTGGACTTCAATGAGTGTCTTAAAGAGCAGAGGAGATTTTAATTACTCGTCTGTCTGGCTGCTCAACGTGACCTTCAGTCAAGACCTGGACAGGAGTCAATTACGGCGATGATGTGGCGTCTCCATATCTGACCGTGCACCCTGCCACTGGGTCGGCCTCGGAAATGGCAGATTGTCAGA
The DNA here is from genome assembly GCF_009819705.1 of Hippoglossus hippoglossus. Taxonomy (NCBI): domain Eukaryota; kingdom Metazoa; phylum Chordata; class Actinopteri; order Pleuronectiformes; family Pleuronectidae; genus Hippoglossus; species Hippoglossus hippoglossus. Next base: position 18,408,766 of record NC_047170.1, on the reverse strand, counting down.
GGTCGTTATAATATTAATCTGAAGGTCAGAGGGGAGGGGGGGGAGAAAAGTTTGCAATCAGATGTGCAAGAGTAGATTTCAGCGCTGATATTGTCAGATTCCAGAGTACGGCTCTCTGAAGGTGTTTGATTTATTACCCTCACTTACGCTGTGAGCAATTTGCGCTCAGTAAAAATAAAGAAAGCCGGTCCTGCAACACAGTAAAGTGGATAATTATTCCCTCAGCGATTCCATTTTTAATCAGGCACCTTTTGGCGATTAACTCCAGTGTTTTGAGTGGTTAGCAGCACCAATAAACACACCGGCTCTTGGCGGGCACCACCGCCCACCGCTGCACCGGGAGCGGGCTGCTTTCCTCAGGAAGTCAGTTGCTTGCAGTCTATTTGTCTTTTGTAATTACCGTTCAATAGAGGAAGACCCTCGGTAATTATCCCCGGCGCTCGGTGAAACCAACCATTGAGAGTTAACGTAAACACAGAGCCGTTTTTTTTTTCGAGGGGTCTGATTTCCGGAGCCGCTCTGACTCAAACTCCGCTCCGAGATCAAACTCGGCGGCGAAGGCGGGAGCGGCCGGGCCCCATCTGTGGCCGTGGCCCCCTTAGAGAGCGGGTTGCGACCTCATCTGAGAGTTCAGAGTGAAGAGGGAAGCTCGCCAGGGCCGCGGCCCCCACTGAGGACCGCATCATGTGCATCATTGGTTAAAGGATTGTCTGGGTCAAGTGAGACAGGAAGACAGGGGGGAGCGTCCTGGCCTCGGCGCTGATGATGCTGTGGCGGCGGCGGCGGCGGCGGCGGCACGTGGCTTTAATTTGATTGAGCGGGAGGGAAGACGCTCGTTTTCACTTCGCAAAGCAAGTTTGTTCAGTCTCATTTTGAGTTTGTATTTGTTTTGATGGCGCGGGGCAGTGGCCTAGATACTGCGACTGTACCGCAGCACTCGAAGGAAAGAGTCTGGAAATTAATTTGCTTCGTGAGTTTTTTTGCCTCCAGTAAATAAAAGATGCTTACGGAAAATTGGAATGAATCAGGGTGTCACTCGCTGCAGGAGCCTCATCAAAAGTCACCGACTCATCTCGAAAGTAAAGGAAAGACGAAACTAGGGGAGATAAGATTTCGATTGGGGGGGGGGGGGAGGCGGTGCGATCCTACACAGGGAGACTATAGCGCTCAGTGTGCAGCATCTGTCAATACCCTGCACTGACACTTATACAATCTCCTGCTCTCTACATCTACCCCTGCATTGTTGAACGTGCCTTGACGCCGGTCTGCTATCTGAGCTTTTATCTCGCTGACACGCCTTCGCCACTGACATTTACATGAAAGCCATAAGGCCGAGCTGGGAATAATCTGCACTGATAGGAAACGTCTTGCAGCTGCAGGAGAAAGACGAGTCGGAGTGCAGGCGTCTCCTTCTCCGACTCTGTAGTCTGCTGCGTCACAGCTCTCGGACGCAGTGCACTCGGTGTATAGAGAAACGCCTGCATACAGCACAGAGATACAATCACAGATACGGCGACTGGGATGTACACAGCGCAGGGAAAGATGCACAAGATACAGTGAAGCTATGTGCAAAAGAGTTTGTGTACACAAGATACACGGAACTTATGCTTGTTACTCTTATCATTTAATTTATATCATCTTCATATCCGCTCCTGCATTTTAACACCCCGTGTTTTGCCGTTTCGAGTTGAACCTGAAGAAGTGTGTAAACACTCTCGGTGAACATTAAAACTGGTGAAATGTGACGTTCAAAGATCCATTAGGATCTGAGGGGTTGTCAATTATTAGGTTCTTAAATACGACGATTGACGCCGCTGCCAGAAAACTCGGAGGCACTCAGCAGTCATCACGGGAGCAGAAGTGACAGCTCACAACAGGAGAGGCGAGCTGTTATTACTCAGAGGAATGAAAGACTGACTTGAAGAGAAATAGGCCCCAAAAAAAGAAATATATCGGTGAGTGCTTTCGCTATCAAAAGGCGTCGGGAAACTGAGGAGTGTGATCCAGAAAAAAGAAAAAGATCCACGGCAGCATCAGCGAGTTCATGAGTTGCTCTCCGGCTGCATGGCGTTAACACGGGGCCGACATGAAGGCCCGGCTCACACCGCCTCACACGAGGAGAACCAACAGCAGAAACTCTACTGTGCAGAGAAGACTTCAGGAAGTCGGGCTGATGGGTCGTGTCGAGGGTCGGAAACCTTTATTAAAACCATCACAACAGGGTTAAGAGGTTCGTCGGAGCTGAGGAGCGTTTACATGCACCGGGCCGCTCCAGGGCAGGAATGTGTATTGTGATCTGACGAATCCAACGTCTGACATTTGCAGTTCATTAGACAGTTTCCATTTTAAAAACCCCTCAAACATTTCCTACGTCAGATGCAATTATTCCTCGTGTGTACGTTGCAATTTATGTCTTTTAAAAGCTGCACGGAGCTCGAGATCTTCTCCAAAACCCCCAAAAAATGCTAAAATATTGGTTGCTCGGAAACTTTTGACTGGCAGTGTACCAATGCATAAAAACATGAGGAGAACAGCGAGGGGAAAACGAGACACTTTGCTAATTAGCTTGGTGGTTAACACAAGAGTTGGCATGGCAACCGGCGAAGCTGCAGAAGCCACGCTTAATGGGCGATATCAGCGAGGATGGAGCGCTCCACCGACAAATTAGACGGTGTGGTTGTCGTGCGGCCTCCTGTGTGTGACCGTGTGTGTTATTGAATGTGTACACGGCATAAAGAGAGACGAGGCGTCGCACTCTTCCTGACGGAGGAGCACATCCGGGGGCATTAGCACCAGCACGCATCATCTGGATGCATCTTAAATAACCTTAAAGAGTCCTGCGGGAGGGAAGCGGCTCCCCGATCTTACAACGGACACATTTCCCCGTGTGAAAACAAGCCTTGGGGCGTGAAGAAGCAAAGCCTGAAAAAAAAACAAACGCAACAGCTACACAAAACAAATGTTTATGAATGATGAATGAGAGCGCTCTTAGAATTAGAAGTGCGGCTTAATAAGGGAGCTGTGTCTGTGTGTTCATCAGCGCCGAGGCCAACAAGACTTTTTCCTTCACCTCATTTATCTCGAATAAAACCCCCCCCCCAAATAATGATAATTGTTGAAAATTGGTGGAAAATTAATCTGGCAACACGTCTGTATGAATAAACTGTGCGGTTATTGCACAGTGAGGGAAGCGAATGAGGAAATTTACGCGGCAGCATAATCCAATCAGCTCGTTAATTCTCACAAATGTCTTTTATTCTGCTGTTGCGGGGGGGAACACGTGTGACCGAATCGATATCACACCCTTGTCTCCTTTGTGGGGTTTTATTCACGTCAAATTAAGAAGCGCGTTTAATGAACGGAACATTTCAAAGAACAAAAGAATAAAATATTTAAAGAGTAAAATTATTTATAAAATGTCTCGGTACATCTTTGGGAAATAGTTCGTAAGATATCCTCGAAACTTTGTGGAATATATCAACAAAAATTCCCAAAATGTTAAAAATACAAAAAATTGTAGTATGAATAAAATCCTGACGATTAAAAATAGTTAGTAAAGGATTTGGTGAAATAACTAAAAACTAAAAACATTCTTTCGAAAAAGTTAAATATAGTTTTTGAACTAATTTGAACTTGTATTTATTCATAGATCATTTGTTTATATTGTTGTTGGCTTGCATTATAATGCACGTTCTTTCCTAACATTCAATCTTAGCATTATAATGAAATAAAACGTAATGATTTGCAGATATCGCAGCTACATTCAGTACAAGTATTAAATTTCTTATATCAAATGTCGAGCTGCTAATTCATTGTCCCGTAAACACAATTTTCCAGAGGCAGGTTCCGTTGGAAGCGTCTCCGCTGACTCCCGTCGACTTTCAGTGCAAATAAAACCTGTAAGTGAACAATTCAGCAGAAAGGAAAAGAGGTTTTTTTCGTCGCCACGCTTCCAGAAAATCCCTCAAACGAGCTAAATTGCACTAAAACAAGTGCGGCTACGTTAAGTGATTCGAAGACATCTTGATTTATTTGTGGGAAAAGCTTTTTGGAATGTGGCGGCGGTAAAAAAAACCCCCGGAGATGTGTCACACAAAGGAGCCTCCTTTTCTCATTTGGTGATAAAGCAGGAGAAAGAAACGAGGAGAGAATCTGTCATTTTCAGGTGGAGGGGTGTTGAAGCGGAACCTATTCATTGTGACCTACATAGGACGGGTCGTCCAGAGCGAGGTTAACGCTCCAGCAGCCCTTTCCAAGCGTCTTGGGATCATTAGTATCCTCTGCCGTAGCGGCGCCGAGGCTCTTCTGACGCCCCCGTCTCCAGTGAAACCGCACTGGGGGGGCAGCCCATTTTCTTGGGCCTCTTTCAAGTGGCCATTTTCCTTCTTCTCCGCCTCCTCCTCGCTCTCCTTCCTCCCTCTCTCCCGCCGGTTGAGTGCGGCTGCGGGGGAAATGTGACGAGGAGGAAATTGGAGCGGGGTCAGCGCTGAGTGGCGTCGGCGGCGCCGTCGTCTTCACCTGGGAACGCTCACCTTGACAATAAGTGAGCGGCGTCGCGGCCAGATTAGAAGATACTTTAACAATGCGGGGACTTTGTTGGCAGACAAGATAATGGAGGAAATGAAAGGAAATTGGTTTGGTTCGGTTATGAATCAGTGACGGCCGGAGGGAGAGCGGTGATATGTCACTTGCTCCACATTATCCAGCCTAAAACGAGGCGTTTATATGGATCTATTCCACTTTGCATGCTGCCTGTCAACACACTGTGTTCACAGATATTCCCGTTTTAACGTGTAGCTGCTGCACAATGACAAACATCGGATATTGATTCATAGATGATTATAACTCACTGGACACCCTCCTGCTCCCTATTTAAGAGAAAACACACCTGGGAGATCAAATCTAATCCGTTACAAGTTCGAAATTTCTCTCCATCTTTAGATGGACTGCGACATTTTGAGAATTTAGGGTAAAACAAGGCCTTGGAATTTAATAAGCTGCGGCAGTTTTCATTTGCATGAATGCCGGTGGAGGTGACCCGGCTGGCCTGTCCCTGCAGCATTGTGAGGGCTCTCTTTGAAAAGCAGGAGGTGCCTCGCTCCCTCCATTTCTAAACCTATTATCCGTTTTTTATTTCATCGGGACCGATTGTTAATTTGATTACACATAATCTCACAATAACGTTTTTTCTAATTTGTCGCCGTGCTCTCTTTGCCCTCTACATGTTCTGTTCCTCCTCCGCCGGCAGAGATCAATGCTCCTCTTCCACTCTCTGCCTTTCTCTCTCTCCTCGGCCATTACTGCGGCTGATTCCGGGCTCTATGCAGTGATTCTGTGTTCCCCTCAGTCAGTCGTCAGGAAGTGGGTTGAAAAAGGCAGCGTCTCCCCCCCCCACCACCACCACCACATGCTCCAGTTGCTTGAACAGAACAATCAGACCACTCTGCCTCTTTTGTCTCCTGCTCCTGCATCAGATAACGGTTCACGCTCAACACGACACAAAGAGCTGAACATTTAAATAAATAACACGTTTTTCTTTTTCCTCACTCCGGCTTGATGATGTCAACAGTGAAACAAGGAGAAGTGAAGGATCAGGTCCCAAGTCTGTGATTCTGCAGGAGGTTAGACTCCGGTGCAGGAGGTGGTGACCTTCAGGCAACATGCAACTTGTCCCATTAGCAGAACCAACTTTGAAAGCCGGAATACAGAGGATTTAAAAGTTAGATATTTTGACCTAAACTATCAGAAGTGGCGGAAACATTCATTTCAGTCCACACGGAGAAAAGAGACGTTGTGTCCATGTTGGTTTAGGACGGAAAAGTCCAGAAAGTGAAGCCAATGCAGAACCGCCTGAAACCTAAATTGTGGTCAATTTAGAGTCAAATAGACACTAAAGTCATTGACGGATTATAAGAACATCAATGGCACCAATATTAAGTGCAATTACGTAATTGAGTTTTCACTTCCCCTGTGAGTAGAAACCATTTTGCACAAACTAAGTAGAAGTAATTGATGTTGATGCTTTAAGCTTCATTTTTAGTCGGAAACACGTTAATTTATTAGTTGTAATTCTCCTCTAGCTGATTGGAAGCTAACATTGATTTCACAATCACAATGTTCTG